>NC_136269.1:128119709-128354709 GCF_964187855.1 Myxine glutinosa
TGACCCAGCCCCGAACAACCAACCAAGTATAAGGGGTTTGGCTTGAGAGGGCGGAGAGAGAACAATCTGGGAGGTTCGCGAAGGTTCAAGGGTGGGGCTTATATAACCCGCGGGAGACGCCCCCACCTCAGATGAGAGACAGAGGATGAGCCCTTGGAAAGCACGCGACGCACCTGAGACGAGCTGCGTGATCCAGGAGAGGAGAGAGGGATGTCCCATGAGCTTTGAACCACCGCAGCTTTAAACCACCACAGCTTTGAGCTTCGACGGCAGTTTCGACCGTGGCCGCGAAGGAACGGCGGCTGCTGAACGTGCCGATCGAGAAGGGGGGCGGCGGCTGCTCACGCCCGGCCCGACCGTGCTCCGGTTCCAGTTGGACCTTCCTCTCCTTCCAGCCAATCGTTCCTGCCTTCATCCCCCATTCGTGTGAGTTTGATTGTAGTCTGTCTTTTTGTCTTGTCCTGGGGTACCAAGTAAGACTGCATACAGTGCATAGGTAAGCTAAGGTGCACTGTGTCCGCTTCTTCTTCTTCTGTTTTTATTTTATTATCCTTCCTCCTCCTTGGTTTCTTTTAATTGTGTAAATATGAGTAATAAATTATATTTGTCCTTCATACCTTTTGTCTCCTTCTTCTTCACATCCTTCGTCTTCGTCTTTTACAAATTGAATACCTGTGGCACAATTTGGCCAACGTTTCAGGATCGGGTTTAGTCTTTGCTAATGACTCGAACTTCGGGTTGCTAAAAACCGCTCGGCAACTAGACCATCCAAACCGGGGTTCGAGCGGGAGTCCCTCCCTTGCTCGCGGTCAGGAGTGGCACTCAGGTCCTTGGGATTTTTTGAAGACCAAATACCCTGGCTGCTCCCGACCGGGAGGAGCGTTGGGACCCCCAAGACTCACGTCACTCAGTCGTGGACAAGGGGACTAATCCCCCCTTCTTAAGGGGAAAAGGCCGACGGAGACTGTTCTCTGTTCGCGAAGGTTCAAGGTTCGCGAAGGCTGTTCTCCCCTATGGGCCGGTGCTCCTGCCTCACACCTAGCTCGGCTTCACGCTGTTGAAACCAAAGCTTTCAGAATTATTGGAATCTCCCGCGATGAAGCTATCTCTGAGGGCCTTTCACTCACTCACCGCAGGCAGGTAGGTGGTCTTTCTGTCTTCTACCGACTCCTCTCCGGCCTTGCACCCCCAGCTCTCTCTGTGCTCTGTCCCCCAAATATTCCTACAGGTCGCACAAGATCTGCCAGCAACCCTCTGATGGTTAAACTGCCGAAATCTCGGCTCTCCGCTCACCTTCACTCTTTCATTCCTCTTTTCTCCCGCCTCTGGAACAAACTCCCTCACTCCCTTCAATCCCACTCCTCCCTTCAGGTCTTTAAAACAGCTGTTCACCACCATCTCTTATCTTCCCCCATCCAAAACCTTGATCTTTTCTACCCCCGCTAATTCACCCCAGATCCACCTTGTTTGAAATTCCAACTTCTTTCCTGGAAGTCCTGGCAGTGTCCATATGTTTTATACCTCTCCCACTGCCCCCTTCCCACGCCCCCCCCCCCAAAGCCCTCACCCTCTCTCAGATCTCTCGATGTCTCCATGTCTCTCGGTCCCTGCTCTCAAATGTTGTGTTTGTGTCCTTCCCCCTCTCTCCCCATCTTGTCTACCGCTCCCTATGTTATGTTTTATGTGTCGGTTTGTCTTTCTGTGTGATTAATGTTCGCTCTTTCACGAGCCTCGATCTTGTATACAAAAAAAAAAAAAAAAAAAAAAAAAAAGACATCCGTAACAATACTTTACATGGGGTGTACTTACTTTTTCACGTGACTAACTCCTTTGGTCGCAATTCAAAACTAACAATTCGCAGTTTTCTATGTAATATTATAATGGGATTTGATGTGACATAGAGTCGAGTCGATAATAAATCCCGTCATCGTAACTATAACTTATGTTTTCTTCGTTAAAATATCTCAGTTTTCAGAGGGGTACTGATTATATTTAAGCATGTTCCTTTTTTAATTTTTGTCAAATAATTATTTGCCCGAACTCATTTAAGACCAGGTTGTTGCTTTTTTTTTGTTTTTGCATTATGTCGAGCAAAAAAAGGAAGTGGTCGGAGGATTATGTGCTGTACGGGTTCACGTGTTTGACGGAACGGGACGGAAGTCAGCGTCCTCAATGCATGCTTTGCAATGTCAAGTTGAGCAACTCCAGCTTAGCACCAGAAAAACTACGGGAACACTTCAAAAAAACTGCACAGTGAGGGGCAGTACAAAGACGCAACGCTGGATGAATTCAAATTGAAGAGTCCGATTCGACGCAAGTGCTTCCCCATATGGAGTTCTTTACAATGAGCCATGTTTCAATTTATTCCATGCAGCGGTTTTGGAGTTATAGAGATGCAACATTTTTCGGTTTTTCCAAGATGGCGCCTGCACCACATGACCTATGACGTCATGATTATCATTAAAATATTCTACAGGAGGAGGCGCTCCTATAGTGAAAATTTCGTGCCCATCAGACAAACGTTGCTGAGAAAAAAAATTCACAATAATCGGATGTGTTGTACTTGTCGAATTATGACGTCATAACAAAGGCACCGATGACATCATTATTAACATATCTTATTCCCCAAGGGGAGTACTTGACAATGAGCCACGCTTCAATTTTTTCCATGGAGTGGTTTCAGAGATATAGAGGTGCAACCTTTTTCGAATTTTTTCCAAGATGGTAAAATTTCGTGTCAATCGGACCAACGGTTGCCGGGAAAATGAATTTTTAAAATGGAGACACGGACGTACGGCACACGGCAGACGTACAAAACCGAATGCTTAACCCCGTATTTTCGCTTCGCGAGCGCAGGGTAAATATACAATCGCTGTCAACTGTTCAATAAAGCGCTCATTCTGACCACGCATTGTTGATTATTTGATTTATTTCGCTGCTTGCACAATGCAAGCATAACCCACTTCATCAAATGTATAAACCTTTTATTTATTACGTCTGCACGTCGGTTGCACCCCAGTATATGCTTGCAGTCTGCCCCACGATGGCAATAAACCTGAAAAATTTCATTATGCCTCCGCCCCCGAAGGTGGCCCGAGGCATCATGTTTTTGGGTTGTCCGTCCGTCTGTCCATACGGGCTAAACCTCGTTTTTCTCAGCAACCACATGTCCGATTGAGACAAACCTTTCCGGGTGAGTGACACCCATGCAGAATGTTTTTAAATGATTGTGACGTCATATGTCACGTGGTATGGCAGCCATCTTGGATTAAACGCAAATAATTAAAATATATATCTTGGAAACCGCTGAATGGAAAATTTTTAAACTTGGCACATTGTCAAGTACTCCCAATGGGGAACAAAGGTGTGATGATGATGACGTCATCGGTGAGGTGGGAAACCAGCCACAAATGTTTTCATCGAATTCCTTATCCGAAATATCTGATATTGGATACACATGATCTATGACCCATTTGTATCGAAATATTAAATTTATAACATTATACGTCACATGGTTTGTCAGCCATATTGGATTTCGCCTAAATGTTTCAAAAGACATCTTCTCCCAAACCACTGAGGTGATCGACTCGAAACTTTACGTGTGTCATCGACAAGGCATGATGATTGAAAGTTGATCACGAAAACGTCATCGGTCACTTGGTGTGGCAACAATATTTGATTGAAAGAAAATATTAAATAATTACATCTCAGAAATCGCTTACCCGATTGTGGCAAAACTTCACAAATGTCATCCAATACCATTGCTGCATGGGGTTTGAAAATGATGACGTTGTAGGTCATATGGCTTGGCAGCCATCTTGGATAGAAAACCAAACCTCATCCGATCAACACGAAACTTAACAAACGTAATCCCCTACCAATACAAGTGTACACTGCACCACCATTTTGTACATTTTTTATGTCAAACGTCACGTGGTTTGGCAGCCATATTAGCTTGAAATCCGATATTAAAAAATGACTCTCCTCCAAAACCGCTTCACCGATCGATGTGTTGGTGGTGGTGGGAGTGACAAAGGTGGTTGTGTTGGTAGTGATAATGGTGGTTGTGATGAAAATGGTTGTGATGGCAGAGGTGGGAGTGATAATGGTGGTTGTGATGAAAATGGTTGTGATGGTGGTGAAGGCAGTGATAATGGTGGGTGTCATAAAAATGGTTGCGATGGTGGTGGTGGGAGTGATAATGGTGGTTGTGATGAAAATGGTTGTGATGGTGGTGGTGGGGGGAGTAATGTTGTGATTGACAATGGTGGTTGTGATGGTGGTAGTTGGAGTGGAATTGAGAGTGACAATGGTGGTTGTGTTGGGAGTGATAATGGTGGTTGTGATGAAAATGGTTGTGATGGTGGTGAAGGGAGTGATAATGCTGGGTGTCATGAAAATGGTTGTGATGGTGGTGGTGGGAGAGATAATGGTGGTTGTGATGGTGGGAGTGACAATGGTGGTTGTGTTGGGAGTGATAATGGTGGTTGTGTTGGGAGTGATAATGGTGGTGGTGGTGGGAGTGATAATGGTGGTTGTGATGAAGATGGTTGTGATGGTGGTGGTGGGAGTGATAATGGTGGCTGTGTTGGGAGTGACAATGGTGGTTGTGTTGGTGGAGGTGGGAGTGATAATGGTGGTTGTGATGGTGGTGGTGGTGGTGGGAGTGATGTGAGTGACAATGGTGGTTGTGATGGTGGTAGTTGGAGAGGAATTGAGAGTGACAATGGTGGTTGTGTTGGTGGAGGTGGTAGTAATAATGGTGGTTGTGATGAAAATGGTTGTGATGGTGGTGGTGGGAGTGATAATGGTGGTTGTGATGAAAATGGTTGTGAGGGTGGTGGTGGGAGGGATAATTGTGGTTGTGATGAAAATGGTTGTGATGTTGGTGGTGGCAGTGATAATGGTGGTTGTGATGAAAATGGTTGTGATGTTGGTGGTGGGAGTGATGTGAGTTACAATAACAGTTGTGTTGGTGGTGTTGTGAGTGATAATGGTGGTTGTGATGGTGGTGGTGGGAGTGGTAATGGTGGTTGTGTTGGGAGTGATAATGGTGGTTGTGTTGGTGGAGGTGGGAGTGATAATGGTGGTTGTGATGGTGGTGGTGGTTGGAGTGATGTGTGACAATGGTGGTTGTGATGGTGGTAGTTGGAGTGGAATTGAGAGTGACAATGGTGGTTGTGTTGGTGGAGGTGGGAGTGATAATGGTGGTTGTGATGAAAATGGTTGTGATGGTGGCGGTGGGAATGATAATGGTGGTTGTGATGAAAATGGATGTGATGGTGGTGGTGGGAGTGATGTCGTGAGTGACAATGGTGGTTGTGTTGGTGGAGGTGGGAGTGATAATGGTGGTTGTGATTGTCGTGGTGGGGGTGGGAGTGATGTGAGTGACAATGGTGGTTGTGATGGTGGTAGTTGGAGTGGAATTGAGAGTGACAATGGTGGTTGTGTTGGTGGATGTGGGAGTGATCATGGTGGTTGTGATGAAAATGGTTGTGATGGTGGTGGTGGTTGTGATGAAAATGGTTGTGATGGTGGTGGTGGAAGTCATAATGGTGGTGGTTTTGGTGGTGGTGGGAGTGGAATTGTGAGTGACAATGGTGGTTGTGATGAGAATGGTTGTGATGGTGATGGTGTGAGTGATAATGGTGGTTGTGATGAAAATGGTTGTGATAGTAGAGGTTGGAGTGATAATGGTGGTTGTGATGAAAATGGTGTGATGGTGGTGGTGAGAGTGATAATGGTGGTTGTGATGAAAATGGTGTGATGGTGGTGGTGGGAGTGATAATGGTGGTTGTGATGAAAATGGTTGTGTTGGTGGTGTTGTGAGTGATAATGGTGGTTGTGATGGTGGTGGTGGTGGGAGTGATAATGGTGGTTGTGATGGTGGTAGTTGGAGTGGAATTGAGAGTGACAATAGTGGTTGTGTTGGGAGTGATAATGGTGGTTGTGATGAAAATGGTTGTGATGCTGGTGGTGGGAGTGATAATGGTGGTTGTGATGAAAATGGTTGTGATGGTTGTGGTGGGAGGGATAATGGTGGTTGTGATGAAAATGGTTGTGATGGTGGTGGTGGGAGTGATAATGGTTGTGATAGTGGTGGTGGGAATGATAATGGTGGTTGTGATGAAAATGGATGTGATGGTGGTGGTGGGAGTGATGTCGTGAGTGACAATGGCGGTTGTGTTGGTGGAGGTGGGAGTGATAATGGTGGTTGTGATGGTCGTGGTGGTGGTGGGAGTGATGTGAGTGACAATGGTGGTTGTGATGGTGGTAGTTGGAGTGGAATTGAGAGTGACAATGGTGGTTGTGTTGGTGGATGTGGGAGTGATAATGGTGGTTGTGATGAAAATGGTTGTGATGGTGGTGGTGGGAGTGATAATGGTGGTTGTGTTGGTGGTGGTGGGAGTGGAATTGTGAGTGACAATGGTGGTTGTGATGAAAATGGTTGTGCTGGTGGTGGTGGGAGTGATAATGGTGGTTGTGATGAAAATGGATGTGATGGTGGTGGTGGGAGTGATGTCGTGAATGACAATGGCAGTTGTGTTGGTGGAAGTGGGAGTGATAATGGTGGTTGTGATGAAAATGGTTGTGATGGTAGAGGTGGGAGTGATAATGGTGGTTGTGATGAAATTGGTTGTGATGGTGGTGTTGGGAGTGATAATGGTGGTTGTGATGAAATTGGTTGTGATGGTGGTGTTGAGAGTGATAATGGTGGTTGTGATGAAAATGGTTGTGATGGTGGTGGTGGGAGTGATAATGGTGGTTGTGATGAAAATGGTTGTGATGGTGGTGGTGGGAGTGATAATGGTGGTTGTGATGAAAATGGATGTGATGGTGGTGGTGGGAGTGATGTTGTGAGTGACAATGACAGCTGTGTTGGTGGAGGTGGGAGTGATAATGGTGGTTGTGATGAAAATGGTTGTGATGGTAGAGGTGGGAGTAATAATGGTGGTTGTGATGAAAAAGGTTGTGATGGTGGAGTTGTGAGTGATAATGGATGGTTGTGATTGACGTTGGCTTGAGACGGACTGATATGTGTGTTTATTAAAAGTGGATTCCTCTCCATTGTGCATTAAGCGTGTGCGTGTGCATGTGTGCGTGTGTGTGTGTTATTTCTCCTTTTGTTTACAAATTATGGTAAAATGTGTTTCATTTGTCACTCGTTTTGGGACGCAAATGGTAATCGTCATGTTAAAACTTGATGTGACGGTAAATCTGGCGATGTCAACATTTTTTCAGGATCTGGCATCTCAATATTTGGCGTCCCACCACACGTCATAATCCGTCCATAACGTCGTGCCATATAACGTTTTTGAGCCTGCCATCTCTCAATGGTGAAAAATCAATTAAAATTAAAAAAAATTCCGGATACGTCATTGTCACACACTCAGCGATTGTGACGTCACTATGGTTGGGCATGGTCACAATGACAGACAGAGACGTACATTGTTCAGGCTCATTTGGTTATCGACGAGAAGCACACAAGATGTGGATTCTCATCGCTGTCCTCATCCTTGTGCTCAGTTGTGGAATATCGCGACCAACACAGCAGGTAACGGGTTTGTAAGAGATAACGTACTCGGGGAAGGTACACCACACGACAGGAGATTCTTAGTTGTAGAGGTGGTTGTGTTGGTGGTGGTGGGAGTGGAATTGTGAGTGACAATGGTGGTTGTGTTGGTGGTAGTGGGAGTGGAATTGTGAGTGACAATGGTGGTTGTGTTGGTGGTGGTGGGAGTGGAATTGTAAGTGACAATGGTGGTTGTGTTGGTGGTGATGGGAGTGGAATTGTGAGTGACAATGGTGGTTGTGTTGGTGGTGGTGGGAGTGGAATTGTGAGTGACAATGGTGGTTGTGATGGTGGTGGTGGTGGTGGGAGTGATAATGGTGGTTGTGATGAAAATGGTTGTGATGGTGGTGGTGGTGGTGGGAGTGATGTGATTGACAATGGTGGTTGTGATGGTGGTAGTTGGAGTGGAATTGAGAGTGATAATGGTGGTTGTGATGAAAATGGTTGTGATGGTGGTGGTGGTGGGAGTGATAATGGTGGTTGTGATGAAAATGGTTGTGATGGTGGTGGTGGGAGTGCTAATGGTGGTTGTGCTGAAAATGGTTGTGGTGGTGGTGGTGGGAGTCATAATTAATGGTGGTTGTTTTGGTGGTGGTGGGAGTGGAATTGTGAGTGACAATGGTGGTTGTGATGAAAATGGTTGTGATGGTGGTGGTGGGAGTGATAATGGTGGTTGTGATGAAAACGGTTGTGATGGTGGAGGTGGGAGTGATAATGGTGGTTGTGATGAAAATGGCGTGATTGTGGTGATGGGAGTGATAATGGTGGTTGTCATGAAAATGGTTGTGATGGTGGTGGTGGGAGTGATAATGGTGGTTGTGATGAAAATGGTTGTGATGGTGGTGATAATGGTGGTTGTCATGAAAATGGTTGTGATGGTGGTGGTGGGAGTGATAATGGTGGTTGTGATGAAAATGGTTGTGATTGTGGCAGAGGGAGCGATGTGAGTGACAATAACAGTTGTGTTGGTGGTGTTGTGAGTGATAATGGTGGTTGTGATGGTGGTGGTGGTAGTGATAATGGTGGTTGTGTTGGGAGTGATAATGGTGGTTGTGATGAAAATGGTTGTGATGGTGGTGGTGGGAGTGATAATGGTGTTGTGATGAAAATGGTTGTGATGGTGGTGGTGGGAGTGATGTGAGTGACAATAACAGTTGTGTTGGTGGTGTGTTGTGAGTGATAATGGTGGTTGTGATGGTGGTGGCGGTGGGAGTGATAATGGTGGTTGTGATGAAAATGGTTGTGATGGTGGTGGTGGTGGGAGTGATGTTGTGATTGACAATGGTGGTTGTGATGGTGGTAGTTGGAGTGGAATTGAGAGTGACAATGGTGGTTGTGATGAAAATGGTTGTGATGGTGGTGGTGGGAGTGATAATGGTGGTTGTGATGAAAATGGTTGTGATGATGGTGGTGGTGAGTGTTAATGGTGATTGTGATGAAAATGGTTGTGATGGTTGTGGTGGGAGCGATGTGAGTGACAATAACAGTTGTGTTGGTGGTGTTGTGAGTGATAATGGTGGTTGTGATGGTGGTGGTGGTAGTGATAATGGTGGTTGTGTTGGGAGTGATAATGGTGGTTGTGATGAAAATGGTTGTGATGGTGGTGGTGGGAGTGATAATGGTGTTGTGATGAAAATGGTTGTGATGGTGGTGGTGGGAGTGATGTGAGTGACAATAACAGTTGTGTTGGTGGTGTGTTGTGAGTGATAATGGTGGTTGTGATGGTGGTGGCGGTGGGAGTGATAATGGTGGTTGTGATGAAAATGGTTGTGATTGTGGTGGTGGGAGTGATGTTGTGATTGACAATGGTGGTTGTGATGGTGGTAGTTGGAGTGGAATTGAGTGACAATGGTGGTTGTGATGAAAATGGTTGTGATGGTGGTGGTGGGAGTGATAATGGTGGTTGTGATGAAAATGGTTGTGATGATGGTGGTGGTGAGTGTTAATGGTGATTGTGATGAAAATGGTTGTGATGATGGTGGTGGGAGTGATGTCGTGAGTGACAATGGCGGTTGTGTTGGTGAAGGTGGGAGTGATAATGGTGGTTGTGATGAAAATGGTTGTGATGGTGGTGGTCGGAGTGATGTGAGTGACAATAACAGTTGTGTTGGTGTTGTTGTGAGTGATAATGGTGGTTGTGGTGGTGGTGGGAGTGATAATGGTGGTTGTGATGAAAATGGTTGTGATTGTGGTGGTGGGAGTGATGTTGTGATTGACAATGGTGGTTGTGATGGTGGTAGTTGGAGTGGAATTGAGTGACAATGGTGGTTGTGTTGGAAGTGATAATGGTGGTTGTGATGAAAATGGTTGTGATGGTGGTGGTGGGAGTGTTAATGGTGATTGTGATGAAAATGGTTGTGATGGGAGTGACAATGGTGGTTGTGATTTAAATGGTTGTGATGGGAGTGACAATGGTGGTTGTGATTTAAATGGTTGTGATGGTGATGGTGGGAGTGATAATGGTTGTGATGGTGGTGGTGGGAATGATAATGGTGGTGGTGGGAATGATAATGGTGGTTGTGATTAAAATGGTTGTGATGGTGGTGGTTGGAGTGATAATGGTGGTTGTGATGAAAATGGTTGTGATGGTGGTGATGGGAGTGATAATGGTGGTTGTCATGAAAATGGTTGTGATTGTAGAGGTGGGAGTGAAAATGGTGGTTGTGATGAAAATGGTTGTGATGGTGGTGGTGGGAGTGATAATGGTGGTTGTGATGAAAATGGTTGTGATGGTGGTGATGGGAGCGATAATGGTGGTTGTCATGAAAATGGTTGTGATGGTGGTGGTGGTGGGAGTGATAATGGTGGTTGTGATGAAAATGGTTGTGATTGTGGCAGTGGGAGCGATGTGAGTGACAATAACAGTTGTGTTGGTGGTGTTGAGTGATAATGGTGGTTGTGATGGTGGTGGTGGGAGTGACAATGGTGGTTGGTGGTTGTGTTGGGAGTGATAATGGTGGTTGGTGGTTGTGTTGGGAGTGATAATGGAGGTTGTGATGAAAATGGTTGTGATGGTGGTGGTGGGAGTGATAATAATGGTGGTTGTGATGAAAATGGTTGTGATGGTGGTGGTGGTGGGAGTGATGTGAGTGACAATAACAGTTGTGTTGGTGGTGTTGTGAGTGATAATGGTGGTTGTGATGGTGGTGGTGGTGGTGGGAGTGATAATGGTTGTGATGGTGGTGGTGGGAATGATAATGGTGGTTGTGATGAAAATGGATGTGATGGTGGTGGTGGGAGTGATGTCGTGAGTGACAATGGCAGTTGTGTTGGTGGAGGTGGGAGTGATAATGGTGGTTGTGATGGTGGTAGTTGAAGTGGCATTGAGAGTGACAATGGTGGTTGTGTTGGTGGATGTGGGAGTGACAATGGCGGTTGTGATTGTCGTGGTGGTGGTGGGAGTGATGTGAGTGACAATGGTGGTTGTGATGGTGGTAGTTGGAATGGAATTGAGAGTGACAATGGTGGTTGTGTTGGTGGATGTGGGAGTGATAATGGTGGTTGTGATGAAAATGGATGTGATGGTGGTGGTGGGAGTGATGTCGTGAGTGACAATGGCAGTTGTGTTGGTGGAGGTGGGAGTGATAATGGTGGTTGTGATGGTGGTAGTTGAAGTGGAATTGAGAGTGACAATGGTGGTTGTGTTGGTGGATGTGGGAGTGATAATGGTGGTTGTGATGAAAATGGTTGTGATGGTGGTGGTGGGAGTGGAATTGTGAGTGACAATGGCGGTTGTGTTGGGAGTGATAATGGTGGTTGTGATGAAAATGGTTGTGATGGTGGTGGTGGGAGTGATAATGGTGGTTGTGATGAAAATGGTTGTTAGGGTGGTGGTGGGAGTGATAATGGTGGTTGTGATGAAAATGGTTGTGATGGTAGTGGTGGGAGTGATGATGGTGGTTGTGATGAAAATGGTTGTCATGGTGGTGGTGGGAGTGATAATGGTGGTTGTGATGAAAATGGTTGTGATGGTAGTGGTGGGAGTGATGATGGTGGTTGTGATGAAAATGGTTGTCATGGTGGTGGTGGGAGTGATGATGGTGGTTGTGATGAAAATGGTTGTCATGGTGGTGGTGGGAGTGATGATGGTGGTTGTGATGAAAATGGTTGTGATGTTGATGGTGGGAGTGATGTGAGTTACAATAACAGTTGTGTTGGTGGGGTTGAGAGTGATAATGGTGGTTGTGATGGTGGTGGTGGGAGTGGTAATGGTGGTTGTGTTGGGAGTGATAATGGTGGTTGTGTTGTGGAGGTGGGAGTGATAATGGTGGTTGTGATGGTGGTGGTGGTTGGAGTGATGGTGGTGGTGGTTGGAGTGATGTGAGTGACAATGGTGGTTGTGATGGTGGTAGTTGGAGTGGAATAGAGAGTGACAATGGTGGTTGTGTTGGTGGAGGTGGGAGTGATAATGGGGGTTGTGATGAAAATGGTTGTGATGGTGGTGGTGGGAATGATAATGGTGGTTGT
Source organism: Myxine glutinosa (assembly GCF_964187855.1). Classification (NCBI taxonomy): domain Eukaryota; kingdom Metazoa; phylum Chordata; class Myxini; order Myxiniformes; family Myxinidae; genus Myxine; species Myxine glutinosa. The sequence continues at coordinate 128,131,750 of NC_136269.1, forward strand.
GATGAAAATGGATGTGATGGTGGTGGTGGGAGTGATGTCGTGAGTGACAATGGCGGTTGTGATTGTCGTGGTGGTGGTGGGAGTGATGTGAGTGACAATGGTGGTTGTGATGGTGGTAGTTGGAATGGAATTGAGTGACAATGGTGGTTGTGTTGGTGGTGGTGGGAGTGATAATGGTGGTTGTGATGAAAATGGTTGTGATGGTGGTGGTGGGAGTGTTTATGGTGATTGTGATGAAAATGGTTGTGATTGTTGTGGTGGGAGTGATAATGGTGGTTGTGATGAAAATGGTTGTGATGGTGGTGGTGGGAGTGATAATGGTTGTGATGGTGGTGGTGGGAATGATAATGGTGGTTGTGATGAAAATGGATGTGATGGTGGTGGTGGGAGTGATGTCGTGAGTGACAATGGCAGTTGTGTTGGTGGAGGTGGGAGTGATAATGGTGGTTGTGATGGTGGTAGTTGAAGTGGAATTGAGAGTGACAATGGTGGTTGTGTTGGTGGATGTGGGAGTGACAATGGCGGTTGTGATTGTCGTGGTGGTGGTGTGAGTGATGTGAGTGACAATGGTGGTTGTGATGGTGGTAGTTGGAATGGAATTGAGTGACAATGGTGGTTGTGTTGGTGGTGGTGGGAGTGATAATGGTGGTTGTGATGAAAATGGTTGTGATGGTGGTGGTGGGAGTCATAATGGTGGTTGTGATGAAAATGGTTGTGAGGGTGGTGGTGGGAGGGATAATTGTGGTTGTGATGAAAATGGTTGTGATGGTGGTGGGAGTGATAATAGTGGTTGTGATGAAAATGGTTGTGATGGTGGGAGTGATAATGGTGGTTGTGATGAAAATGGTTGTGATGGTGGTGGTGGGAGTGATAATGGTGGTTGTGATGAAAATGGTTGTGTTGGTGGAGTTGTGAGTGATAATGGATGGTTGTGATAGACGTTGGTTTGAGACGGACTGATGTGTGTTTATTAAAAGTGGATTCCTCTCCATTAAGTGTGTGTGTGTGTGTGTGTGTGTGTGTGTGTGTGTGTGTGTGTGTGTGTGTGTGTGTGTGTGTGTGTGTGTGTGTGTGTGTGTTATTTCTCCTTTTGTTTACAAATTATGGTAAAATGTGTTTCATTTGTCACTCGTTTTGGGACGCAAATGGTAATCGTCATGTTAAAACTTGATGTGAAGGTAAATCTGGCGATGTCAACATTTTTTCAGGATCTTGCATCTCAATATTTGGCGTCCCACCACAGGTCATAATCCGTCCATAACGTCGTGCCATGTAACGTTTTTGAGCCGACCATCTCTCAATGGTGAAAAATCAATTAAAAAAAAAAAAATTCTCCGGATTCGTCCTTGTCACACACTCAGCGATTGTAACGTCACAATGGTTGGGCATGGTCACAATGATAGACAGAGACGTACATTGTTCCGGCTCATTTGGTTATCGACGAGAAGCAGACAGGATGTGGTTTCTCATCCTGGTGCTCAGTTGTGGAATATCGCGACCAACACAGCAGGTAACGGGTTTGTAAGAGACTAGGGCATGCCCGTACTATATCTATATCTAAAATTATATCCCCCCCTCTATTTACATGAAATGGTTTGGTACATGAAATGTTTTGGTCCATTCGCAACGCCAAAGCGAACGGCGAACGCTTTACATGAAATGGTTTGGTGCATGAAATGTTTTGGTCCATTCGCAACGCCAAAGCGAACGGCGAACGGCTTGCGAGTACAGTGACAATCCCCCCGGGGTTTTTATTAGTTTTAAAACATAGTTTAACGCCAACATAGCGCCAACATAGTTTGCAAACGTGAAATAAATGAATACGCTCTCAAATGTGCCATCCGAGGCAGAGTGTGTCCGCCACGTTCGGCACACGCGATAGCTCGCTGCTCTCTGATTGGTTGAATCGTTTTTTGGACATAGCTCGGTAAGTAATTGTCCGATTAATATGAAACCTTGAAAAGGCACATCCTCGGGTCCCCAGCAATATACCTGGCAAGTTTAAAGTATATCGGACCCGTGGTTGTCGAGAAACAGCGGTCACAGACAAACAAACAAACGTACAAACGTACAAACAAACACACAGAGATTACTGGAATTATAGATAGACTAGGGCATTGCCCGTACTATATCTATATCTAAAATTATATCCCCCCCCCTCTATTTACATGAAATGGTTTGGTCCAAAGCGAACGGCTTGCGAGTACGGTGACAATCCCCCCCCTCTATTTACATGCAATGGTTTGGTCCAAAGCGAACGGCTTCCGGAGTTTGGTAAAGAAATCGCCATCGCGTGCACAAACGCGCAGGAAAGCGAATGAATCGCAAATTCGGTTTTATTAGTTTTAAAACATAGTTTAACGCCAACATAGTTTGCAAACGTGAAATAAATGAATACGCTCTCAAATGTGCCATCCGAGGCAGAGTGTGTCCTCCACGTTCGGCACACGCGATCGTTCGCTGCTCTCTGATTGGTTGAATCGTTTTTTGGACATAGCTCGGTAAGTAATTGTCCGATTAATATGAAACCTTGAAAAGGCACATCCTCGGGTCCCCAGCAATATACCTGGCAAGTTTCAAGTATATCGGACCGGTAGTTGTCGAGAAACAGCGGTCACAGACAAACAAACAAACGTACAAACGTACAGACGTACAGAGATTACTGGAATTATAGATAGACTAGGGCAGGGGTCAGGAACCTTTTTGACTGGGAGAGCCATAAAAGCCAAATATTTCTAAATATATTTCATTGAGAGCCATATAGTATTTTTAACGTATAATAAATTAAATATGTCTTACTTTTAATGCGACTTCTGGTGCTGCATGGTTTTGCTGATGGCCTTGTAGTCTGGTTCATACGTGGTGAGGTTGAGCTTCATGCAGGCATTGCGGCTTCCATCAGTTAAACGTGAGCGTAGGTTGGTCTTAATGTTCCAACCTTAATAGCAAACTAGTTGGCTATCTGATAAAATTGATTTCTTCACCTTTACAATGACGCGGACATGCTCGCGAGCCATTGGTTCCCGACCCGACCCACGGGTGACCCGTGACCCGTGAAATTTATCTTCAAAACTGATTTCTGTTTACTTTAAAATGACACAGTATTATTAAGAAATATCACAAGTATTTTAAAATCAGTTCCAAACTGATTTTTTTTTTTTTTTTTTTTCCAACTCAAAATTGTCTGGGAGCCATATGCCGTCACCGGAAGAGCCATATATGGCTCGCGAGCCATAGGTTCCCGACTGCTGGACTAGGGCATGCCCGTACTATATATATATCTAAAATTATATCCCCCCCCTCTATTTACATGAAATGGTTTGGTCCAAAGCGAACGGCTTGCGAGTGGTGACAATCCCCCCCCCTCTATTTACATGCAATGGTTCGGTCCAAAGCGAACGGCTTCCGGAGTTTGGTAAAGAAATCGCCATCGCGTACACAAACGCGCAGGAAAGCGAATGAATCGCAAATTCGTTTTTATTAGTTGTAAAACATAGTTTAACGCCAACATAGTTTGCAAACGTGAAATAAATGAATACGCTCTCAAATGTGCCATCCGAGGCAGAGTGTGTCCTCCACGTTCGGCACACGCGATCGTTCGCTGCTCTCTGATTGGTTGAATCGTTTTTTGTACATAGCTCGGTAAGTAATTGTCCGATTAATATGAAACCTTGAAAAGGCACATCCTCGGGTCCCCAGCAATATACCTGGCAAGTTAAAAGTATATCGGACCCGTGGTTGTCGAGAAACAGCGGTCACAGACAAACAGACGTACAGACGTACAAACGTACAAACGTACAGACAGAGATTACTGGAATTATAGATAGATAACGTACTCGGGGAAGGTACACCACACGACAGGAGATTCTTAGTTGTAGTGGTGGTTGTGTTGGTGGTGGTGGGAGTGGAATTGTGTGACACTGGTGGTTGTGTTGGTGGTAGTGGGAGTGGAATTGTGAGTGACAATGGTGGTTGTGTTGGTGGTGGTGGGAGTGGAATTGTGAGTGACAATGGTGGTTGTGTTGGTGGTGGTGGAATTGTGAGTGACAATTGTGGTTGTGTTGGTGGTGGTGGGAGTGGAATTGTGTGACAATGGTGGTTGTGGTGGTGGTGGTGGTGGTGATAATGGTGGTTGTGATGAAAATGGTTGTGATGGTGGTGGTGGTGGTGGGAGTGATGTTGTGATTGACAATGGTTGTTGTGATGGTGGTAGTTGGAGTGGAATTGAGAGTGACAATGGTGGTTGTGTTGGGAGTGATAATGGTGGTTGTGATGAAAATGGTTGTGATGGTGGTGGTGGGAGTGATAATGATGGTTGTGATGGTGGTGGTGGGAATGATAATGGTGGTTGTGATGAAAACGGATGTGATGGTGGTGGTGGGAGTGATGTCGTGAGTGACAATGGCGGTTGTGTTGGTGGAGGTGGGAGTGATGTGAGTGACAATGGTGGTTGTGATGGTGGATGTGGTAGTGATAATGGTGGTTGTGATGAAAATGGTTGTGATGGTGGTGGTGGGAGTGATAATGGTGGTGGTGGGAGTGATAATGGTGGTTGTGATTAAAATGGTTGTGATGGTGGTGGTGGGAGTGATGTAAGTGACAATGGTGGTTGTGATGAAAATGGTTGTGATGGTGGTGGTGGGAGTGATAATGGTGGTTGTGATGAAAATGGTTGTGATGGTGGTGGGAGTGATGTTGTGATTGACAATGGTTGTTGTGATGGTGGTAGTTGGAATGGAATTGAGAGTGACAATGGTGGTTGTGTTGGTGGATGTGGTAGTGATAATGGTGGTTGTGATGAAAATGGTTGTGATGGTGGTGGTGGGAGTGATAATGGTGGTTGTGATTAAAATGGTTGTGATGGTGGTGGTGGGAGTGATGTAAGTGACAATGGTGGTTGTGATGAAAATGGTTGTGATGGTAGAGGTGGGAGTGATAATTGTGGTTGTGATGAAAATGGTTGTGATGGTAGAGGGGGGAGTGATAATGGTGGTTGTGATGAAAATGGTTGTGATGGTGGTGATCATGGTGGTTGTCATGAAAATGGTTGTGATGGTGGTGGTGGGAGTGATAATGGTAGTTGTGATGGTGGTGGTGGTGGGAGTGATAATAGTGGTTGTGATGAAAATGGTTGTGATGGTGGTGGTGGTGGGAGTGATGTTGTGATTGACAATGGTGGTTGTGATGGTGGTAGTTGGAGTGGAGTTGAGAGTGACAATGGTGGTTGTGTTGGGAGTGATAATGGTGGTTGTGTTGAAAATGGTTGTGATGGTGGTGGTGGGAGTGATAATAGTGGTTGTGATGAAAATGGTTGTGATGGTGGTGGTGGGAGTGTTAATGGTGATTGTGATGAAAATGGTTGTGATGGTTGTGGTGGGAGTGATAATGGTGGTTGTGATGAAAATGGTTGTGATGGTGGTGGTGGGAGTGATAATGGTTGTGATGGTGGTGGTGGGAATGATAATGGTGGTTGTGATGGTGGTGGTGGGAGTGATGTCGTGAGTGACAATGGCGGTTGTGTTGGTGGAGGTGGGAGTGATAATGGTGGTTGTGATGGTCGTGATGGTGGTGGGAGTGATGTGAGTGACAATGGCGGTTGTGATGGTGGTAGTTGGAGTGGAACTGAGAGTGACAATGGTGGTTGTGTTGGTGGATGTGGGAGTGATAATGGTGGTTGTGATGAAAATGGTTGTGATGGTGGTGGTGGGAGTGATAATGGTGGTTGTGATGAAAATGGTTGTGATGGTGGTGGTGGGAGTGATATGAGTGACAATGGTGGTTGTGATGAAAATGGTTGTGATGGCAGTGGTGGGAGTGATAATGGTGGTTGTGATGAAAATGGTTGTGATGGTAGTGGTGGGAGTGATAATGGTGGTTGTGATGAAAATGGTGTGATGGTGGTGATGGGAGTGATAATGGTGGTTGTGATGAAAATGGTGTGATGGTGGTGGTGGGAGTGCTAATGGTGGTTGTGATGAAAATGGTGTGATGGTGGTGGTGGGATTGATAATGGTGGTTGTGATGAAAATGGTGTGATGGTGGTGGTGGGAGTGATAATGGTGGTTGTGATGAAAATGGTTGTGATGGTGGTGATGGGAGTGATCATGGTGGTTGTGATGAAAATGGTTGTGATTGTGGGAGCGATGTGAGTGACAATAACAGTTGTGTTGGTGGTGTTGTGAGTGATAATGGTGGTTGTGATGGTGGTGGTGGGAGTGATAATGGTGGTTGTGTTGGGAGTGATAATGGTGGTTGTGATGAAAATGGTTGTGATGGTGGTGGTGGGAGTGATAATGGTGGTTGTAATGAAAATGGTTGTGATGGTGGTGGTGGGAGTGATGTGAGTGACAATAACAGTTGTGTTGGTGGTGTTGTGAGTGATAATGGTGGTTGTGATGGTGGTGGGAGTGATAATGGTGGTTGTGATGAAAATGGTTGTGATGTTGTGAGTGACACATGGTGGGAGTGATGTTGTGATTGATAATGGTGGTTGTGATGGTCGTAGTTGGAGTGGAATTGAGAGTGACAATGTTGGTTGTGTTGGGAGTGATAATGGTGGTCGTGATGAAAATGGTTGTGATGGTAGAGGTGGGAGTGATAATGGTGGTTGTGATGAAATTGGTTGTGATGGTGGTGTTGGGAGTGATAATGGTGGTTGTGATGAAAATGGTTGTGATGGTGGTGGTGGGAGTGATAATGGTGGTTGTGATGAAAATGGTTGTGATGGTGGTGTTGGGAGTGATAATGGTGGTTGTGATGAAAATGGTTGTGATGGTGGTGGTGGGAGTGATAATGGTGGTTGTGATGAAAATGGTTGTGATGGTGGTGGTGGGAGTGATGAGTGACAATAACAGTTGTGTTGGTGGAGTTGTGAGTGATATGGATGGTTGTGATAGACGTTGGTTTGAGACGGACTGATGTGTGTTTTGTTAAAAGTGGATTCCTCTCCATTGTGCATTAAGCGTGTGTGCGTGTGTGTGTGTGTGTGTGTGTGTTATTTCTCCTTTTGTTTACAAATTATGGTAAAATGTGTTTCATTTGTCACTCGTTTTGGGACGCAAATGGTAATCGTCATGTTAAAACTTCATGTGACGGTAAATCTGGCGATGTCAACATTTTTTCAGGATCTGGCATCTCAATATATGGCGTCCCACCACAGGTCATAATCCGTCCATAACGTCGTGCCATATTACGTTTTTGAGCCGACCATTCTCAATGGCGAAAAATCAATTTAAAAAAAGAATTCTCCGGATTCGTCCTCGTCACACATTCAGCGATTGTGACGTCACTATGGTTGGGCATGGTCACAATGTCGGACAGAGCCGTACATTGTTCGGGCTCATTTGGTTATCGACCAGCAGCAGATAAGATGTGGATTCTCATCGCTGTCCTCATCCTGGTGCTCAGTTGTGGAATATCGCGACCAACACAGCAGGTAACGGGTTTGTAAGAGATAACGTACTCGGGGAAGGTCCACCACACGACAGGAGATTCTTAGTTGTCGTGGTGGTTGTGTTGGTGGTGGTGGGAGTGGAATTGTGTGACAATGGTGGTTGTGTTGGTGTTAGTGGGAGTGGTATTGTGAGTGACAATTGTGGTTGTGTTGGTGGTGGTGGGAGTGGATTTGTGACAATGGTGGTTGTGTTGGTGGTGGTGGGAGTGGAATTGTGAGTGACAATGGTGGTTGTGATGGTGGTGGTGGTGGGAGTGATAATGGTGGTTGTGATGAAAATGGTTGCGATGGTTGTGGTGGGAGTGATAATGGTGGTTGTGATGGTGGGAGTGATAATGGTGGTTGTGATGGTGGTGGTGGGAGTGATAATGGTGGTTGTGATGAAAATGGATGTGATGGTGGTGGTGGGAGTGATGTCGTGAGTGACAATGGCGGTTGTGTTGGTGGAGGTGGGAGTGATAATGGTGGTTGTGATGGTCGTGGGAGTGATGTGAGTGACAATGGTGGTTGTGATGGTGGTAGTTGGAGTGGAATTGAGAGTGACAATGGTGGTTGTGTTGGTGGATGTGGGAGTGATAATGGTGGTTGTGATGAAAATGGTTGTGATGGTGGTGGTGGTGGGCGTGATAATGGTGGTTGTGATGAAAATGGTTGTGATGGTGGTGGTGGGAGTGATAATGGTGGTTGTGTTGGTGGTGGTGGGAGTGGAATTGAGAGTGACAATGGTGGTTGTGATGAAAATGGTTGTGATGGTGGTGGTGATGGGAGTGATAATGGTGGTTGTGATGAAAATGGTGTGATGGTGGTGGTGGGAGTGATAATGGTGGTTGTGATGAAAATGGTTGTGATGAAAATGGTTGTGATGGTGGTGGTGGGAGTGATAATGGTGGTTGTGATGAAAATGGTTGTGATGGTAGAGGTGGGAGTGATAATGGTGGTTGTGCTGAAAATGGTGTGATGGTGGAGGTGGGAGTGATAATGGTGGTTGTGATGAAAATGGTTGTGATGAAAATGGTTGTGATGGTGGTGGTGGGAGTGATAATGGTGGTTGTGATGAAAATGGTTGTGATGGTGGTGGTGGTGGGAGTGATAATCCTTAAGAATCCCTTGAAGGTGAAGGTGCAGAATCACTTAAAATTTTAAATAATTCTCATATCCGAATCAATATTTAGATCTTCACCAAAATCGAATATATTTGTCCTCGTCAGTCCCTCAACCTGTCCACCAAGTTTCGTCCAAATCCATCCACAACTTTTTGAGATATCTTGTTCACAAACAAACAAACAAACACACAAACGGACAGACAGGGGTGAAAACAAAACCTCCATCCACCTGGCGGATGATAACACTGATTGCTGGTAAATGCCAAGCATCACCTGGGGAACTGGAAATTGAACGATTTATTTAATAGTTAAATTTCCGTTTCCCCAGTTGATGCTCGGCATGCACCAGCAATCAGTGTTATCATCGTGGTCTTGATGGTCCCTCAGTAGTAAAACATCCACATGTTTAAATCGTTGTGATCCCTCATCGTCGAGAGGTTGTGATGAGGAATATAAAGAGAGTTTATCTTTGGTTGGAAACTGCAGGTTTTCGGGTTAAGTTTCCCCACCAAGCAAAGTTGGAATTTGTCCGTTCAAGGAAAAAGCTTCTTCATGGTCGTGTCCATGGAGGAATACTCACGGTATACTTTTTGTGTAACTGGTAACACTCATTGCACTCGTTTACAAGGTGGAAATTGATAACCGATAAAATACATATCGGGATTGGCAAAGCTTAGCAGGTTGCGCACTCACCTTGAGCTGTCCGACCTGGGTTTGAATCTTGATCCATGTATAAACTGCCACCCTGGTGTTTCACGTGCAGAGTGGTACATCAGTGTGTGTCCCAATCATCGGAGGAACGTTAAGCCAGAGGACCCGTCTGCCAGCACTCGTTTCTCACAAAGAGGAGGCGAGTTATCACCAGCATTCTGAACAAATCACAAATTGCTTCCCAAACCCTGTTGCAAAACTGCCCTTGATCACGAAACCAATATGACCAGTGGGAGTTCAATGAGGCCTTCATCCTGTGTCCACTGGATTGAAAACGGGCTGATGGATGATGGTGATGAAATGCATCTTGAAAAGTTGGGTCTAAACCCTTTTCTTAAACAGATGATAAAGTTTCCCCTAAAAAAAATTTAAAAATCACAAACATCTTGTTTCTCCCACCAGGGAGTAATGCATTCGCTCGTGTCCGTCCGTGTGTGTGTGTGTGTGTGTGTGTGTGTGTGTGTGTGTGTGTGTGTGTGTGTGTGTGTGTGTGTTCGTGAACAAGATATCTGGAAAAGTTCTGAACGGATTTGGATGAAAGTTGGTGGGATGATTACTCTTGGGATAAGGAAGAATTGATTAGTTTTTGGTGAGGCTCAGGATATTATTCCGGATCCAGGAATTTTTTGGGGGAATTTTTTTTCTGTTTTCCTTTTAAAAAACATTTTCTCTGTAATAATTGGACCGATTGAGAGCAAATTTTCACCATCGGAGGGACTCGGTCTGTAGAATATTTTAATGGTAATTATGACGTCACAGATCACGTGGTTCGGCCGCCATGTTGTTTTGAGTGAAAAACACTAAAATCCAATTTTCTCCAAAACACCTGAACAGAGAGGCAAAACTTTGTAGGCAGATTCGCATCCCCATGACGAACAAAAAGGTCAGCGAGCATGACGTCATGCATCACATGGTTTCAGAGTTATGACGTTTTTAAGCACAAACTTTTAAAACCTAGCTCCTCCCTCATTTGTGATCCAATCGAGGGGAAACTTCACAAATCTGTTCAGCATATCAGTCTTCTAAAATGTCCTTTTTGAATTTGCGATAGGTCACGTGGTTTGGCAGACATCGTTAATTAAACGCAAATGATAAAAACATTTGTATCTATTGAACCACATCATTGATCGACGTCAAACTTCATACTGTAGTAGAAGTCATGAAGAGTAACAAGTTTGCAAAATTTGAAGATGATTGGATATACGGTCTGGAAGCTAGAAGTTATTGCGTGAAGAAGAAGAGTCTTCGACTGTGGACGATTAATTATTTATCACATGTACAAACTTGCAGGCATCGTTTGACACAATCTCCCAGGTTAATTTGAACCTCAAATAAAATTATAATTCCAGATTTGTCAATGGCTGAGGTATATTAACAAACGAATAAAACAGATTTGGCAAAATTCCAACTTAAAAAAAAAAACATCGCATATTCACTCAGGGTTGTGAGAGGCTGAAGAAGAAACCTCGCATGGGCTTCCCAGACCAAATAAATAATTCTGGTTCTGGCTCTGCGATTTTCAGGTTTATTACTCCCGCCAGGGAGTAATGCATTCAATCGTGTCCGTCCGTGTGTGTGTGTTCTTATGTTCGTGTGTTTGTGAACAAGATATCTGGAAAAGTTCTGAACGGATTTGGATGAAAGTTGGTGGGATGATTGCCCTTGGGATAAGGAAGAATTGATTAGTTTTTGGTGAAGCTCAGGATATTATTCCGGATCCAGGAATTTTTTTGGGGAATTTTTTTGGGAAAGATTTTTTCTGTTTTTCTGCATTAAAGCTTTTATTCTTATTCTTAAATGATGTTTTTCTCCTCTAATTCCGAGATATATCAAAATTAATTCTCTGACAGTTCGGGCCCACTTTCCTTTTCATTTATTGTTTTGGGGAGAGAGGATGTTAAAAAACAAACAAAAAAAAAACACCTTTAGAGGCCATTTTTCCCTGCAAGCAGGGGGTTGGCCTTTTTCGGGAACTGTGGTTGTTGTTGTTTTTCGGTCCCCTTTTTGAAGCAATGTTTTACGACCGGATGCCCTTCCTGACGCCAACCCTTTTTGCCGCCTTTAACGACAAGCAGGGAATTACCAGTGAACTGGTACTCAATTTGCCGACCTCGGAAGGATGACAGGCTGAGTCAACCCCCATGGCGTTAATTCAGCGATCGACCGGGATTCGAACCCAGGATCCTAGGATCCTAAGCCGGCACCCTAGCCGCTAGCCCAACACCAGGCTAGCCCAACAACATATAGAAAAAGGCCAACCCCCGCTTTGCGGGGAAAAATGGCCTCTAAAGGTGGTTATAGAGGATGTTAAACAAAACGTATTATTCCAACTTGACCCACGGCGGGAGTATGCGCTCTACTGAGTGGCGTTCTAGTTCTTTTATGTCACCAAGTTTTGGATTTTGAAAGCGAATTGTAAAAATATTGTTTAGTTTAATTTCAAATGTAATAAACGTTTCTCCTGTCCATGCCCTTGTCCATAGATTTTCCAGAATGATGCTGTGGAGGGAGCAATGATGTCCCAAGTTTGGGTTGTCCTGGTGGTCGCAATTGCGATCATTTTATTTGTCGTGGTACAATCATTTGAACCATTGGCCTGGTTCAAGTGGAAGATGCACAAAACAAAGCCCCGCACTCAGTGGTGAGGAACACAAGCGACGTTTACATCAATATTTTACTTTCTATCAACATCAATATTTTACTTTCTATCAACATCAATATTTTCATCCAAGGGGACAAGATAGCTCAGGAATTTAAAATGAATTCACGTTGAATTTTTACAAATAACTAGCAGAGGATCGACCCTCTGGGTGTGTCGAGTTTGCACATTACTTGCTGAAAAAGAACAGTCGGTGTTTTCCAAGAAAACTATAGATGTGTTTGTGTGGTCCGTCTTCGGGAACTTCAAAAGGGTTAACGGGGTCTAAAGTGTGTCAGGGTTGCAGGAGTTCAAAATGGTCTTTCGGGTCGACAATGTTCTTAAAGGGTTTTGGGTTCCAACGGGTCTTAAGGGGTGCAAAGCTATATAGAGGTCCACGGGTTCTAAACAAAGATGCAAATGTCTAAAGGGTCTAAAAAGTCTTCAAAGGTCTAAGACAGTTAGTCCTACAGGGTATCATGGGCTCTTTAGGATCTCAGGGGTCTAAGTTCTAACGGGGTCCATTGGGTGTTAATAGTTAGTCTCCTCTAAGGGTTATAAAGGGTCTAATGGGGTCTACAGGATATACCCACATGCACATTGGGTCTACATACCTATAGGGTCGACAACCATGCACCCGCTCTAACCCACACGCGTGAACAAGTTACGTCATCAAGTCTACGATAGTTAAATTTAAGCTTATTTTGGACTCCTTTGTAGTTTATTATTAAATGTTATTTTTAGGTCACGATGCTAAATATAGGTCTTACCTCCACCACCGAAGGAGGCCACAAGTTACTTTTTCACCCTCTCGGTTTGTTTGTCTGTTTCTCTGTGAACAGGATATCTCAAAAAAAAGTTGTGGACGGATTCGGACGAAATTTGGTGGAGAGGTTGGGAATGTGGTTGTGGTTGGGATTCTTCACCATTGAGAGACGTGGCCAAAATAGATGCATAATATGATATTTGGAAACGTGGATGATTTATGACAAAACTTGGTGGAACAGTTGGGGTCGGCCTGAACTTAAAATGGATTCGATTTTGGTTCATGTCCGAATCCAGATCCGGCCTATCATTGGGAAACAAAACATAAACTATTCAGCCAGGTGGAGGTATGCTCTCTACCGGGTACCTGTTCTAAGTTTTTCATTCAATGGTTAACACTGCAACCTTTGTACAAAGACTTTCAATATCGGCTACTGTTATTAACAATGCTGACATGGTTTGTTCAACTTTGTGATAATCCTCATACTCTGTCACAGAGCATCAATGCCACCGCCGAAGCAGCTTACTGAGCCAGGGTTGCACTGGGTGGTTTGCCATTGCCTTACCAGCAGTATTTCAGGCAGGAATTTGCAATTTGGCCATGGTCCCACCGATAACTCATCTCCTCTTTGTTTGCGAGGACACAGTGAGGATCTTTGTCATCCACCAACTAATGTTGGGAGACGCGACTCCCAGTTTTTTTTTCTTTTTTTTTATACACAAGATCGAGGCTCATGTAAGAGCTAACATTATTCACAAAAAGACAAACTGACACATAAAACATGAGATAAAGGGAGCAGGAGAGAACATGGGGGGAGAGAGGGAAGCACATTTGAATCCATCATTGCTTCAGATATGAAATCTTTCCTCTTCTCCAATGGCTTGATCTCTGATCATCAATTTGGTTTCAGACCTGGTCACTCTACTCTGGACATGCTGCTTCTGCTTTCTCAACAATGGATGGAGGTCCTCAATACCAAACAGGAAATTAGAGTTGTCTCCCTTGACATATTACGTGCCTTCGATACAGTCTGGCACCCCGCTGTGCTCACCAAACTCTCCTCTTTTGGTATCCATGGAAATGTCCACGCATGTCTGGCGGACTTCCTCTCTAGTCGTAGTCAACGTGTGGCCCTGAATGTGTTTCTCTCATCTGCTCTTTCTGTTCATGCTGGAGTTCCCCAAGGCAGTGTTCTGGGCCCTGTGCTTTTTCTGGTCTTCATCAATGATCTCTCTGACTTGAAAATCCTCTCTATCTCTTTGCTGATGACTCTACTCTCTGTCGCTCCATTCTTCATCCCTCAGATCGGCAGTCTGCAGCCTCCTCACTCTCTGCAGACCTGGACAAAATCACAGACTGGGAAAACAAGTGGAACATGTCTTTCAATCCTGACAAATCTCACACTCTTACAATGTCTCTCCGAAAAGACCGACTGGACAACCCTCACATCCACTTTCTGAATAATACTATCCAAGAAGTTCTGTCACTCAAGCTTTTGGGTCTCACTATCTGTCATGATCTTTCCTGGGAAAACCACATTTCAAATCTGGCCTCCAAAGCCAGTCGCCGACTGGGCATCCTCCGTCGTGCGAAGTCCTTCCTTGGCACACCTGAGCTCCTCACCACGTACAAGGCTTTCATCCGCAGCTCAATGGAATACTGCTCTCCCCTCTGGGCTGGTGCCCCTGCCTCACACCTAGCTCGTCCTCACGCTGTTGAAACCAAAGCGTTCAGAATCATTGGAATCTCCCGCGATGAAGCGAACTCCAAGGGCCTCTCACTCACTCACCGCAGGCAGGTTGGTGGTCTTTCCGTCTTCTACCGACTCCTCTCTGGCCTTGCCCCCCCAGCTCTCTCTGGGCTCTGTCCTACAAATATTCCTACAGGTCGCACAAGATCTGCCTGCAACCCTCTTATGGTTAAACTGCCAAAATCAAGGCTCTCTGCTCACCTTCACTCCTTCATTCCTCTTTTCTCCCGCCTCTGGAACAAACTCCCTCACTCTCTTCAATCCAACTCCACCCTCCAGGTCTTTAAAACAGTTGTTCACCACCATCTCTTATCTTCCCCCATCCAAAACCTTGATCTTTTCTACCCCTGATAATTTTCACCCCAATTCCACTTTTTTGAAATACCAACTTCTGTCCTGGAAGTCCTTGGTGTCCTTGTGTTTTATACTTCTCCCCTCCCCCCCCCCCCCTTCCCACGCCTCCTCCCCCCAAGCCCTCTCCCTCCCACACATCTCCCTGCTCTCAAATGTTGTGTTTGTGGGTTCCCCTTCTCTCCCCATCTTGTCTTCCGCTCCCTCTTTTTATATATTTTGTTTGTCTGGTTGATTTGTTTGTGAAGTAAATGTTAGCTCTTTCACGAGCCTCGATTCAGTATACAAAAAAAAACAAAAAAAAAACAAGGACAACATTTGAGAGCAGCGACATCGGGAGATCTGTGGGGGGGGGGGGGGGGGGGGAGAGGGCTTGGGGGAGGGAGGCATGGAAAGGGGGGAGGGAGTGGGAGAGGTGAAAAAAACACATGGACACTGCTTGGACTTCCAGGAAAGAAGTCAGTATTTCAAAAAAGTGGATCTGGGGTGAATTAACGGGGGTAGAAAAGACCAAGGTTTTGGATGGGGGAAGATAAGAGATGGTGGTGAACAGCTGTTTTAAAGACCTGGAGGGAGGAGTGGGATTGAAGAGAGTGAGGGAGTTTGTTCCAGAGGTGGGAGAAAAGAGGAATGAAAGAGTGAAGGTGAGCAGAGAGCCTTGATTTTGGCAGTTTCACCAGAAGAGGGTTGCTGGCAGATCTTGCGCGACCTGTAGGAATATTTTGGGGACAGAGCACAGACAGAGCTGGGGGAGCAAGGCCGGAGAGGAGTAGGAAGAAGACAGAAAGACCACCAACCTGCCTTTGGTGAGTGAGTGAAAAGTCCTCGGAGTTAGCTTCATCACGGGAGATTCATCGCCTAGTATAACATCCATTGGAGGAATGGCACACAGTGATGATTCACAGCCTGCGAAACAACGGGAAGAGTGTATTTCTTGGTCGGGATTCAAACCCAGGCAAGACAGCTTAGAGACAAGTGTGCGTACCTTGAGGCCATGTTTTTGCTTGAATATTTTTCACATTTTGTTTTGTTAAATTGCCTGAACTTAAAATGGATTAAATTGTTGTTGTTTTTTTTCACGGATCGACAAATAATACCCCATAATATCAAAGTGTTTTTTTTTTTTAAATAGAAATCTTTACAAAATAATAACAAATGAAAAGCTGAAATGTTTCGAGTCAACAAGTATTCATCAACTGCTTTGCTATGACACTCCAAATTGAGTTCGGATGCATCCCATTTCCTTTGATCATCCTTGAGATGTCTAGCTACAAGTTGATTGGAGTCCACCTGTGGCCAATTCAATAGATTGGACATGATTTAGAAAGAAACACACCTTTCTATAAAAGTCCCCCAGTTAACAGTTCATGTCAGAGCAGAAAATCGACCATGAAGCCAGTGGCGTCACTCGGGTTGGTGTCACCCCTCCCCCCCATGACCTCCTCCCGTACCAGACCATACAGAATCCTTCATAATGTTTTTTGTGCTAATGTTACTCGTAAATCGTAATTCCCGTATATCACTGAATGTAATGGCAATATTGGTGACATAAACAACTAGCAAAATTAAAATTACACCTTTAAATTACAACATCATACGCACAGCCTAAATGTATTTACATTTACATAGTTTCGGTAAGAAAACAACAGAATTCGAAGTAAAAACGTTTAAGAACTACATCAAAATTATGTCGATTTTAACGTTAAACTTTATTGTTGCATGAGATACATTAATGGATTAGGTTTGCATCATCAATAACGGCCCAAATCATGTCGAACTTGTAGACAAAAGCATATGGAAATATACTCATAAATGAAATAATACCATAAAAATAAACAGGAACAAATACACAAGCATTTCAGCACTTGGTGAACATCTCGACTCATTCAGAACTTTCCTTTCCTGGCCTGAAAAGCTGCGAACTTGTGAATCACTTCGTCGAAATCAATGCCTTTCGCCAACTCACTTTCAATTGATAATATCGCAAGATCGGAAAGCCTTGACTGTCCCATGGTAGATCGCAAATAGTTCTTTATAAGTTTCAGCTTTGAAAAGCTCCTCTCACATGAAGCCACAGACACACAGATCGTCAGAAATAATTTTAGGCTTCGTGAAAGGGTTGGGACCGAGTGGTTCGCACCAACCGGAGCTGTTTTCGGATGACGTGCTGATGTCCTTTGACTTCGCGCCAGGCTCTGGGCCGACCGGGCCGACGTGGTGTGTGGTGCTGATATTTTGAGAGGCTTGATTTAATACCCCAACCTCTCAACCCCACCTCCTTTTCTGCTACCCCGCCGTTATTATTTGCTGGTATTTTTTTTTTTTTAGTGAAAGCCCACAATATATTATATCCTTATATATATGTGCTTATATATATATATGGACTTCCGCTTCCGGTCCGCTCGAGCAAGGAGGCTTACTTCGATCTCTCCACAGCATCGAAGTCCTTTCCAAGGGTGTGGTGCTGACCGGGCCGCCGTGGTGCTGACCGGGCAAACGTGGCGTGGTGCTGACGGGGCCCCCGCAGGCGTGATGCCCCCCCCCTACAATTTCCATGTTTTAAACGTTTCCCAGTGTGTACCCTGGATTAGAAAAGGTACACCGTATCCCTGCGTGTCCTAAGAGACGACTAAGAGGGTTGCGTCAGGAAGGGCATCCGGCCATAAAAACATTGCCTCAAAAAGAGAACCATCACAATTACAACTACATATGGGCAGGGTACAGCCCAAAGTGGAGATCGGTTTCTGAGGTTTCGGACATGGAATGTTGGGACAATGACAGGGAGATCAGGAGAAGTGGTGGAAGTATTGGTCAGAAGAAGAGTGGACATATGTTGTGTGCAAGAGACGAGATGGAAGGGAAGTGGTGTGAGAATGGTGAAGGGTAGGCAGAGACAGAAATACAAGTTTGTGTGGCAAGGGTGCCTGGAGGGCGTGAATGGTGTTGGTGTCCTGTTTTCTGAGGAGTTTGTCGACAGTGTGGTGAGTGTGACTGGAGTGAGTGATAGGTTGATGATGGTGAAAATGATGATTGGAAAGCTCTTGGTGAACGTCATCTCGGGATATGCTCCGCAGGTTGGTCGGAGCAATGAAGAGAAGGACAAGTTCTGGTGTGCGATAGAGAAGCTGATGGAAAACGTGAAAAATGAGGAAGTTGTTGTGGTAGGAGGAGACCTAAATGGACATGTGGGAAGGAGTATGGATGGTTTTGAGGGAGTTCATGGGGGTTACGGATATGGTGTGAGAAATGAAGGTGAAAGGCTTTTGGAGTTTGCTGATGGAGCTGATTTGTTGATTTATAATACTCAGTTCCAGAAAGAGGATAATAAGCTTGTTACATACACGTCAGGTGGGTCGACGACAACCGTTAACGACCTGATGGTGCGTAGGCGAGATAGGGGGCACCTCTGGGACACAAAGGTGATCCCGGGGGAGGAGGCTGTTTCACACCACCACTTGGTTGTCTGCGACATAAGGGTGAAAGGTGCGAGGAGAGCTCGGCGGGTGAAGTACCAACCGAGAATGCAGGTGTGGAGGTTGAAAGAGGTGACAGTAAGGGAGGCATTAAAAGAGAGGCTGAGTAGGGTAGAGGATGATGTGGTTGAGCTTGAAAGTGGTTGGATGTCAATGAAAGCTAGTCTGTTGGGAGCCGTTGGTGAGGTATGTGGATGGACAAAAGGACCACCGAGGCACTCGGAAACATGGTGGTGGGATGATGAAGTTGGAAAGAGGATTGACGAGAAGAGGAAGAAGTTCAAGGAGTGGCAGAAGGCGAAGGGTACGGGAGCAGAAACAGCAGAGCATGAAAGTTATAAGGCAGCCAAGAAGGCTGCAAAGAAAGAGGTAGCAAAGGCGCAGGAGGCATGTAGGAGAATGTTCGGAGAACGCTTGGGTTCGGAAGAGGGTCAGAGAGCAGTATTCAGGATTGCAAAGCAGATAGCGAAAGATGTGTGATGTGATGGGGGTGAGTTGCTTGAAGGATGAAGTGGGACAAATCGTTGTGGACCCAGATGGAATTAAAGGAAGATGGAAAAGATATATGGAAATGCTGTTGAATACAGAGAATGAATGGGATGGCAACATTGAGAGTAACCCAGTTTTAGGACCGGCAGAGAAGATAACTGAGAAGGAAGTTGAGGAAGCGATAAAAGCAATGAAGAGTAGAAAAGCGGGAGTGCCGACGGGAGTTGTGGGAGATATGTTGAAGGCAGCAGGAAGTTGGGGTGTGAAGAGAATGACAGAGATCTGTAATCTGGCGGTGAAAGAAGGCTGCATTCCAGTGGATTGGGAACCGAGTACCCTCGTCCCTCTATACAAGGGGAAAGGTGACCCTCTAGAGTGTGGCTTGTACCGAGCGATAAAGTTATTGGAGCATGGAATGAAGGTATTGGAAAGGGTGTTGGAGAGGAGTATAAGGAAGAAAGTGAAGATCGACGAAATGCAGTTTGGATTTATGCCAGGAAGAGGAACGACAGATGCGCTTTTTATTGTGAGACAGTTGCAGGAGAAGTACATGGAGAAGAGGAAGAAGTTGTTTCTTGGGTTTGTTGATCTGGAGAAAGCATTCGATAGGGTTCCACGCAAAGTATTGACATGGGCAATGAGGAAGTTAGGAGTGGAGGAATGGTTGATCAGAGTGGTGATGGCAATGTACAAAAGAGCGCGCACAGCTGCAAGGACGAAGGACGGGAACAGTGGTGAATTTGAGGTGAAGGTGGGAGTGCATCAGGGGTCGGTACCAAGTCCACTACTATTTGTAGCTGTGATGGAGGTGCTGGCTCAGAACGTAAAGGAGGGTTTACCGTGGGAGTTGTATGCAGATGATCTGGTGTTGATTGCGCAAAGTATGGATGGACTGAAGGAAAAGATGAACAAGTGGAAGGGATGTATGGAGACAAAAGGTCTGAAGGTGAATATCGGAAAAACAAAGGTGATGGCAAGTGGTAAAGCATGTGGTGAGGTGGAAAGAACTGGGAAGTGGCCCTGTGCTGTGTGCAGGAAGGGTGTCGGAGTGAACTCCATTCAATGTACAATGGGCGCTGAGTGGGTTCATCAAAAATGTAGTGGTCTGAGAGGGTCATTAACCAGTGCGGCAGCTACATTCAAATGTAAGGTGTGCACAGAGGGAGCTGCAGATGGAGGAAATGTTGAGTTGGATCTTGGAGACGGCGTGAAGCTGGAAGGTGTGAAAACATTTTGCTACCTCGGAGACATGCTGAATGGAGAAGGTGGATCAGACTCGGCAATGGTTGCTAGAGTGAGATGTGCATGGAAGAAGTTTCGGGAACTGAGTGGCGTGCTGATGAGGAGGGGAGTGCCGTTGAAGCTGAAGGGAAAGGTGTATGCTGCATGTGTGAGAAGTGTTATGATTTATGGGAGCGAGACATGGGTAATGAACGTATAGCAGCAACGAAGGTTGGAAAGGGTGGAAATGCGAATGGTTCGATGGATGTGCGGAGTATCGTTGAGAGAGAGGAAGACAAATGATGAATTGCGAAAAATGATGGGAATAGAGCCTGTGATTGATGTTGTGAAGAGGAACAGGTTGAGATGGTTTGGTCATGTGTTGAGGAAGGATGAAAGTGACTGGTTGAGAAGAGTGATGGAAATGAATGTAGAAGGAAGTAGACGAGACGAGACGGGGAAGACCGAGAAAGACTTGGCTAAAGATGGTGGAAGAAGAAATGTGGGCAAGGGGGTTAACAAGGAGATGCAGAAAATAGGGCAAGATGGAGAAGATTGTCATGAGGACCGCAAGGCTAACCCCCGCTGTAGCAGGGAAAATGGCCTTAAAATGCATGTTGTTGTTGTTGTTGTGAAAGGATTGGGAGAGATTCTACGAAGTCCCATTCAGCTATGAATGTCAAAACGTCTAATGTTGCCCAATATTTGGCTTCTTTCAGATCAATCTCAGCTGCTTTCAGGTGCCTTCTCAGCCTTGGTATTTCTATTAAAAGCTCACTCTCGGATACCTCATCATAGAAAGTGGTCAATTTTGGAATGGACACCTTTAACTCTTCTTCAGTGGCAGATATGAGACTCTTCACTTGAACAGCCTCAAACATGGCTGCTACTTCTTTGATGGCTCTTGATCTTATCTGGAGTTCAGAATGAAAGCGATCAATGCACTCAAGCATCGGCCTCTTATTTTCAGTAATATAAATAGAATCCTAGAAATACTTCTTTCACTTCAACGTTCCTATTGTTGATTTTTACATATCTGATCACTTCGGACATCTGGTCAGTATGTGATATGTCAGGTGTGCTGTCGAACATGATCCCAAAGTACTTCGCAGATTTTATGTCCATGACAAGCTTCTCCTTCACATGATTTGCCAGGGCACTTGTAAACTCATTCTAAGTTTTTGGTGCAAGGTAAGAGACTGATACTTTAAGTTTACATGTGATGCGCTTTAATCTCATTAGGTGCTCTTTCAGCACTGGATCATATTTTGAAAGCATCTCAACCATCTCAAGAAAGTTCCCTTTATTCAATGAAGATTCATCTTCCTTGTGGCCACGGAATGCCAGATTCTGCTTGGCAAGAAACAATGTGATATCAAGCAATCTGTGCAAGATGTCCCTCCACTTTTTCTTCTCCATTTCCATCAAAGCAATAGTTTCAGCGTCAATGGTTTTGTGCAGCCTCAGTCCTGCTGCCAATGTTTTCCACTTTTCAAGGCAACGTAGGTGCTCTTCGGATGTCTCATGGTTATGTACTTTCAGGCTCAGTTTCCACCACTTCTGAAACCCAGTCACAAATTTGGATGTCGTATCTGTGGCACTAACGGCAAACAGTCGGCAGCAAAAACAATATAAATTCTCGCTGACAAGTGAGTGAACCATCCATGACCGCAGAATTTTCTCACCATTTGGAATCACCTTGTAAAACCACTCTTTTGAAAGCTGGCGCACATCTCCCTTTGCTTCTGCATCTTTCCTTGCCGCAACACTGAAAGGCCCATCTTTGTTCTGGAAAAAAGCACTTCCCCTTTTGATGATTTCAACCCGAAAATGATCTGGAACTGGTATCTTCCAGAAAGAAACATCACATAAAATTTGCACATCTTTCTCCTTGACGTCACTCATCTCATTTACAGTATCATGGCTAGAGTCACTTTCAGCACTCTCTTCTGCTTCAAATTCTGCCATTTCCACTCCTTGCTCTTCTGCAGAATGCATGCTAGCATCAGAAGAATCAGCTTCATCAATTGGAGACTGACGAGCAGCGTCTTTTGATGAACCCCGGCCATCATCCGGTCTTTTGACATATTGAAGCATGGATCCAGCAAGTGTTTTGAATGATGTAATTCTTGCCTCTTTTGCGTTCTTTTGCTGACATCCACTTGGCCTCTTTGATATTGATTTATGCACTCCATGTGGCATGATAGAATATCCCTGCACAAAAAATAAATAAGACAAATTAGAAATATTTCAAACAAAATATATAGTTGTAAAAATATAGAATAATATGTGATAAATACAGTTGTAAATTCCTTAACTGTAATTGTAACCGTAAAGGTTCAGGTTATGTAATAGAGGAGCACTGCGCAAATGAGATCTCAGGAAACCTTGGGTCTCGCACAGAAGCCGTTTATTCGTTGGCTCCGTGAAACTACAACACGAGACGAGCATGAAATTACCGACAGATCTCATTACAAGCTACAAAAATGGCAATTCACAATTTCGGCTTCGATACAAAAAACTACACTTCTTGTCGTTCTGTACGAGAAAACAGCAATGGCGAATAAGGAACGTTAACAATGATTACACCTCAAATCGAATTCTTCCATTTATAGTTTAGGAGTCGCGGAAGGCGAGAGAACGAGGCCATTCGTAGGGTTCGAAGATGGTTTATTGTAACAGCAAGATCCAGCACACTAAACTCGAACGGAATTCAGCATGCTTATATAAAGCCAAAAGCCCTCTTCGGAGGGCGTGGCTCCGGCAACCGCGCGTGCGTCACGTCCGCACAACCACAAGTCCAAAAGGCCCGTGCATGTGTATTATGCCCAAATAAGGTAACCACATAAGGTAACCGCCACATGCGGTTACCTGCACATAAGGTAACCGCCACATACGTCCCCCCAGAATGCACTCCACGGGCCTATGCGTAGGCCGAGGTGACCGAGGGGCTGGGCAAGTCCTCGGGGGAGGCTGCCGAGGTTCCTCGCGGGCCTCCCGAGGTTGCAGGTCGTGGGTGCAGTGCCGAGAAGGCTCGAGCGGTGCACGCGAAAAGCGGGTGAGCCAACCGAGGGGCTGGTCAAGGCCTCGGGGGAGGCTGCCGAGGTTCCTCACGGGCCTCCCGAGGATGCAGGGTCGGAGAAGTAGTTGCGGTTGTAGTTGTAGTTGCGCGAGGGTGACGAAGCGGCCGTGCCACTAACGTCAGCGCGCGCGAAGGTGACGAAACAGCCGTTCCGCCAACGTCAGTGCGCGCGAAGGTGACGAAGCAGCCGTGCCTTCGGAGGGTCTTGGAATAGGTTCGCCCCTCCGGTCGTAGAGGAGGAGCGGAGTGCAGTGCGCGAACCTCATAGTAGGCACTACCACGCTCGCCAGGGGCACTGCAGTCGATCGTGACACGCATTCGCATCGGCGGTAATGGCGGCCATTTTTTTTAACATGTGCCGGTTGCAACTTTGTTTTAAATGAAGCTCGTCACCATTGTCGGTGAGTATGACTAATAAATCGAATGTCAACTGTTTAAAAACCTTTCTCCCAAACTCCCATGAGCCTCCGACCCCAAACATCCGGATTTGAAAATGGCTGCCGGGAGGGAGAAAACTGGGGTAGGCGACAATTGTTGAAATACTGTCATATTTTGAAAAGTAGCATGAAAACAATTAATACCAGCATAAACTAGAATAATTTCCGGTTCTGTTAGTGTAATTTTTGCCGGTGGATGGGAATGGTCAGCAGGAGAAACCCGCGGTACAAAATCGGGTTTCGCTCGCCGTGGGTGCCATGTTGATTTATGTGTTCCGACAGTGGTCATTCTAATCCATTGAAATCTCGCACAAGCGCAAGCCATCCGCTCCCTTTCTTTGTTTAATCATAAAAATATGTTCGTTATTGAAACTTTTGATGACTTTGGGGTCCATTATTTGGCCGATTTTCAAACTTGATTAATATCAAGAAAGATCACGTGACCACTTGTTGGTAAACAAGACCATGTGCTTTGGACCACGTGCTACTACATAGCCGTTCAACACACACCTACAGTGTAGACTATATGGCATGCATTTTATTCATTTTGTCATCTTTAATACCAGCAGGTCACTTCCCTGTTATGTCTGGCTTTAGCCAGAGTGCAGCCAGCACAGCAGACCAATAGTGTCATGTGTCAACTGATCCACCAGCGGAAGTCTAGTACCCAATTCTGGGAGGACCTCAGGTTTGTACATTGAGTATGAATTGTTGAACACTATTCAGTCTGTTGTCACAAGACTCATCTTTGGCAAGAACTAGGAAGGTTAATAATCACAATTGATAACAAAATAAGTGACTACAATTTTGCTGTTCCAGTTGTCACCAGATTGCATGGTATTTTAACCCTGATTCCCAGATACAAAATGTCAAGTGTATGGAATAACCCCTACTCAGACTAATAATATAATTTCAGACAAGGAATTTGCTCGTCACGTCACCTCGTCACGTCAGAACTGCTCCCAGAGAGCCTGCAGGCATCAATCAGCAGGCTGGCGGCACAGCGTTCCACACTCTTCAAACAGCGGAAGAGGAAGGGTGGCCAGCACAAACTGGAGGTGTTCATGTCAACAGAGTTTGTGCTTCCACAGCGTCTCACTGTCAAGCGCAAAGTCTCCAACACAGCATCGTCTGTTCGGCCTCCTGCTTCCAAGTGTGCAAAATTTGAAGAAACTGTTGAACACCTCAACTACCAGGGTCTACTGTCAGACTTCAACATTGTCAGATCTAGGCTGGATCAAAAGGAAAGGGAGGTGGTGGATCTGTCAAAAAAGAATCAGACTTTGATGACATCAAATGACAACCTGCAACGTCAAAACAAAGAACTGAAGCAAAAAGTCTCAAAATGGTGTCCAAAGCGAATGAACAATCAACTCTCCAGGAAAGCCAAGAGTAGTTCAATGTGGAGAAGAAAGTATGAAGAAGTGAGGAAGGAACTGGCAAGACTAAAAGAACTTAGTCCAGAAATCCAAGCGCAAAGGGACAGTCCTCACCATATCCTATTGGAAGATGGAAGAAACCATTGATGACTGTGTGGACTTTGATGTTCAGTTCAAACAATTTGTCACAGACATCTTGTTCAAGGAGCTGGAGTTTGTGTGAGATTGCGACAGCAGTGTGTGTGGGGTTACGGACCAACCATCAGTTTGACTTTGGAAACATGAATTTCAGGTGTAGCTTCAGGTTTGCCTATGACCTTGACAAAACCAGGTCAAGGTCATATTAACATAATCTTTGATCTGTTGATTATTGACAGTATATGGACATAGCAATAGACTGTACAATCCTGTATTATACCTGTTATACTGTGTAGTTCTGAAATTGTGCCGTTTGGAGCAAAATAGTGGCATTTTTGCATGCTTGACCTTGAAAAATATAGGTCAAGGTCACTGATAATTAAACCTTGGCAACTAAAAACATTGTACATTAGACTTTAATAACCTAAACATGCTAAATACTTCATAAGGTACATGTAGCTGTGAATATTATGAACAAAGATGTATAGTTTCCAATATTTCGGCAATATCGCTATTGCGTAACTCGGGTTTGACCTTGAGAAATCCAGGTCAAGGTCGTACACAAGGTCAATGATTTTATTACCAAAATGCTCCTTACAAATTTTCGAAAATGCTGATATATGGTTTTACATGGTTGTCTTCATTAATAAATGCAGCAGATTGAACTCTATGTCTATTTTTTTAATTTATTATGTAATCATCCTTGAATTTGGACACAATCAATTACATCACTAATGTATTAGACAATAGGTACACTTAACGAGCTATATTCGAGTCTTAAAAGTTGAATATCTCGGAGACTAATTGAGATTTTAAAAAAATTTCAAAAGTTATGAGTTCATAAGCTCCCATAGACATAAATAATAACTTAAAGCAAGCATTTCCACAACTTTGAAATTTTAGTGGTAGTGCCTACTCATAGTCATGGCCGTCGTCGTTACCGAAACTCCGGCATTTCGAAACCGCGTTCGAAACTGCGCCCGAAGCCGTGCGGGAGAAGCCGGCGTCACCAGCTTAGGTGGCTTCCCTGGCTAGGGCGCGCTTGCCGTGTTCGTTCGCAGCCCCCGAATCCGTTCGGGGGCAGTCGGAGGTCACCAGTTTAGGAGTCGCAGAAGGCGAGAGAACGAGGCCATTCGTAGGGTTCGAAGATGGTTTATTGTAACAGCAAGATCCAGCACACTAAACTCGAACGGAAGTCAGCATGCTTATATAAAGCCAAAAGCCCTCTTCGGAGGGCGTGGCTCCGGCAACCGCGCGTGCGTCACGTCCGCACAACCACAAGTCCAAAAGACCCGTGCCCGTGTATTATGCCCAAATAAGGTAATCACATAAGGTAACCGCCACAATAGAAACAAATGTCCTTTAAACGACCAATGTGATAAACGTTTTATGTATCACTATCAAGGAAACGAATGAGATTACTGATTACATACCAACTATGGATCCTTAATGAATCTCACGCAAGACTTCAGTGTTCACTCTCAGCACGATGTTCTCCGGTTCGTAGACCAAACATGGCCGCTACAAATCGCGTCACCACATGATCGTGCTCCAGATCGTGAAACTTCCAAAGACTTCACTAATTAAAAGATGGAAATAGCTATGGGGCCTAATGTTCCCGGTGTACGTCACAAAATCAATATGTAAAGTGCTGTTAAGAAAAACAAGGTGTGAACCACCGTTAAAACCTCATTCCCACAGCTGCTACACCGCCATAACCTTTAGCATGGCAAAACCGAAATGAAAGGTTTGCTTGGTTATGAAAACTCATCTGGTTGGCAGTCATTACAGTAATATTTCTTATATTATATGAATACTAACAACATAATTGTTTTGTAAAATCTTTCCACATTCAATTACAACATTATTAGTTTCAACATTATTAGTAAATGAGTGGAAGCCTTTTTTATTTTCTCCTTCTTTTCCTTTAATTACTACTTCATTCTCAAAAAAGTTATTGATATAGGTTCACAAATACTAATTACCACAACATTGTAGCTAAAACACCAGAAAATTTGACAAAAGCAGCGACTATAAAAACACCAGCGGCAACGAAAACAGCGCGTGCTTGTGGCACGTGCAGACGAAACCACGTGATTCGAAGCATCATTGTAATTGGGTAATAATGACCGCTCTGACCGGAGCGTAATAGAAGGTTCAAAAAGCAAATTAACACGTTGTTTTAGCCTTGTAGGTATATTGATAGATGTAAGCTGGGCTTACGGAAAATGTTTTTGTTGTTATAACTAACAACAGGGATATTTTTATAAAAATTATTAAATTTTTGCTGAAACACTAAAAATTTGGTGTCACCCTCTTTGATAGTGTCACCCGGTGCGGTCCGCACCCCCCCCCCCCCCCCCGCACCTCCCTAGTGACGCCAGTGCATGAACTCCAAGGAACTTTCCGTGGAATAATAATAATAATAATAATAATTCATTTATTTTGTATAGCGCTTTTCCAGAAGCCCAAAGGCGCTTTGACAGAGTGCAAAACATAATGCATAACAATAGATGAAAACAACAAGTGCAAAAAGACAAGAATCAATAGGGAAATATTTAAAGCAAAAGGAGGGAGAAGGAGAAGAGATAGTCAGGGGTTAAATGCTGTGGGTTGAATGTTGAATGCAGTGCTGAACAGGTGGGTCTTGAGTGATGTTTTGAATGTGGTGAGTGAGGAGTAGTCTCTGATGGTGTGAGGTAGTGAGTTCCAGAGGGTGGGAGCAGCGATGGAGAAGGCCCTGTCCCCCCAGGATCTGAATTTGGTCCGGATGGGGGGGGGGGGGTCAGGAGGTTTGTACCAGCAGAGCGGAGGTTGCGGGTGGGAGTGTGTCTGGAGAGGTCAGCCAGGTAGGATGGGGCCAGGTTATGGAGGGCTTTGTAGGTCAAGAGGAGGATTTTGTACTGGATTCTCTGGGAGATGGGGAGCCAGTGAAGCTTGTAAAGGACGGGGGTGATGTGGTCACGGGTCCGGGAATGGGTGAGTAGACGGGCAGCGGAGTTCTGAATGTATTGGAGTTTATTGGTGATTGTTGAGGGTGAACCATAGAGGAGGCTATTGCAGTAGTCCAGACGGGAGGTGATGAAGGCGTGGATGAGTGTTTCTGCAGCCGTGGAGGAGAGGGATGAGCGGAGACGGGCGATGTTTTTCAGGTGAAAGAAGGCTGTCTTTGTGATCTGTTTAGTGTATTTGTCGAAGGAGAGGGTTTGGTCAAAGATGACGCCAAGTTTCCGGATGAGAGGGGAGGTGGATACTGGGATACCGTCGATGTTGAGGGCAAAGTTATGGGTGGATTTTGTGAGCGTTTTTGGGCCAATGATGATTATTTCAGATTTATCACAGTTAAGTTTGAGGAAGTTGATTTGAAGCCAGGATTTTATTTCAGAGATGCAGTTTGTCAGGATAGAGTGGGTGTCGGTGGAGACGGACTTGGTGGAGATGAAAAGCTGGATGTCATCGGCGAAGCAGTGGAATTGGAGACCATGACGGTGGATTAAGTGACCGAGGGGGGACAGGTAAAGGATGAAGAGGAGGGGGCCAAGAACTGAACCTTGGGGGACACCTTGGGGGAGGGGAGCAGTGGGGGATTTGCAGTTATTGATGGAGATGAACTGGCGTCTGTCAGAGAGGTATGATTTAATCCAAGAGAGGGCAGTGCCGGTAACGTTAAAGGTGGATTCAAGTCGGGTGAGGAGAATGGTGTGATCGATGGTGTCAAAGGCAGCGCTGAGGTCGAGGAGGACGAGAATGTTGAGGTTGCCAGCGTCAGAGGAGAGGAGAAGGTCGTTGGTGATTTTGAGGAGAGCAGTTTCAGTACTGTGGTTGGAGCGGAATCCGGATTGGAATGTTTCATACAGGTTATTGGCAGAGAGGTGATGTTTGAGTTGAGTGGCTACAGCGCGTTCCAAAACTTTCGACAGAAAGGGTAGGTTGGAGATGGGTCTGAAGTTGTTTAGGGTGTCAGGGTTTAGACCAGGGTTTTTTTAGAATGGGGGTAACAGCAGCAATTTTGAGGGATGGTGGGACGATGCCTGTAGACAGGGAGGAGTTTATTGTTGCAATGATAAGTGGAGAGAGAGCAGGGAGGGAGGCCTTGACAAAGCTGGAGGGGATGGGGTCAAGAGTGCAGGTGGCAGTTTTCATTCCTATGAGTTCAGAGAGGTCAGTAGGGGAGACCGGGGAGAATTGAGACAGGGGAAGGCAGGATAAGGGGGGGCAGGTGGTTGGAGGGGGAGCGGGTGCGGCGGTGGTCAAGCTGTTGTAGATGTTGTCAATTTTGCGTTGGAAGAAAGAAAGGAAGGAGATGCAGTTGTCTACTGTGAATGACTGGGTGGTGGTGTCCAGGGGGCGGAGGAGTTTGTTTATTGTCGAGAAGAGTGCTTTTGGGTTTCCAGAGCCAGAGTGGATAATTTGAGAGTAGTAGGCGGAGCGGGCGTGGGAGAGGGCATCTTTGTAGTGTTGTAGGTGGTCCTTGTAGGCTTGGGAGTGAACTGTGAGACCTGTTTTATTGCGGAGTCTTTCAAGTTGGCGAGCACGAGTTTTCATCAGGCGGAGTTCAGGGGTAAACCAGGGAGCAGAATGGGTGAAAGAAACTGTTTTGGTTTTTACAGGCGCAATCTGGTCAAGGCAGGAGGAGAGAGTGTGGTTGTAGTAGTCAGTGAGGTCGGAAGGGGTGTGGAGGTCAATGAAGGGAGAAGTGGACATTTTTTCAGAGAGGGTGGATGAGAATGAGGTAGGTGAAAGAGCGTTTAGCTTACGGAAGTTGATAGTGCGATAATGTCTTGGTGTTGGGGTGGGGATGTTGATGGTCATAGTGATGGCTAAGTGGTCAGAGAGGGTGAGGTCGGAGCCAGAGAGATGGTGCAAAATTAATCCAGTGAAACTGGATTCGAGATAGAATTGTGAGGAGGCAGAGATCTGGGGAAGGATATAAACAATTTCTAGAGTTGAAAGTTACCAATGGCACAGTGAGCTCCATCATTCGGAAATGGAAAAAATATGGAACTACTCAGAATCTTCCTAGGGCTGGCCGTATGACCAAACTGGGTAACCGGGCGAGAAGGACCTTGGTCAGAAAGGTGACCAATAACCCAATAACCACTCTGACAGAACTACAGAGTTCCTTGACTGAGATGGGAGAACCTGCCGGAAGGACAACAATCTCTGCAGCACTTCACAAATCTAGGCTTTATGGGAGAGTGGACAGACGAAAGCCACTCCTGAGAAAAAGGAACATGACTGCATGCTGGGAGTTTGCAAAAAGGCAGGTGAAAGACTCTTGAGAGTATGAGGCAAAATATTCTGTGGTCTGATGAGAAGAAAATTCAACTCTTTGGCCTGAATGGAAAGCGCTACTACACCGAGCACAGCTCATCGCCCATCTTATACCATTCTTTCCGTGAGGCATGGTAGTGGCAGCATCATGTTATGGGGTGCTTTGTCATCGTGAGGGACTGGGAGACTTGTGAGGATAGAGGGAACAAAGACAGGAGCGAAGCACAATCAAATCCTAGAGGAGAACTTGCTTCGGAGTTCAGACTGCAAAAGACCTTAGAGCTTAGACTGTGGCGAAGATTAGTTTTATTATACTTGGGCTAAGGCTTGTAATAGAGCTGACGCACACACACACACACACACACACACATACACACACACACACACACACAGACATGCTGACGAGACAAACACTTAAAAGAGTTACCGTCACTTGCCGGGATACTCTGGATGCCAGAGACGTCATAACAATGGCGCCGCTTTTCTCACTGTACTCAGCAGGGCATTTCCTTGAGAAATTTCCTCCTCCTCATCAATGCAAACCGATGGGCATTATCAGTGCCCTATCCTTTCAAGCAAGGAAGCAGCACGTACCATTTTAAAAGTCTTTGGTGTGACTTGAACCGGTCCAAACCAGATGGGTGTTTTTTGGAGACACCGTCTCCTTACTGGATTGCCATTGGCTCCCTATGGGAGCTCATCCGCCCTTTGCCAGGTGTTGTTTTTGGTCCTGTCAGGGTGTCACAGTCACCCTCCCCATTAACAAAGCCAGTGATGGGTGTCGGTTTAGTCACCGATAACCTGACCATGCGGCAGGTAGCACTGGGTTACATGTTACCAGTGGCAGTCCCAAAAGACTGACCTGACCAAAACCTGATTTCCGTTCCAACAGGACAATGACCCCAAACATATAGCCAAAGCAACACTGGAATGGCTTTAGAACAAGAATGTGAAAGTCATTGAGTGGCCCAGCCAAAGCCCAGACATGAATCCCATTGAGAATCTGTGGAATGACTTAAAGATTGCTGTTCACCGACGCTCTCCATCCAACTTGATGCAGCTTGAGCAAATCTTCAAGGAAGAATGGGAGAAACTCCCCAAATCCATATGTGCAAAGCTGATACAGACATATGCAAGAAGACTTGAAGCTGTAATCACTGCCAAAGGAGCTTCTACTAAGTAGTGACTCAGTTGAATAATTATGTAAATTAGATATGTCTGTATTTCCTTTTAAATTACTAGGGCATGCCCGTACTATATCTATATCTAAAATTATATCCCCCCCTCTATTTACATGAAATGGTTTGGTCCAAAGCGAATGGCTTGCGAGTACGGTGACAATCCCCCCCCCTCTATTTACATGAAATGGTTTGGTCCAAGGCGAACGGCTTGCGAGTACGGTGACAATCCCCCCCCTCTATTTACATGAAATGGTTTGGTCCAAAGCGAACGGCTTGCGGAGTTTGGTAAAGAAATCGCCATAGCGTGCACAAAAGCGCAGGAAAGCGAAAGAATCGCAAATTAGTTTTAATTAGTTTTAAAACATAGTTTAACGGCAACATAGTTTGCCAACGTGAAATAAATGAATACGCTCTCAAATGTGCCGTCCGAGGCAGAGTCTGTTCGCCACGTTCGGCACACGTGATAGCTCGCTGCTCTCTGATTGGTTGAATCGTTTTTTGGACATAGCTCGGTAACTACTTCTCCGATTAATATGAAACCTTGAAAAGGCACATCCTCGGGTCCCCAGCAATATACCTGGCAAGTTTCAAGTATATCGGACCCGTGGTTGTCGAGAAACAGCGGTCACAGACAAACAAACATACAAACATACACACAGAGATTAGTGGAATTATAGATAGATGTTGTAGACAATTTTTAAAATGCCACTTTGATATTATGGGGTATGATGTGAAGATCAGTGACAAAAAACTCTCTATTTAATCCATTTTGAATTCAGGCTGTAACATAAAATGTGAAAAAGTCAAGGGGTGTGAATACTTTGTGAAGGTAATGTTTCTCGTTTGGTATCATGCATTTCTTCTGGTTGAATGTTGAACTTTGCCTGCATGCGGAGCTTTTCAAACGCAGCGTGGAAAGCCACCGCCGGAAACGGGGGACAGCTGAACGTGCGACCATATAAATGCATAGGCAGACACCACACTTCACTGTATAATAGATGCCGCACTTGATTTTAGCTCAAACTGACAAGTACCGTCTTTGTTTCTTGCAGTTTTCGACGTGGCCGGAGACATTTGCAGAAAAAAATGGGGAAGAAAGAGCAGCCATTGCCTGAGGAGGTTCAGGAAACGGAAGTAATGGAGATGCAGGAAGTAAAGAAACAGCTGGATCGAATAATAAAAGAAAGAAATGCATTGTTAGCTAAACAAGAATTGCAGGAACAACAATTAGAGCGAAAAAAGTTGTGGCTGAGAGAGAAAGAAAAAGTGCAGGAAAGGCGTGAAAAGTTGTTTCGAAAAGAAGAAGAACTGAAAGAAAGAAAGCGATTAGTTCAGCTCAGAGAGCAAGAGGTGCAGGCAAAGGATGTGCAACATAGATATGAGGAAGAGGTATGGATGAAAGAGAAAGAAAAGCAGAAGAAAATAGAGGAAGAACAGCAAATGGAAGAGGAAATGAGGAGAACAGATGAGGAAGAGCAGATGCAAAGTCATGATGAAAAGCTAAAGGAAAGAAAGCTGGCAGAGTGGAGGCAAATCCAACTGGAAGATCAGAAAGAACATGCGGAATTTGAACAATGGAAGGAATCGGCATGTCAGGAGCATACACGAAGAATGATTGAGATCCGACAAAAAGAGCAAGAAGTTCTAAAGAGTGAGTGCATGGTGGAGGAATTAGAGAAAGAGATTTGGAAAAAGGGAATGGAGCGCGAACAACTGCAGGCTCAATTCGAAAAAATGAAGGCGTTAAAAGAAGCGGAGATAAAGCACAGAGAGCTTGAGACACGCCGACAAGAGGAAGAGGTTAGCGAACGAGAACGGGAAGTTGAGAGAAGGGAGAAAGCGGTACACCGAAGAGTAGAAGAGGACCGTGTGCGGCAAGAACAATTTGTAGAGACAAAGACAAGAAAAGAGGAAGAGTTGTTGTGCAGAGAGCAAGAGGCACATCGACTGGAGCAAGAGATTTGTAAAATGGAAAACGATGCGCTTGCACGGGAACACGAGGCTTGGCAAAGTGAGCACAAGCGAAGAGAACAGGAAAAACACAGGGTGACGGATCAGGGAATAAAAGATCCGTTTGAGAAATTTCATGAGATGAAAGAGGAGGTAGAAGCAAGTGTGTGTGCAGAGGGAGAAGCAAGTGTTAGTGTAGAGGAGGTAGAAGCAAGTGTTAGTGTAGAGGCAGAAGCAAGTGTTAGTGTAGAGGAGGGAGAAGCAAGTGTTAGTGTAGAGGAGGGAGAAGCAAGTGTTGGTGTAGAGGAGGTAGAAGCAAGTGTTAGTGTGGAGGAGGTACAAGCAAGTGTGTGTGCAGAGGGAGAAGCAAGTGTTAGTGTAGAGGAGGTAGAAGCAAGTGTTCGTGCAGAGGGCAAAGCAAGTGTTAGTGTAGAGGAGGTAGAAGCAAGTGTTAGTGTAGAGGCAGAAGCAAGTGTTAGTGTAGAGGAGGGAGAAGCAAGTGTTAGTGTAGAGGAGGGAGAAGCAAGTGTTGGTGTAGAGGAGGTAGAAGCAAGTGTTAGTGTGGAGGAAGTAGAAGCAAGTCTTTGTGTGGAGGAGGAGGAATCAAATGTTGGGGTAGAGGAGGAAGAAGCAATGATTGTGCAAAAGGTTGCTGAATGGAAACTGCGTCGGCAGCAACTACGGTATGAAAATGCCAATGAGTTGTTGCGGAATTGGGATGAGAGTCAACGGCTGAAGCAGGAAGAAGAACAGCTGGTGAAAACAAAGGAAAAACTCTTGTTGAAAAAACAAAGAAAGAAGCAAAGGCAGGCAGCAAATAAAAGTGTGGGAATTGAACAGAAACCCCACGGTGTTGGCAGGACTCATCAGCAACAAAAGAAGCCTCACCGTGAAAATGGGCTGCAACAGCAGCAACCGAAACAGCATGTTGTTGAAGGGCTGCAGCAACAGCAACCGAAACAGCATGTTGTTGAAGGGCTGCAACAGCAGCAACCGAAACAGCATGTTGTTGAAGGGCTGCAACAGCAGCAACCGAAACAGCATGTTGTTGAAGGGCTGCAACAGCAGCAACCGAAACAGCATGTTGTTGAAGGGCTGCAGCAAGCACAGACACCTCGCCGTGATTATGGGCAGCAACAGCAACACCGTGAACAGAAACATGGTGTTCAGGGATTTCACCAGGAGCAGAGGCCTCTCGGTGATCAAGGGCTGCAAGAGCAGCAGCATGGTGCTGAGGTGCCCTACCATATTCATGACCTTCAACAGGTAAGCATTCTTCAGGACTTTGGATAAGTTGGAGTGAACATACAGGTGACAAACACAGCCAACCGAAGGTGAACATGATAAGTTGAAATAAATTTGGCACTTCGTCTTTGACAGACATTGCTGTTAATTCTTCCTTTGATGAAGAGGAATATCCTTAATTGTGGAAATAATTGTAATTATAATTTTGCTGGGAAAGTAACTTATTGGTTCAGCCATTCCCCATGAAGGATCATTCCCAAGAATTTTAACTCCCCTCGATTGGATTGGATCAGCTAATTCAAGCTTTTCATCGATTACATGTTCCATCAGTGCATTTTCTGATGTGTCCTTTCCTGAACAAGTTATCAAACTGATGAAGACATCAATGTATTTAATCATTCATATTTTGTTTTTCCAAAGGCCCCTCAGAAGAGGCGCTCGTTCCCTCCTCCACCACCCTCCTACATGAAACCATCTCACAAGTTAGAACGTAAGTTGCCAAGAATCTTGCCTTACATTACCAATTATTCCAAACTTTGTCGAAGCTCCACGGTCTTCACCTCCATCGTGTCCCATTTTCTTTGTGCCTCAGAAGTGTTGAAAACAAACCAATATTTTGCTGCACTCAAAGCCATCCAAGCACCAAACAAATCTTCCAATGTGGTGGAAGTCTGGCATGAGTGTTAATGTATCCATACAGAAGTCAAGTGTGCACCTGGATGATCATTAAAATTAATTTTTTCACAATTCCACTTTCAATCAGTGACAGGTGACTCAAGGCTCCTTCTCCGGAGGAGTTCATCATGGTTCGCTTCTCGGCCATCAGATGAGGTTTTATTATTTTAAAACTCGTACAGTAAGTGGGGATGTGTGGGCTCGGCATGAGGCACAGGAATGATGGATCAACTCGCTTAAATTCCCTTGTGAAGTGACAGAACGTAAACATTCTTGCTCGTCCATTGGGAGTTGGTGATTAAGAAAATCCAGATGTCAAACTGCAGAGAAAAGTGAAATAAAACATGAACTCAAATACAGAAAACGAGGGAGAGGGGAGGCGCAGAAAAAGAGATCGATAGATATTCATTCCAGGATTCCAGGATTGTGTTGGGAGGCAGCAGAATGATGGAGATTATGGTGACGATGCTATTGAGTGCTTGTGCTGATGTGTGTGCAGCGAAAGAAGTCATCGTAATGGCCGCTGGAGACGAAGATGAAATGCTTGGCAGTGACTCTGTCATCTTTCCGCCGTGCAAGCGCTCCAAGAACACAAAAAGAAATGCCAGGTTGTTGATGATGGCGAATTCAAATTTTTTTAATTGAACATCAGTCTCCAGAACTAAGGTACGATAAACACTCGATGGACTTTATATAATCACTCGCGTCCTTTTTGTGACTTTGTTACTGTGCATGATGGGTGACTTCATGACTGTATTGACTTCATCACTGCACAAACACATTTAAACTTCACCCTCATCTCAAACCTTTTTTTCACCTTCCCTTTAGCTGCTGCCACCTTTTGAACGGCCAAGACCCAGCGAATGCGTTTTACCTTTGAGACCAACAAAAAGAGTTCTCCCTTGATGACCCAGCACACAAGTTCTACTTTGATGACCCAGCACTCAAGTTCTACTTTGATGACCCACCAAATGAGTTGTACCTTGGAGAACGACAAAATTCTGGAAAATCAGGAAAACAGTTCTGCCTAGATGGCTCACAATGTGAGACCTACCTAAGGAGACTCGGAGGGTGGTGGGGGAAGAGCTCTGCCTAGATGGCTCACAGTGTGAGACCTACCAAAGGAGACTCGGGCAATTGGGTAGTGGGGAGGGGGGGGGGAAGAGTTCTGCCTGGATGGCTCACAGTGTGAGACCTACCTCAGGAGACTCGGGCGATTGGGGGGGGGGGGGGAGGGAGGGGGGAAGAGTTCTGCCAAGATGGCTCACAATGTGAGACCTACCTTAGGAGACTCGGGCATGGGGGTGGGAAGAGTTCTGCCTAGATGGCTCACAGTGTGAGACCTACCTAACGAGACTCGGGCAGGGGGGTGGGAAGAGTTCTGCCGAGATGGCTCACAGTGCGAGACCTACCTAAGGAGACTCGGGCAGGGGGCTGGGAAGAGTTCTGCCGAGATGGCTCACAGTGTGAGACCTACCTCAGGAGACTCGGGCGATTGGGGGGGGGGGGGGAGGGAGGCGGGAAGAGTTCTGCCAAGATGGCTCACATTGTGAGATCTACCGACCTACCTAAGGAGACTCGGGAAATTTGGGAAAATCAGGAATAGTTTTGCATTGGAGACTCAAAAGGTGGGTTCGATTTTGGAGACTTGGAAGGTGAGTTCCATTTTGGATAGTTGAAAAGTGGGTTCTCCCAAGAAGACTCTGGGTTCTCAACATATCAGTCATTCTTCGTTGGATGCTGCTTGATGAGAGTTAAATTCAATTGGTTCAAAAATAATTAAATGATTTATTACTTAATTTGACATGGTGAAGCAATGCATTTATTTATTATTTTTCAGCAATATCAAGACAGTGCTGGGAAGACCTGGGATTTCTTGAGACATTTACAATACATCTCCGTCCCTCTTTCTACTTCTTCAAACCGAAAACTGAAAATTCACTCACGAGTCAGAACAGGCAGAGAAGAAAAAAAAACTTTATCGAGTTGAAATACTCCATTGGATTGTCTTTAATTCACCGTGTATTATCTATTATTATTGAACTGTTCAAATAAAAAAATTGAGCTATTTAAAACAAAATTTGTGTAAAAATGATTTATTATCTTGGGATAAGGGTTGGGTTTGGGGTGTGAGGGTTGGATTTGGGGTGTGAGTGTTGGGTTTGGATTTGAATGTGAGGGTTAGCGTTGGGTTTGGGATGTGAGGGTTGGTTTGGGTTTGGATTTGAATGTGAGGGTTAGCGTTGGAATTGGGGTGTGAGTGGTGGGTTTGGATTTGACTGTGAGGGTTAGCATTGGGTTTGGGGTGTGAGGGTTGGGTTTGGATTTGAATGTGAGGGTTAGCGTTGTGTTTGGGGTGTGAGTGTTAGGTTTGAATTTCAATGTGAGGGTTAGCGTTGGGTTTGGGGCGTGAGTGTTTGTTTTGGATTTGAATGTGATGGTTAGCATTGTTTGGGACGTGAGGGTTAGGCTTACGTTTGGGTTAGATTTGAATGTGAGGGTTATAGGCCGTGGGCAGTCCGACGGAAAGGGGATAGAAAAAACTTTTCTACCCAAGCAAACAGCTAGAAAAGGTGCGACTTGAACTTTTGACTGCTGATAGACAAATATATTGTTGCGTGATTCCCCTCGGTGAAGACCCGGACATCACGAATAGCCAAAGCCAGCTTTAACTCCAAAGGCGTTTCGTTCAAATGGCGGATTTCACTGTCCAAGTGCGGGTGGAAGAAAGAAGAAGAAGAAGAAGAGGAAGCTGGAAGTTTTTACCTGACTCGATCTGCCGATCTGAGTGAGTTTGAGGTGAAGGTGGGAGTGTATCAGGGGTCGGTTCTAAGTCCACTACTATTTGTAGCTGTGATGGAGGTGCTGGCTCAGAATGTAAATGAGGGTTTACCGTGGGAGTTGTTGCATGCAGATGATCTGGTGATGATTGCAGAAAGTATGGATGGACTGATGGAAAAGATGAACAAGTGGAAGGAATGCATGGAGACAAAAGGTCTGAAGGTGAATTTCGGATAGACGAAGGTAATGGCAAGTGGTAAAGCATGTGGTGAGGTGGAAAGAACTGGGAAGTGGCCGTGTGCTGTGTGCAGGAAGGGTGTCGGAGTGGACTCCATTCAATGTACAATGTGCGCTGAGTGGGTTCATCAAAAATGTAGTGGTCTGAGAGGGTAATTAACCAGTGTGGCAGCTACATTCAAATGTAAGGTGTGCACAGAGGGAGCTGCAGATGGAGGAAATGTTGAGTTGGATCTTGGAGATGGCGTAAAGGTGGAAGGTGTGAAAACATTTTGCTACCTCGGAGACGTGCTGAATGGAGAAGGTGGATCAGACTCGGCAACGGTTGCCAGAGTGAGATGTGCATGGAAGAAGTTTCGGGACCTGAGTGGCCTGCTGATGAGGAGGGGAGTGTCATTGAAGCTGAAATAGTGTCGCAACACTATTTTGGGTGGGTAATCCTGGGATCTCCTGGAGTAAAATAGGCTATATTATTTTTCCAGTTTCAGCTTTGGCCTCCAGCATTTTCAGGTTTGGACTCCCGCATAACGTTATTTTCCCGGGTGCCGCACAAACGGCTGCACCGATCGGACTCCAACAATCGAATCGAATCAAATCGGATGAGCTAACAGATCGCTGTCTCCATCGATCTTGCCAGGGCCGTAACACCTGTCGGCTCAAAATCCTTTTAACTGTTGACTTTGTAGTTTTTACAATGAAGGAAACACATATCGGGAGTACATACGACATAGCGATTGTGAATGTGACAGCTCTGAGGCGTCGTTCGCTTTGCATCGCAGTGATGGGCTGTAAGATTAAAATCTGGCTTTAAGCCCCCTCACCACCCAAAGCCTTCAACCAGACATATTAACACGCTCCTCCCCCTTCATTCCCATTCTTCAAAGCAAAGTGGTAAAATTTGTTGTTTCGCCATTATATATTACGAGCAACGGTACCCGCCCTAAGGGCGGGGCTTCAATTGGGAGGCGCAAATGATTATTTAAACGATTTATATAAACATCCGTTAAATATCACACGCAAATCATCAAAATCTAAACAGTATTTTTAGAATTTCAATAAAAAACCACATCACTGTTCATATCGGTAAATATTATTCCATCGTGTTTCAACTGCACACTTTTCTTTAGGACAAAAAATGGTATGATTTTGTACCTCTTCTTCAGCTTAGAACTTCAGGATAGATGACATTGCTGATAAAAGTTCCTTTTCTCTCTTTGAAGTTCTTGGCAAACATTTTTATATTGTCACTGCTGCCAACGCGACGCCATGGCATTATTCATTACATTCATTCATCTATCTATAATTCCAGTAATCTCTGTATGTCTGTATGTCTGTGACCGCTGTTTCTCGACAACCACGGGTCCGATATACTTGAAACTTGCCAGGTATATTGCTGGGGACCTGAGGATGTGCCTTTTCAAGGTTTCATATTAATCGGAGAAG
This sequence comes from Myxine glutinosa, assembly GCF_964187855.1. Classification (NCBI taxonomy): domain Eukaryota; kingdom Metazoa; phylum Chordata; class Myxini; order Myxiniformes; family Myxinidae; genus Myxine; species Myxine glutinosa. Next base: position 128,171,527 of record NC_136269.1, read on the forward strand.
TAGTTACCGAGCTATGTCCAAAAAACGATTCAACCAATCAGAGAGCAGCGAGCTATCACGTGTGCCGAACGTGGCGAACAGACTCTGCCTCGGACGGCACATTTGAGAGCGTATTCATTTATTTCACGTTGGCAAACTATGTTGCCGTTAAACTATGTTTTAAAACTAATTAAAACTAATTTGCGATTCATCGTAACTGCGATTTGTCTTTACCAAACTCCGCAAGCCGTTCGCTTTGGACCAAACCATTTCATGTAAATAGAGGGGGGGGGATATAATTTTAGATATATATATAGTACGGGCATGCCCTAGTTCATTCAATGACCATTAAACATTATTATTATGCTCATTAAACGTTCATTAAACATTAAACGTTCATTAAACGATTACGAAAATAAAAACGAAAAACATTACGAAATTACGTTCACACCGTCACATCAAACACTACCGTGAACACAAACATCGTCACAACATCGTCACAAAGGTTACGCTACGTAATTCAAAAAGTGAACACATGGAATATTGGAGACCCCATTGCCCAAACGATTTGTCTACAAATACTGTTTACATTTTGATGATTTGCATGTGATATGATTTAACGGATATTTATATAAATCGTTTAAAATAAAAAAGCCTTCAATTTCTGATATTTTGCCTTCCCAATTGAGGGCTTCCTAATGGAAGCCCCGCCTGTAGGGCGGGTACCGTTGCTGGTGTAATAGATCCTCTGTTGAAGTGTCATCAACCGGTCAGGTCAGCCGGGGTGGTCTTAGTGATTTCGGGGCCCTGTCAAAAGTCAAAGATGCCCCCACCTCCTTTATTCCCACCCAACCCATTCTGAACAAGAGTAAAACGCCCAATTTCCACAATGCATGTCCCTTCAATAATGCACCGCAGATTGCGATTGGACTTTACTCTTCTCTCCAATATTCACCAAAACATCCAGAAAACATAGAGCTATCACTATAAGCTAAAAAATAAATTAATATAAAAATAGGAATGTAATAACTCTTGATTAATTTAGCATCTCACTGTGAGTGCATTTTATTGATCTCAAAAAATAGGGGCAATACCCCTGGGTGCTCACCTGGAAGAATAAAGCAGCATGCTACATGACTGCAGGTATATTAAACAATCACAGTGTGTTATGTTAAACCAATTTCAGTGGTTACTGGAGGACTGGGCAGCATGTGGAATCATACGGACGTAATCATGAGACTTTAAACAAATTAAAAATGCCTATGGGGGGTGATAGATAGATAGACAGGACCAGACGGACAGGACAGGACCAGACGGACAGGACAGGACAGGACAGACAGAGACAGACAGACACAGACAGACAGACGGAGAGAGAGAGACTTGAATTTTGTGTCCTTTTATTATAAAAGTGAAAAGCCATTCCACAAAGCAGTTGTAAGCAAAGCAACTAGTTTAAAGAAACATTGCATGAGGATCATAAATACACCAAAAGGAGCAAAGGATATTTAAAAGAAACCAGCAAGTATAAAACAATATTTTACAAACCAAAGGTAAAGACACAAACAAAACCACAAACAATTTTAAAGGAAAGTGCTCATGCAAGAGCTATGAATACATCAAGAGCAAAATTACGCGTTTAATTTAAGTTAAGCGAAAAATTAAGCGAGAGAGAGCTAGAAATGTATTCAAGGACACAGGAAGAAACATGTATGCAAGCAATCAGTTCCAAAGAAAAAAAGTCAAATCAATCAGGAATTATAAAGTAATTACCACTTTTGAATCATCGACTGAGCACAAAACATTGCCAATACACCACTTTCTCTCAAAAAGTTGGACGTTTCCATTACTGATAAAGAAATCAAATTCTAGCTTGAGTCGTGTTGAGACAAACCCTTTAAAAATAGAAATAGCATCAGAGCCATAGCCGTTATCTATTTTAATTTTTCGAGATTTATATATTGCATATTTTGCAACAGCAACCAAAAAATTGAGAACACCCACGTCTCTACATGTGGGCCTGAAAGACACACCAAATATAAACATATGCATATTGAAAGGGAAGGACAGTTGGTGAAAAAGATATTCAAGGAGCAAGAAAAGCGATGTCAGTCTATGACACTGTGCAGAAGCATGAAACAAATCCTCCTTCTGATCACAGAAAGGACAAGTTTCCGGCAGCGAGCTGTTAATACGGTTAACAAAAATATTGGAGGGGAGTGCCCAGTGTGCTAACCTCCATTGTATATCCGCTAACACGCCATGTATTGGTGAGGTGTACATGTGAGGCCAAAGGGGAGTAGACGGAGACCCCGATCCTAACTGCTCTGACCACAAAGCTACTCGTGTTCTCCCAGAGAGGGGTACATTCTTATTTTGTCGAGAGAGATCACGGATTCCAATCTTAGTTATAAGATGAAAAGGAGGGGTATGTTCAATCTCCGGCTGAAGAGAAGAAGGGAGCACTTTGATTTCAGGGAAACTTAACCGAAAATCTTCAATGTTACCAACACCTTCCCAGCCGATGTTTAGCTGTCTAAATTTTCTAATAACTATACGTACAACTTGGTCTACAAGTCGGACAGACCGAGATCCAACTGAGGTTGCCACCAAACCAGCAGGTTTCCACTTAACTCCAGATGAATCTCTCAGATCACATACTTTGTTAATCCCTCCTTGGATATTTTTTTTATCAGGGCATGGCTATGAGGAATAGCAGGAAAAAAAATTATTGAAGAAAAGGGGTTCTTGAAGGAACATTAGACAATTATAGCTCAAGGAAGCGGTGGACGTCAAACCTTTTCCAAGTGTCCAATAAACTCTGATAGAATCTCAGAAGAGAGGCAAAATTTATATTCTCGAGGTCGATCAAAAGAAGCTGCCGATCATATCTCGGTTTACCAGTCTGTTGTAACAGAAAAATTGCAAAGGGCCTCCAGGGCAGCTGTTCAGCAAACAGTAGTCTCTGCAGAGACTGCAGCCGAAAGGCCACAACCGGGCCAGAAATATCAATAATGCCCTGGCAACCTTCCTTCCGGGGGTAGTACAATATCTCAGGCCTCAGCCAATGGTAGCCACTCCAAAAGAAGTTTACCAGCATTCGCTGAGTAGCCATAATTAGTTGGTTTGATGGCTGTAAAGCAAAGATTCTGTGCCATAATTTTGTTGCAACCAGATTGTTTATGACAAGGGTACGACCTCGATAGGAGATGGACCTCAGCAGTCCTTCCCATGCTTTCAATCTGTGCATAATTTGTTCCAGCACTCCTTCCCAATTTTTCATTTCTGTTTCACGATTACCAATATGCACTCCAAGATATTTAACCCCATCTGTTCTCCAGACCAGGTTGTGTGGGAGTGAGGGTGGTGATACACAAGAGAGATTGCCTTTGCCACACCATAATGCTGTACTTTTATTCCAATTGATCCCACCGGAAGAGGCTGCAGAGAAATCTCGCATACAATGTTGTAAAGCAGAGACATCATTGGAGCTTCCAATCAAAACACAGACATCATCAGCATAAGCCGGCTGCACAAATTCTGCTCCTTCTATACTTCTCATTCCCTGAGGTATTCACTGTCTAATAGACCGAAAGGAGTGGTTCAAGGGCGACTATATATAAAAGCCCAGAGAGGGGGCACCCTTGGCGAATACCCCGTTGGAAAGGAAAGGGAGAGCATAACCTATTGTTGATCTTTATCATACATTGAGTATTAGTATACAGGAGTTTCACATAAGAGATGAAAGTTTCACCAAACCCCATTCCTTCCAGGACAGAAAAAAGGTACTTGTGGTCAACACGATCGAAGGCCTTAGTTTGATCAAGAAACAGCAATCCAAAATCGTCACGCAGGAAATTATTGCATGAAATAACATCTCTTACCGAAAAAATATTATCATAAATAGATTTTCCAGGCACACAATAGTTCTGGTCCAGGTGTACAACTGAACTGATCACAGTCTTCATACGATTAGCAAGTACTGGTCCGGGTGTATAACTGAACTGATCACAGTCTTCATACGATTAGCAAGTACTTTAGAGAGAATCTTGTAATCAACACACAATAAGGAGACAGGTCGCCAGTTATCAACGAGATGAAGATTCCCAGCTTTTGGTAGCAAACAAACGACTGCTCGTCTACAAGACATTGGAAGTTCTCCGGCACGTATGCTTTCATCGAGTAAGTCAGGTCCCACAAGGGCCCAGAAGGTCTTGTAGAATTCTGCAGGCAGGCCATCTATTCCAGAAGCTTTCCCATCTTTCAGGCTCCGTACAGCTGCTTCAAGTTCATCAGCCGAAATTGGGGAGTCAAGCATGCATCGCTCATTCTCCTCGACACTCGGAAGCCCAGCAGTTAACTCTCGTATCACCTCATTGTCCACGTTCTGAGGAGAATACAAGTTAGAATAGAACCCTTTCAGAGTACACCTGATCGCCTGCTGGGAGGTCACCAGCGACCCATTGGGAGTGAGTAAAGTATGAATTTGTTGTGACCTTTTGAGGGAAGACTCTAACTTAAAGAACTCTTTGTTTGGCATGTCCAGAGTTAAATAGCTCATTCGCATTCGGACCAAGGCACCCATCGCCCGTTGCCGTACCGCTTCCTCCAGCACTGCTTTCTTTGCCCATATTAGTTGGTCACGTGCACCTCTCCCAACCTCGTCAACATTCTGTTCTAACGATATAATTTCAGATTTTAACAGATCGATTGATATTGATTGGATTTTAGTGGTGTATGCACTATATTGTTGACAGAAATTCTTAATTTGGGATTTTGCAATGTCCCACCACAGCCGGAGACTATCACACTCAGGTCTGGAGGAGCGAATTTTCTCCCACACGACGTGAAAGGCCTCATTCAATTCTTTGTCATGTAAGAGACGAGTATTCCAAGACCAGTAAGCACTACCACCAGGTGGAAAGGGTAACTTAAAGGACATTGAGATTAAACAGTGGTCTGTGAATCCAGTTGGTAAAATTTTGGAGACAGACACCACATTCAACATTGGCTTGTTCACATAAAATCTGTCCAGCCTTGCCATTGACATAATATCATCATTGCATCTACACCATGTATAACAGCGTGAGAGTGGGTGTTGTGATCTCCACACATCCTTAAGCCGAAAGATGTTGATGGTGTCCTCTCGAGCTTTCGTAGAGGCAACATGAGGCTCATGACCATTCCTATCAATCGACGGACAAATTGTGCAATTAAAATCTCCCGCGATACAGATAAAAGCTGTTGCATCCAGAGTTTTTACAAAATCCCGCAGAGTGGAAAAGAAAATTTTCCTCTCCATTGGGTCACACGGTGCATAAACATTCACTGCTATAATCTTTTGGGTATTATAAAGAAATTCTATGGAGATCAAATGCCCTTTATAGATTTCTTTAAATGAAACCTGTTGAGCACAAATCTTATGACTTAGGCAAATGGCAACACCGGCCCGAGGTGTACGGAACCCACTTAGCCACCAATGCCCCTTAGAAAGTTTCCCCCAATCGGCTACTTGAGCACTAGTAGCGTGGGTCTCTTGCAAGAGAATAATGTCAGCCTTTTCTTTTCCAACCGCTTGAATGGTTTGCACCCTCCGTAAGGGGGCACGACCCCCATTTATATTTAAGGATACAACATTTAGTTCCATAGTTGATTCTTCTGGGGGGTATAGTCCTCTTCCTCATTTAATTACTTGTTTGCCTTCGTGATGGCTTTCCTCAGCCGCTGAAATTCAGGTTCGGAGATTTGCACATACTCGCTCCTTTCAGCAAAGGTTTTGTGGCTGCAAGGAAGGCCTGGATATTAGGAAAATGATCCTTAATTCGTACATGCCTTTGTCTGAAAGTTTCCTTCAAAAATCTAACAATATTTTCTTTTGAGATCTCCAAAAGCTGCTCTTCCTCCTGAAGGGGTGGGGGGGGGGGGGGGGCCCTGTTAACCATTGCCACTGGTTCCTCATGGCCGATCAGTGTCTCAGTAGTTAGAATTCCCTTCGTGACGCTAGAAACGAGTTCCTCCTGAACCTGTACAGAAACACCTGTTCCATCCCCATCTACCTTAGGTTATTCATCCTCATTATCCTCATGCATCATTGCAATGGGGGGGGGGGCGGGAGGAGTCGTTATTAGCAGTAATGGGTATTTTGCATTACCCGTTAGAATTGATATGGACATCAGCAGGCTGTTCGGTTTCGCAGGTTGATTTGCAACCTTCAGGAAAAAGTTCCCCTTCATCCCGAGCAGGTGATATCATGTCAGCCATAGTTTCACCACCTTGCTGATCTTCATGTGAAGGACTGTCTGAATCGTTTAACTGCTTCCTGTCTGCACCACCAACACTTTAACATATTTTGTCCACATTCCTCGTACTTAAAAGTGACCGTTTGAAATTTTTCCGAGATACCGCAGCTACAATCTGCTGCTCCTCACAAATCATTCCCTCTACAGGTAGAGGCTTCTCCCTTACATTTGCTGACTCATCGGTTGCACGATGGCCAGCTGTACTGGATGACTCATTGCTTAAACGAAGCACATCCGTATGGGTCTCATCAGCACCACTCTTAGCCGTACCTTGATGGTCCGACGTAGATCCCCGCACTGAAGGCGAAACAGCTATAGAACCCTCCATCATGGTCACGGGGGAGCTGGTCCGGCTGCTGTGGCATACGTTTTCTCCCCATCAGTACAATACTGCCTGGTGTGTCCATGTGCACCACACCCGTAACAAATCAACCTCTCCGTTGCCGCAAAAATTCTGTGCTCACGTTTTGATGACTTAAAAACAAGAGAGACATTCAATTGCGTCAAACCATCCTTCAAAACAACATAACAAAACCGTCTAAACGTTTCGATATGCTTAAGCTTCCCGTCTGTAGTGCGTATGGAGGCTTGGATAATTCTCGACACCACAGTACCGTACTGACCGAGCTTCTGAAGAATTTCCTCATTAGACAGCGTCGGTAGAACGTTTGATAGTATTACCTTCGAAGCTGGAGTGTTCCATGGCAAAACCGGAACAAACTGGTCATTACCCAAGGTGAGTCCGTTCTGCACGACGATGCGTGCGAAACGGACACGTGAAACGAAAACAACCACCTTGTGGTGCATTCGGGACGCTGCCCGGATGTTCTCACAACCGATCAATTCTCCGATTGCGAGGAGCGTCTCCTCCAGCGAGACATCTTCCGGTGGGACAAAACACATGCCGTGTTCATCTGTTAACGCCTCATCGGCGTCACGACCGGCATTACTTCGACTATTCTTGCTAGCCATTTGAAGTAACTAAACGAAAAATAACCAATAAATGGTACTAGGGTTTGTAAAGCCTAAATAAATGAAAAAAAACACCAACAATAACTGGGAAATAAATAAATAAATCCCGTTAACCACCTAAAGTGGCTAACTTTAACCGCGCTGTCTCTCCCTCTCTCGCTCAGTAGACAAGACGATAGAAAGGGACACCGACACTCGGACAGCAGAAAGGACCAAAGGTAGGAAGAAGGAAAAAGCAACAAGAGACACAGCACGTACCGCCAGTGACTGAGCAACAGACCTGGCGCTTGCACGTGCGTGCTAAGCGAGCGGCAGCTATGCGAGGAGAGAGAGAGAGAGAGAGAGAGAGAGAGAGAGAGAGAGAGAGACATTTGACATTTCGTTCCTCTTTATTACTGGGAAGTCAGTGTACATGATGAAAAGTCATATGACACATTTCATATAAATAAGGATGGGGGTCACATGAGAGCAAGGACTATAATTTACAAATGGACTTGGAGGACACCTTCAACCAAGCTGCAAAGGGATTCCTTCACGCACCATCGCTATGAGAAGAGTGTACATTCAATGAATTCAAGCTCCAGATGTAAACGAGACGTAACTAGACCTTTGAAAATCATAAAAACATCATCATCAGATAAAAGTAGTGCACGAATGGTTTGCATTTTGTGCTTTCTTGATAAATAAATAGCAAGTTTTGCCTCCGCAAACAGATAGTTGGCTAAAATACATTCCTCTTTATATCGGTAAGAAATATTAAAACCAAATATAAAAACACAATGTGTGAAAACCAAGCCTAGCCCTTCAATCACACGTGATAAAACTGAAAAAAGAGGAGCCAACCTCGTACATTCAATAAAAGCATGAAAAACAGTTTCAGGGACATCACAGAAGGGACACATTTCCGAGTTGTCAGGGCATATGCGGTGAGATAAAACGTTTGAAGATAAAATATAATGTGCTAGTCCCCATTGCAGGTCCCCAGTGCGTTTGACAATGGGTGCCCTATACATGGTGAGCCATTTGATTGTTGCGGCAGCGCCAATTTGGAGCAGATGTCTCCAGTGTGTTTGTGGTTCTGTCGGTTTACAGGGAACAAGAATTCCAACACACATGGAATAAACAGAGGATTTCTCCATTGTATTAAAAGGAATAAGACCTTGGAAAGAAATTAAAAGTTTTGGAAAGGTGTATTGGGACAATGGAGGGTTAGCTTCCACCAGTGGGTCCCATTTTAGTCCGGTTTGTTAAAAAAGGTGTAAAATCAGAGAGAAGATCCTCCCAATGACTCTGATAGAACGAACACCAGTAGCCACAGCAACGTCAGCTGCTGACTTCCATTTATGGAGAAAAGGGTGTCGAAAGTTTTTGACCTTAGTGCAATCAATATCAATGAATTTTTGCTTGAAAGATCGGTCACTACAGACCCCTTTAAAAACTGGGTTTAAAAAGACTGGCTCATTTAAAAACATTTGGAGGGAATAATCACATGTATCACGTTGAAACTGAATCGCCTGCCATGCTTCCAGCATGCTCCTGTAAAACAGGGGGACCAAAGTTAAGTCAATGCTCTTGATGTTGATGAGAAAGAGTTGCTAGTCAAAACCAAGTTTCCCGGCTTGCCTAAGTAGGCAGTGAGCAAAAGCTTTCCACGGGACATTCGTGTACAGAAGCCGGCGTAGTGAGAGGAGGCGAAAAGCCATCACCTTACTGTTGACATCGACCAACCCCTGTCCACCTTCAGCAACGGGCAGGCTTAGCACGCCTGACCGGAGCCAGTGTTTCCCCCCCCCCCCCCCCCCCAAAAAAAGTCAATAAAATCACTTGAGAGTTTTTTTAAGGATAAAATCTGGGGCTTGTAGTGCCTTAAGCTTATGCCACAGCATTGATGCCGCAAGATTGTTTATTATCAGGGTGCGACCCCGATAAGAGAGCTGATGCAGTAAACCTTTCCATTTTAGAAGCCGCTGCTCAGTTTTAGTTACGAGTGTTTCCCAGTTCTTCGAGACGAAGTCCGGAGTGCCAAGAGAGACCCCTAGATAGTGTATCCCGTCTCGTGCCCACACAAGATGGCCGGGCAAGGTTGGAGGAGGGGCGTCACTCTGCGGACCCAAGTAGAGAGCATTGCCCTTGAGCCAGTTGATTTTTGCAGAGCTTGCTGAGCTAAACTCCTGGACACAATGAACCAAGGAAGAAACATCTTCATCAGAGCGAACAATTACGCACAGGTCATCTGCATAGGCAATTGTCTTGACCAGGTTTACTGCTGGAAGGGGGCGAAACCAAGAAGGCGCGCACGCAATCGAATAAGCAAAGGCTCAAGTGAAAGGGAGTACAAAAGACCAGACAAGGGGCACCCTTGGCGAATTCCTCTACAAACAGAGAAAGGCTGGCATAAAATATTATTTACTTTTAACAAACTAAAAGTTTTATTACACAATAATTTAGTGTAAGAGATAAAAAAAAATTCCCGATACCAAAGCCCCGTAAAACAGAAAAGAGATAAAAATGATCAATTGCATCAAAAGCTTTTTCCTGGTCGAGGAAAACCAAACCAACATTGCTTTGTTCAATGGTACAAATATCGATAATGTCGCGAACGATAAAAAATACTGTCATGTATAGTCCTTTTGGGAATGCAGTATGATTGGTCAGGGTGTACAACCTCCCCAATCACCGGCTTGAGGCGGTTTGCAAGAGCTTTGGAATTTTTTTAATAGTCAGTACAAAGTAACGAGATTGGACGCCAGTTTTTCAAGTTCTGAAGGTCTCCTTTCTTGGGAATGAGGGCAAGTACAGCCCTGCGACAACTGAGGGGTAGCGAGCCAGATCGCAAGCTGTCGTTTAAAAGACCAAGTAGTTCAGGACCCAAAAGGTTCCAAAAGGCCCGGTAGAGTTCCATTGGGATCCCATCTAAGCCTGACGCCTTGCCAGTGTGTAAAAGTTTGCAATGCGGAAAAAAGTTCTTCCAAAGTAACTTCCACATCCAACTGTAGGCGTGTCGTTTCGGACAAGGTGGGCAAAGAGGGAACCAGAGAGTCAATCATGCCGTGATCAATGCTCTTGGCATGGTACAAGTCAGAGAAGTATTCCTTGGCGGAACCTCTGATACATTTTTGATCGTATGTCACTCTCCCTTATTTTGTCCGAAGCGAGGTTAGTTGCTGGCTTCATTTGGTTCGGGTTTCCAATCCAAAGAAGAACTTGGAAGAGGTTTTTAGAAAAAATTTTTTGCCATTCGGAGCCGGACCAAAGCTCCTCGAGCTCGCTTTACAAACAATTCAGCAAGAACGGCCTTTTTCTTAGCCAACGAAAGGTTAGTCCGTTCAGCATTAGAAGCTGAGAGGTTGGATTGTAAAGTTAGAATCTCCTTGGTAAGCAGGAATTGAATAGCAACATCATTCTTGGTATGAAAGGACCCATAATGCTGGCAAAACATTTTTATCTGGGCTTTTGCATTGTCCCACCACTGTCCGAGGAGAGGGAAGGAAGCTTTCCGCAGGAGTAAAGTCTCCCAGAAGATTTAAAGCATCAATAAAACATTTGTCTTGAAGAAGACTAACATTGATTGTCCAATAAACAGCACCACGATTACAAATCGGGGAGAAAGTGCGAAACACAACCATGTGGTGATCTGAGAAACCACTCGGGACAATACCAGTATGGGTCACAATATTTAAAAAAATCACTATTAATATAAAACCGGTCTAACCTTGCGAGGGACAGACGGCCATTTAAACACCGACACCATGTATACTGGCGTGTGGATGGATTTCGGGTTCTCCAGATGTCAACAAGGGAGAAGGTTGTCAAAGTCCTAGTCAGAGGCACAATACTTGCTGGATGAGGCTCATTCCCATTGCGATCAATGGTAGATAGAGTCCATCGTACAGTTAAAATCCCCTCCTAAACAAACAAATCCATTCAAGTCAAAACGTGCAAGAGATGTTTCTAACTGTGTGAAAAAAGCAAATCTATCCGTGCTGTCACTGGGTGCATAGACGTTCACTATCGTGTGTTTAAAACCATTAACAGTGAAAGTGAGAGATTAAGTACCCTTTAATTATTTCATTAAAATCAACAATGAGATTACAGAGAGAAGGATGTAAATAAATGGCTACCACAGCCCTAGGACACTCTAAGCTACTGAAGAACCACCTTCCTTTCATTATTCTTTCCCATTCACTCATACAGGAGGAACTACATCTGGTTTCTTGTAAGAGTAAGATATCAATGTGGTTCTTCAAAACAAGCTCCTTAACTTCAGCTTTTCGTAAATACGAGCGTCCTCCGTTTATGTTTAAAGTGGCTATAGAAAAAGCCATAGTGTGGAATTTGGGGAAAGGTATCAGTCAATTGGGTCATGATATGCCTGCAGGTGCTTCCTTGCTTTCAGAACCCATTTCCTGAGACGAAACATTTGTGGTTCCGTCAAACCAAACTGCTCAGACTGAAGGAGCAGTCGCTTTGCGGAGATGATAAAACTGTGCAGATCAGGGAAGGAATCCTGAATTTTAACATTTCTCTTACGGAAAGCGTGATGTAGAAACTTTAGGATCTCCTGGAGGGGCACAGTCGGACCACTCTCCGGTTCCTGGGATAAGCCTGGATCATCCCAGACCTCGGTGCTACCACCAGAGGCAAGCGACGACGCGCCATCAGAATCGTAGTTTGATTGGGCATCTACATTAATACCGTGCTCCCCCGGTGGAGCAGGTATTTCCATTTCTGCCGGGAGGGGAAAAATGATTTCCGAAGCAGAACATACACGCTCTGCTTCCATCATGTCCGGGGTTGTCTGTGGCGCAGACATCTCAGACACTTCACCTTTAGCAGGGAGAGGGACCAAAACAGGTTCATTACTGACGTCCATGGTTGTGGTATCGGCAACCACAGGGGTAGTCACAGCTACCTCTTGGAACACGACGCTACCTCCTTGTACCTCTTGGGGCACGACACTACCTCCTTGTACCTCTTGGGGCACGACACGACCTCCTTGTACCTGTTGGGGTACGACACTACCTCCTTGTACCTGTTGGGGTACGACACTACCTCCTTGTACGTCTTGGGGCACGACACTACCTCCTTGTACCTCTTTGGGCACGACACTACCTCCTTGTACCTCTTGGGGCACGACACTACCTCCTTGTATCTCTTGGGGCACGACACTACCTCCTTGTACCTCTTGGGGCATAACACTACCTCCTTGTACCTCTTGGGGCACGACACGACCTCCTTGTACCTCTGGGGGCACGACACTACCTCCTTGTACCTCTTGGGGAACGACACTACCTCCTTGGACCTCTTGGGGCACGACACGACCTCCTTGTTCGTGCTCGTGTTTGTCTTGCTCGTTATCAGGAGCGTTATTATTATCCTCCATAGCTAACACGGCAAATCTGTTTTCCGTTTCCACGGCAGCAAACGGGGCAGCTGCATCCAAATGGGAGCTATTTAATTTGCCCGACGCCGCCACTTTTTTCGGAACGCTCACCGTCACATTGTGACCATTGACGTTTGGGCACTTGTTTCTCCGAGATTGAACGGTGATAAAACCCTCGTCTGCTCGTCATCCGCTTGAGGGCCCTATAGTTCCGCACTCGCACCGCGGGGCTGATTATGGGAGGTGTCTGTACACTCCTCCGCTCTAGATGTGCCACTCGTGCCGGGCTTGGGCTCCGCGACTCTAGATGTACCACGAGTGCTTGGCTTGGGCTCCGCGGCTCGAGATGTACCACTGGTGCTTGGGTTGGGCTCCAGGTGTTGAGATTCCCGGTTAGGTTCCACACGTTGAGATTCATCACCGGGAATGTTTGGTTTTGGACAAGCGTTCTTAAATGTCCGTGCTCGCCACAAATAAAGCACGTCATTGCCTCAGTAGCGATGTAAATTTGGAAGCTGCGATCTTTGTGCTTCAAAGTCACAGCAGCACTAAGCGATTGTGCATTATTCTTTAAAACAATATAACAGCTCATCTCCCCTTCCCGTTCAGGCTGGAGTTCCCCAAGGCAGTGTGCTGGGCCCTGTGCTTTTTCTGGTCTTTATCAATGATCTCTCCGACTCTCTGGAAAATCCTCTGTATCTCTTTGCTGATGACTCCACTCTCTGCCGCTCCATTCCTCTTCCCTCAGATCGGCAGTCTGCAGCCTCCTCACTCTCTGAAGACCTGGACAAAATCACAGACTGGTCAAACATGTGGAACATGTCTTTCAATCCTGACAAATCTCACACTCTTACTATGTCTCTCCGAAAAGATCGACTGGACAACCCTCCCATCTACTTTCACAACAATCTTCTCCAAGAAGTTCTGTCGCTCAAGCTTTTGGGTCTCACCATCTGCCATGATCTTTCTTGGGAAAACCACATTTCCAAGCTGGCCTCCAAAGCCAGTCGCCGAATGGGCATCCTCCGTCGTGCGAAGTCCTTCCTAGGCACACCTGAGCTCCTCACCACATACAAGGCTTTCATCCGCAGCTCAATGGAATACTGTTCTCCCCTATGGGCTGGTGCTCCTGCTTCACACCTGGCTCGGCTTCACGCTGTTGAATCCAAAGCTTTCAGAATCATTGGAATCTCCCGCGATGAAGCTATCTCTGAGGGCCTTTCACTCACTCACCGCAGGCAGGTAGGTGGTCTTTCTGTCTTCTACCGACACCTCTCCAGCCTTGCTCCCCCAGCTCTCTCTGTGCTCTGTCCCCCAAATATTCCTACAGGTCGCACAAGATCTGCCAGCCACCCTCTGATGGTTAAACTGCCGAAATCTCGGCTCTCTGCTCACCTTCACTCTTTCATTCCTCTTTTCTCCCGCCTCTGGAACAAACTCCCACACTCACTTCAATCACACTCCTCCCTCCAGGTCTTCAAAACAGCTGTTCACCACCATCTCTTATCTTCTCCCATCCAAAACCTTGATCTTTTCTACCCCCACTAATTCACCCCAGATCCACCTTGTTTGAAATTCCAACCTCTTTCCTGGAAGTCTTGGCAGTGTCCATATGTTTTATACCTCTCCCACCCCCCCCCCCCCTACCCATGCCTCCCCCCCAAAGCCATCTCCCTCCCACAGTTCTCTCGATGTCTCCATGTCTCTCGGTCCCTGCTCTCAAATGTTGTGTTTGTGTCCTTCCCCCTCTCTCCCCATCTTGTCTACCGCTCCCGATGTTATTTGTTTTGTGTGTCTGTTTGTCTTTCTGTGTGATTAATGTTCGCTCTTTCACGAGCCTCGATCTTGTATACAAAAAAAAAAAAAAAAAAAAAAAAAAAAAAACAGTGACACCGGAAAGACATGATGTGTTTAACCGAAGCGCCAGAACGCAAACGTGAGGGGATCATTGAGATCCGTGACACGACCGTCCCAAAACGATTTAAAGCACAGGTAATCTCCTCGCTTTTAAAGAAAGGTGGTAAATTCGAAATAATAATTTTAACGGCAGGTGTGTCCAAAGGACACACAGTAAGAAAAAGATCCGGCGTGACAGACAAGCCAGTTTCGACTGTCTGAGCAACGTATCGCTCTTCGGACAGGAAGAGCACGACACGTTGATTCATTTTCGACGCTGCGAGAATGTTTTCGAGCCCAATTTGTTCTCCGAAACCCATTACAACGTCATCAACACTAACTCCGTCCGGTGGACAAACTATGACCCTGTTCTTTGGAGTAAGTGCCTCGTACACACTATTGTGCAAACGTAGCCTACGTTTGTCATTGTGTAAACTTAACAAATTAAGTAAATTGAAAAATCAAAAACAAACCTGCCACAAGTAAAACTAGCAAGTGGAGGAAAAGGAAAAGTAATAATATGGGTGAAGTATTTAGCCAAGAAAAGGCTAAACGTATAAACACGGCAAATGGAAGAGCAGGCCCAAACCAGGAGGTCCTGAACAGGACTGCTAATCACCTACAGTGCACGCTCTCTTTCTCTCTCCTGTCTCAACAAAGAAAGAAAACACGGGAAAAACTTCACAAACAAGGACAAGGACACAAATGGAGTGAAATGGAGGATGGAAAAGACAAATAACACAGCACAGTCCTCACAGCTCAGCGCACACACAGCCGCCGTGGCGCCACACCCAAAACGTAACAGCTGACAGGGGGAGAGGGAGGGAGAGGGAGGGGGGGAGAGGGAGGGAGAGGGAGGGAGAGAGAGGGAGAGGGAGAGAGAGGGAGAGAGAGGGAGAGAGAGGGAGTGAGAGGCAGAGAGAGGGAGAGAGAAGGAGAGAGAGAGAGACTTTTGAAGCTCTTTTATTATAAAGGTAAGAAAACCATACAAGTCATGCAAATAATAGTCACCACAATTCAAAACATGTGCAGCCAAACAACAACAATAAAAACACAAAGCACTAAAATAAAAAACTTAACAAACCATGATCAAGTTTACAAAACCCACCCTTTGCACACCATTTTTCCACAAAGGTTTGTAAATCATCTTTCATTTGGCAAAAAGAAAATTCCAAGTGTAACCTTGCCATGACTAGAGCCTTAAACACAATTACCACATCACATAAAATATCAGCATTTGCCAGGAGCTTTGCTTTTCTTGTTTTGTAGATTGCTAATTTTCCAATAGAAATTAAGAAATTAGCAAGAGCAGTCTCAGAGCGTTTTTTATAACTAAGTGGTGTTCCAAAGATAAAAACACGTGTAGAAAAAGAGAAGTTCATACGATTAAAAAAAGTTGATAAAAAACCAAAGAAGGGAGAGAGTCTTGCACAATCTACGTAAGCATGGAAAAGGTCTTCAGAAATCATACAAAAGCGGCATTCCACTGAATTATCCTCATTAAAACGATGTAATAAAACATTGGAGGGCAACACCATATGGGCGAGTGTCCAAGCAATATCACCAGTCCTTTTAACAATCGGTGAAACATACATTGCAGACCATTGCGGATGGGAGGGAGACCCAGAAGGCAGTTTCTCTTTCCATCGAGCCCCAAAAGAAAAGAGGCTGTAACGAGGGAAACCGAACTGAGATACACAAACGATAGAGTCTCTTTTTATCCTTGCTGGAAAGTGGCGATGAGGATAGCAAGATAGATGTTGTGGCGCTATCAGCTGGCAGGCTAGAGCTAGCACAGATCTGTGGTGGTGTATGGTGGTCACCAATGTTGGCGGTTGAGCTCAGGCCCAGGTGCCTAAAAACACACAGGATTTCCTGTAGGACCTTGGCTACGCTCCTCAAAGATCTGATGCCAGTTCTTACTTGAAGATGTCCTGCGGAGAACCAACTGTTCCTGTTACAGTCACGAAGGTCCCGAGTCGTTTTCACGCCAGCACTCACAAAACGTTGCACAAAGGCACGTGAGCGAGGAATAGCAGGAAAGAGGGCATTGTAGAAAAGGGGTTCCCGGAGGAACCTTTCACTGTTGTATGTCCCCATTTGGCGAGTTATTGAAATGGACCGCCAGACGTTCAAGACATCTTGGTAAAAGTCAGGGAGCAGCGAAACATCGACATGTTGCAGCTCCATGAAGAAGAGTTCACAATTGTACCCAAGCATGCCGGCTTGTTTTAGTATACAGTTTGCACTCGATTTCCAGGGCAAGGCCTCCAGAAATATAAAACGACGAGCTGTGGAGACTCGGAAGGCCATCACCCGACAAAATGTCCACAAGCCCATGACCACCTTCTGCCAGTGGGAGGCAAATAGTCTCTGGCTTTAGCCAGTGTTTGCCATCCCAAAAGAAGTCAAGTAAACATTTTTGGATTGACGACACCAACGTTGCAGGTGGCTGCAAGGCAATCATTTTATGCCATAAGAGAGGGGCCACCAGGTTGTTAATGACCAGGGCACGACCTCGGAAAGACAAGGTCGACAAAATTCCTCTCCATCTGTTTAATTTGTTGCTGATTTTGTGGAGCAAACCATCCCAATTCCTTTTGACAAAGCCTGGGGTTCCAAGGTAAACACCGAGGTATTTCACACCTTCTTTTTCCCATGTCAAATTCATAGGGAGAATTGGAAGGGCAGAAGGTGGCGTACCGCCGACCCAAACTGCTTTGCATTTCGACCAATTAATTTGCGTTGTACATGCTTGAGAGTATACCCGTAGGCACTCAAATAGCAGAGCAATGTCATTACTGCTGCGAACAGCAACACATACATCATCAGCATAGGCCGAAATGATAACGGGATTTTCTGATGGAGTCACTGAAAATCCCATAAGAGAAGATCGTAAACGAATCAAAAGGGGCTCAATGCAAAGAGAGTACAAGATTCCAGATAAGGGACAGCCTTGCCGAATTCCCCTCCCAATCCGCAAGGGTGAACACAGACCATCATTGATTTTGATCAAGCTAAAAATGTGATTATACAATAAGGACACATATGAAATAAAGGATGCCCCAAAACCAAATTGCTTTAAAATGTGAAACAAATACTCATGATTAACAGTCAAAAGCCTTTTCTTGGTCAATAAAAAAGAGACCGGTATGTTGTTGTTGAAATGCACACACATCCCACAGGTCTCGTACCAAAAAAATGTTATCGTGCATAGATCTGTGCATAACAGTACGATTGATCCTGATGTATTACTGTGCTTAGAACAGTCTTTACACGGTTAGCTAGCGTTTTGGCAAAAATCTTGTAATCTGTGCAGAGAAGAGAGATTGGACGCCAGTTCTGTATCAATTGCAGGTCGTTTTTCTTAGGGATAAGGCAAACAACTGCACGCCGACAACTAAGGGGTAACAATCCCTCACGCAGACTGTATAAAAATACTGAGTGCAAAGCAGGACCAAGCATGTCCCAAAAGGTTTTATAAAATTCAGCTGGTAGCCCATCAAAACCAGGAGCCTTATGATCAGCAAGGCCATCGAGCGCAGTTTTAAGTTCACCGAGAGTAATGTTCTCATCCAAGACATGCCGTTGATGCTCATCTATCTGCGGTAGATTGGTCGTAATATTCTGCATTGCAGGCACATCATTGGGTTTAAGGAAAACATTCTCAAAATAAGACCGAACAAAATGAACAATCTCCGTATTATCACTAGGAATATGCCCATCACTAGCCCGAAGACTAAGCATTTGCTGGCTCGCCTTCGTCGTCTTCTCAAACTTAAAGAAATCTTTACAACATGTGTCTGACGACAGTAAACCATTCACTCTCAGCCTGACTAAGGCACCAATACCATTTTCTTGAATTAATTCCTCAAGCAGAGTTTGTTTTTCAAAGAGGAGTTGACACCGTCTTTCATCACTGAGGACCTCAGCACCTTCCTGCAATCGTAGAATTTCTTGTTTCAAGGCATCAATACATAATTGTTTACTTTGAGAGCAATTGGTTTTGTATTGCTGACAGAAAACACGGATCTGCGCTTTAGCATAGTCCCACCACTGACATAGATTTAGGAAACGATGTTGGAAATCCACAACCTTGTCCCAAAAAACCACAAAGGATGATTTAAAGAAAGGATCGCTCAGAAGTGAGGTGTTAAAGGACCAATACAGGGTGCGGCGTTTGAAACGAGGAAAAGAAAAGCACAGTTTTACCAAAGAATGATCAGAGAAGCCTGAAGGGACAATAGCCGTATATGTCACAAGGTTGACAGCAGAGTTAGGAATATAAAATTTATCAAGACGAGCAAGTGAAAGATGATTTAGTAAAACCCGACACCAGCTAAATTGCTGCAGGTTTGGGTGTTGTTGCCGCCATACATCGTTGAGGTCATGCCGCGAAATTATACTGGAAAGAGGCCTACTTGAAGCTGGATGTGGCTCTGCACTGTTCCTATCTAAAGTTGGGTTTAAAGTACAGTTAAAGTCACCCCCTAAGCACAACAATGTATCAGAAGAGAGGTGTCTCAGGAAATTAAAGGACTGATTAAAAAAAGTTCCTCTATCTGTGCTATCGCTTGGAGCATAGATGTTAACAAACATAAATCGTTGCTGATTGTATTCAAACTCTACAGAGGCTAGATAGCCTGGTACGATTTCCTTAAAGATGGGGGGGGGGGAGACAGCCAAACGTGAACTGACAAAAAAAGCAATACCCGCACTCACAGAATCTGTATTACTAAAAAACCAAGTGCCAATCAGCTGTTGCTGCCAATCAGCCATGCAGTCTGCAGTGGCACGAGTTTCTTGCAATAAAAGTACATCAATCTTTTCCCTCCTGGCTAATTGCACAGTTTGGGACCGACGCAGCTGACTGCGCCCACCATTAATGTTCAAGCTTGCTATGTTCATAGAAACATAGGCAGCAACACAGCCATTACAGGTTTAATTCTTTCCTTGCTGTGACAAGGTACCTCTTCAGTCTTTTCAGTGATTGATCAGAAATATGAAGGGCCGCAGATTGTTGTACAACTTCCTGAGCCCCACTAATGAAGGCATGAGTATCAACGAAAAAATCGCAGATTTTCACGCGCTTTTTACGGTAAGTTTTTTGTAGGAAATCCACGATTTCAGCATGAGGGACAGAGCCTCCAGAGACATGCTCCGATGAGAAGTCAGCCTCACCATCACTCAGTGAGGCAACGGAAGAACCCCCATCAGAGTCACAATCATTGCATTGAGAGTCCATTGCCGAGGCAACGGGCTCATCGACGCGAAAATCTGAGACTTCAGCACTATCACCCTGCTGACCATGAGCTTGACAAGGCTCAGCTGCCTCAATGGAGGATTCCACAGACAGATCACTAGTTCCAACACACTCACCACTCCCCACAGAGGGAGGGGTGGCACAATCAACACAAACTTCAGCAGGGGACACACATGGAGGCTCAACCTCACATGGAGGTTTACCCTCAGAACACTGGAGAGACTCAGGTGCTGTCTGGCCAACACATACATTTTCAGCATTTATCACATTACCCTCAGAGTATTCTGAAGGCGGGGGAGGTTGAGGAATTTCCTCAACTGGAGGAAACTGCTGAGGAGGAGGTCGCGCTCCACCATAACCTTCACTAACCACTTGAGCGAAGGTTGGAGGACCGGCCAAGACCTTATTACCAGGCTCGTTGAGGTCGCTAGAAGGTGGGAGGGTTCTTTTCCTGGTTCTCTGTTTGTCTACAATGGGGTTTGCATCAGCACCATCCATATTGTTTACATCATCGACAACGATCTCAGTAGAGCCCTGCTGTTCATCACCATTCAGGCTAGTGACTCTATCTGTGGACTTTTTCGGGCACGAGTCCTTTAAATGACCATATTGACCACACTCAAAACAAACTAGAGACTCTGTGGAGACAAAGACCCGATAAGTGTGACCTTCGACCTTGAAGGGCAATACCGCATTTAAAGAGGTTACACCACGCGGTAAGATCATATAAACAAAACGACGAAAGGACATGACGTGTTTTAAACGGTTATTTTTCCCTCGTACAGGAACCATAGTAACTGAAGAGATGACAGAACCAAGTTTGTTTAGTTCAGTAACCAGGTCTTTGTTCTTAAGGAACGGAGGAGCGTTAGAGAGAGAAACCCGAACTGCCGGCGTGTCGAGTGGACATACCTGAACAAACACGTCGGGAGCAAAGAAGAGCCCGTGCTCGACTATTTGAGCAACCATTGGTACTGTGGAAACAAAGATTACCACGCGTTTATTCATGCGAGAAGCCGCTTTTACATTATCCAAACCGATTAACTCTCCGACCGCAAGGATAATGGCCTCCACATCGATTCCCGACGGAGGTGAGCAAACTAACCCATGCTTCCGGGTTAGCGCTTCAAGAGACGTGTAACGAGAGCTATCCGCCATCGTTTGCACGTTTAAACAAAGGGTAAATGTATAAAGGTTAATGAAGCCAAAAAGCTCCAGTAAACAAACGAAAAATAAAAATATTTACGAAAAAAGAAACGGAAAAAGTATTATGATTCGTAACACGAGGCGAAAAAACCCCGAAGATGGAACCGCCCTAA
Source organism: Myxine glutinosa (assembly GCF_964187855.1). NCBI lineage: Eukaryota > Metazoa > Chordata > Myxini > Myxiniformes > Myxinidae > Myxine > Myxine glutinosa. The sequence goes on from NC_136269.1 coordinate 128,192,635, forward strand.
GGGCGAACCTTTACTGGTCTCACCACGTGTGCTCTCTCACTTTCTCACTCTCAAGAGGGGGGGGGGGGGGGGGGGGATGATAACGTGGAAGGGTGACACACAAAAGACGGAACAAAGGTGAGAAAAGGTAAGGGGAGGGTAAAGATACAAACCACGAGCACGGAGCTACAATGCCAAGACACGAACAGACGCCATGACACCGCACCCAGCGCACCGACAGCCGATAGGTGGCGACAGAGAGAGGGAGAGAGAGAGAGGGAGAGAGAGAGGGAGAGGGGGAGAGAGGGAGAGAGAGAGGGAGAGGGAGAGGGAGAGAGAGGGAGAGAGAGAGGGAGAGGGAGAGAGAGGGAGAGGGAGAGAGAGGGAGAGGGAGAGAGAGGGAGAGAGAGGGAGAGAGAGGGAGAGAGAGAGAGAGGGAGACTTTGACTTTTAAGCTCTTTTTATTATAAAAGTATAAAACAAGAGTACCACCAAAAGCAATTCATCCAGGAAAATCAGTAAAATCATAGCAATCCCAGAAGGAAAAAACAATCGGTGCACTGCAAACCAAGCGACAGAAAAGGTGCAAATACCAAAAAAAACACACGAGGAGAAAATCTAGGCATAATTTCTAAACTAGGCATAATTATATATGTACAAATTTGCAATCGCATCTGCAACCCTGAGGAGAGACTTAAGAAAGAAAGAGTAGGTCAAGACCAGGGGGGGGGGGGGGGGGAACGCCGGCAAGGAGAAGCATGGAACAGTGTATAAGAAACACCCGCACTGTATTATACAGAAATTAACAATTTGTTATCTTGGACCTCACAAATCCCTCCAACACACCAGGTCGCAACAAAATTTGCAAGGTCGTTTGCAGTTTGGACACAGCCAAATTCAAGCTTGAGCCTTGCTGACACCAACGAACTAAAAAACACCATAATACTGCATTCCTGCATGGGTCTGCCGCCCAGCTTCGCCTTCCGCGACAGGTATATGGCCAGTTTAGCAGTAGCGGTTAGGAACCCAAATACAATAGATGTGGTTCCCTTTTTGGGAGGAAAGCCAAAGATGTAAGCTTTCAAAGAAAAGGTAACCTGCAATCTATGGGAAATAAAATTTAACCAATGAAACAAAGGAGAAAGTCTTTCACAATTAATGAAAGCATGAAACAAATCTTCCCTCACCGGACAAAAGGGGCAACAGCCGGAAATGGGGGAAAAAAAACGAATGACAGCATTGGAAGGAACAATCCAGTGGGCCAAACGCCACTGAAGGTCACCTGTTCTTTTAGAAATAAGTCCAGCATACATTGTATCCCATAAAGGCTCAGAGGGGGGACCGGGAGGCAAGAGTCCTTTCCACCGGGTAACCCCAGCTAGAGGTGGGTCCCCAAGAAGAAGTTTCACACAAGACCTATAAATACTCTTGCTGCTCATAACATGGAAGGGGGGTGACCCTGCGCTCATGGGGGGCAGCTCGTTTGGGGTAAAAGCGACACCTAATTTTGGGACTGTGGGCTCAACCTCTGCGTCCTGCGTCCAATGTAGGCCTAGCTGGTGGCCCCTTCGGATCACCGCTCTTAGTATGTTCTCGATTTGCCTCCTGGACCGAACACCTGTTAGGTCCGCCAGCTCGTTCGCAGGCTTCCATCCCTGTCCAGAGTCGTGTCGGAGATGACACACTTTCAGGATGTTGGCCACTATAAAATGCTGGCAGAAGTCGCGACTCCTCGGGATATCGGGGAAAAGTGGGTTGAAAAATAAAGGCTCGTGTGCATACATGTTAGTGCCATACGAGTCTGTTTGGCGACTTATCGAAACGCCCTGCCAGGCATTCAAGAGGCTCTGATAAAAGACTGGGAGCAGAGATGTATCGACGTGTTGAAGGTTGGTCAGGAAAAGTTCCTGTCCGTATCCGAGCCTCCCAGCTCGTTGAAGAATGGAGCAGGCTAAGGGCTTTCCTGGTAGGTGTTCTGCATAAAGCAAGCGTTGGATGGAGCGGAGCCGGAAGGCCAACAGGCGGCATTTCACATCGACTCGGCCATGACCACCCTCGGCCAAGGGACAACATATGGCGCTGGGTCGAAGCCAGTGGTAGCCTCCCCAAAAAAAATCCACCAGTTTCCTCTGGATAGCTTGGAGCAAAACCTCCGGTGGTTGCAGGCAGATGAACCGGTGCCACAAAAGGGTAGTGACGAGGTTGTTGACAACTAGCGCGCGACCCTTATAGGAAAGGTGGGGAAGAGCTCTTTTCCATCGGCTCAAACGCCCATCTACCTGGTCAATGATCCTGTCCCAATTGTTCTGGGCATACTGAGGAGGACCGAGGAAGACGCCCAAATACTTGATGCCATCGTTTGCCCACACTAGCTCTGCAGGAAGGGGAGGTGGTGGTAATAACGGTGGCATAGGTAAGTCATTTTTTGGAAAGGGGATCCACAGAGCCTTGCTTTTCCCCCAATTACACCTTAATGATGAGGCAAGGTTGAAGTCCGACAAACACTTTGCCATGGCGTCACTGTCGCATTTTCTTTTTATAATGACACAAAGGTCATCGGCATAAGCTGACAGGGTCAAAGGTGGGTGTCCTGGAGAAAGGACAAGTCCAGGGATATCCTTTCTGAGGGCGATTAAGAGGGGCTCCAAGGCGAGGGCAAATAATAGACTTGAAAGTGGACAACCTTGCCTTACCCCTCTCTGAACCTTTATGGGTGGGCAAAATTCGTTGTTAACTTTGATCAAGCTGGAGATGTTTGCATATAACAAAGCTATGTAGGCTCTAAAATTTGTGCCAAGCCCGCAAGCTTGTAACACATGACACAAAAACTCATGATCAATGCTATCAAAGGCCTTTGCAAGGTCAAGAAACACCAAACCAAAATCCTCTTTGACACATTTACCAGTTAACAAATCTCTGACTAGGAATATGTTGTCATAGATGGATCTGCCAGGGATGCCGCAACTTTGATCAGGTGACACCAGGTCCCCAATAACTGTCTTCAACCGGTTCGCAAGGACCTTGGAAAACAGTTTGTAACCCGTGCACAACAAAGAGATCGGACGCCAGTTTGACAGGTGTCGGAGATCGCCAGTCTTGGGTAGCAGGCAGAGTACTGCTCTTCTAAAACTGAGCGGTAATTCTCTGGATAAAAGAGATGCATCCAGAACATTGAGCAGCTCTGGGCCCAAAATGTCCCAGAATGCCGAAAGAAATTCGGCCGGTAGGCCATCGATGCCAGGGGCTTTTCCCGACTCCATCTCAGCGAGTGCACCGGTTAGCTCTGGAAGGGTAATTGGAGCATCCAGTTCCAGACGTTGGGCCTCAGCCACCGAAGGAAGATGAGAGGTCAAAACATTCATCATTTCGTGAGAAACTGTTTTGGCCTTGAAAAGTTCAGAAAAGAAATCGATTACATTTAATCTTATATCACTCGGATTTGTTAGGATGTTCCCCCCTGGGTCCAAAACCGAAGATATAAGTCGTGCTGGTTTCTCTACAGTTTCTAGGTGAAAGAAAGCCTTAGTTGGGGTATCTGAAACCTTTATATTTTGTATTCTTAGCCGAACTAGTGTGCCCGCTGCTTTTTCATGGATCAAATCCCTTAATTGGGCCTTCTTCTCGAGTAGCAACCGATAGTTCACTGGGTTGCTCTCATTGGCCAACTTGCTCTCTAACCTTAAGATGTCTACTTCCAAGCAAGCCATCGTGATATGTTTTACATTGGTACAGTGCGAATTAAATTGTTGACAAAATACTCGAATTTGGGCCTTTAGGTTGTCCCACCAAAGACTAATTGAGGAGAAAGAAGATTTTTTAGTACTCATTTCAGCCCAGAAATCACGAAAGGAGTCTGTAAATAAACTATCTTCTAAAAGTTTAACGTTAAACTTCCAGTAACTATTTCTGCATGTGGGTCGAGGAAAAGAAAGATCTAAGGTTACCATATGGTGGTCTGAAAACAATGACGGAAAACAACCTGAAGAGGCCGCGACGTTCCTAAAGGGTACATTAATGTACCAGCGGTCGAGTCTTGCCGAAGACACCCGGCCATTGGCACATCGACACCAGGTAAACTGGACTATGTTGGGGTGATGCAATCGCCAAACATCCAGTAGACCGGCCGTCTTAAAGAAACGGGATAGGTCCGCATGGGACTCGGGGTGGGGTTCTGCAGAGTTTCTATCCTTCGAAGGGTCAAAGGTGCAATTAAAGTCACCACCAATGCACACACATTGGTCGAGATCAACTGATCAGGTGGTTTACCATGGAGGTGAAGAAGGCCTTTCGGTCCCTGCTCTCACTAGGTGCGTACACATTGAAAATGGTACAGCGGAAGTTTTGATGTGCAAGCTGAAGGGAAATAAGCCGGCCTTTTATGACTTCCTGAAAATGACAAGACTCGAAAGCTAGGCCTGGCTTTAGAAAAAACCCAACCCCAGCAGATGAGGCTGACAGATTGCTAAAATAGCATTGCCCTTTGAAAGTTTGGCACCAGTCATGTTCCACGTTAGGTGTGATGTGGGTCTCTTGTAGTAAAAGAACATTTGCCTTTTTACGGTCAAACAAGTTTTTGACTTGGGCCTGACGGAGGTGACTTGCACCCCCACCATTCATGTTTAAGGTCGCAAAGGAAATGTTTTTCATTCCATGGTAATGAAATCGCCCTGTGCTTGGGAACACTCCGCACCTGCTCGGGTAACAAACTTTCTTAACCTGTGGAATTGAGATTTCGTCAGGTCAAAATCCTCACGCGCTTTGATTATTGACTTTGCGGTGCACATGAATGCAGCCAAGTCAGGGAAATAGTCTTTAATGACAATGTTGCGGTGACGATACGTTTCGTTAAGGAAGGTAAGAATGAGTTGAGGGGATACCTGCGAGTGACCTGTCATCGCTTGTGACAGCACGGTTGCCTCAATGTCATCTTCGGACTCAGACACGTCAGATAACATGTCGTCAGGATCTGGGGTATTACCCGCTGCCCCCGCGGTCTTGTCTGGAGGCACCTTCACAAGTTTCCCAAGGTGTTCCCGAGAGCACTCGTTAACACTTTGGTGGATATTTGTATCTGGGGTCGGAGCTTGGGTTTGAGATCCCAGCAAACTCAGATTTGCCGGCCCCGTTTGTACAGTGGGAACGTTTATTGAATCCTTAGTCTGCTCGGTATTTAAAGGGGGGACAAGCGGAAAAACATTTCCCAGCTCGGAAATGGTAATACTTTCACTGGAGGTTTCGCACTCGGAAACTTCCAGGTGAGAGGTACAAATTTTATTTTTCGGCTCATTTACATAATGAGACTCACTGGTGTCATTGACAATGGTATTCATGTACTCCGTTAGTGAGGGAATGTCAGAGGGACACTCGGACACATGTGCACCGGAAATGGTGCCGCCCATGACCACCTTCTTTGCAGCACCAGCGAAACTGCTTGGCGCTGGTGCTCTTCGCTTTTTACCATACACTATGGATTCTTCGTTCATGGGTTCGGGAAAAGGGGCAATGCTAGTTGTGTCAGTCACATCGGTGGGTGTCATCACATTGGAATCGAAAAGCACCGGTGTGACAGACGACTCAGTTGGGGTGTCAGAAGGTACGGTCGGGGTGTCAGAAGGTACGGTCGGGGTGTCAGAAGGTACGGTCGGGGTGTCAGAAGGTACGGTCGGGGTGTCAGAAGGTACGGTCGGGGTGTCAGAAGGTACGGTCGGGGTGTCAGAAGGTACGGTCGGGGTGTCAGAAGGTACGGTCGGGGTGTCAGAAGGTACGGTCGGGGTGTCAGAAGGTACGGTCGGGGTGTCAGAAGGTACGGTCTGGGTGTCAGAGGGTACGGTCGGGGGGTCAAAGAGTACGGTCGGGGTGTCAGAAAGTACGGTCTGGGGTGTCAGAAGGTACGGTCGGGGTGTCAGAAGGTACGGTCGGGGTGTCAGAAGGTGTCAGAGAGAGGTCGGGGTGTCAGAGAGAGAGGGAGAGAGAGGGAGAGGGAGAGAGAGGGAGAGAGAGGGAGAGAGAGAGAGGGAGAGAGAGGGAGAGAGAGAGGGAGAGGGAGAGGGAGAGAGAGGGAGAGAGAGGGTGAGAGAGGGAGGGAGAGAGAGGGAGAGAGAGGGAGAGAGAGGGAGAGAGAGGGAGGGAGAGGGTGAGAGAGGGAGAGAGAGGGAGAGAGAGAGAGAGAGGGAGAGAGAGGGAGAGAGAGGGTGAGAGAGGGAGAGAGAGTGAGAGAGAGAGAGAGGGAGAGAGAGGGAGAGAGATGGAGAGAGAGAGAGACTTGACTTTTCCGTGCTTTTATTATAAAAGTATCAAAACACACACGTAAAACACCACAAATTTTTACAAGAAAAGGAAGTTGTACAATCAAAAAAACACATATGTACATATATATGTGGACATTGACCATAAGTAAAATTTACAAAAACAAACTCAACACCTCATCTGTAAAAAAAATCGTCGTTCACTGCCGAAACTTATCCGGGCCGACACTATTCCTTTGAAGCAAAAGAGCACATTTTCATCTCTGCCACTCAATTAGATCTTCCTAGTTTTATAAATTGCAAGTTTAGCAATCCCGCACAGAAAATTCAAGAAAGGGACCGCTGTCTTGCTCTTGGTGCTCCTTTCAATACAATGCACAAAAATTGGAACAGAAAAAACAAACTTAAATTTATAAAATAACTGTTGGAGGAAACAAAAAAGGGATACCAATCTCCTACATTCCACGAAAGCATGGGTCACATTTTCAGCCTCTTCACAAAAAGGACAAACATTCTGTTCAGAGGGATCAAACTTATGAAGTAAGTATTGAGTGACCAGGGCCTGATGAACTAATCTCCAATTTAAGTCTCCGGTTGGACCTAAACTTGGAGACCTATACATCTCTTTCCACACTGGAGATAGGAACGAACTAGCCGGAATGATCTCCTCCCCCCGATTTTTTGAAGGTTTTGTGAAACCCGGTATAAGCACCTCTTGGCATATCCCATAAATAACTTTTTTCCATCACATGAAACACACAACAAACATCTGAATTTGAGAAGACACACTATTGTTTTTTTGAGGTGATTTGTCGCTCGGGGAAATAGAGACGAGAGTCCACCACTTCATCTACCCCAGTCCACCCGATATTTAATTCCCTGAAAGTTTTAATCACAACTCTCAAAACTTTGTCCACCATTCTCGATGACCGAACCCCCACTTTTGATGTGAGAGAACCTGTGGATAACCATCCATTTTAGGAAGGCTTCATCAGGTCTCGCACTCTGTTTATTCCATTACTGGTGAAGCAATGCATAAATGACCTGGAGGTTGAAATTTCAGGGAATAAAGGATTCAGAACCAATGTCTCATGCATATATTTTTTGGCATCATAGGACACCTCTAATCGTTGTATTCCAAGGACTTGCCAGGCATTCAAAAGGCTCTGATGAAACTCAGGGAGCAGAGTCGTGTTGACATGCTGCAGGTCCATGAGGAAGAGCTCTCGGTCATACTTCAACCCATCTGCTTCCTGCAGCCAAGCGTTTGTGAGAGGCCGCCATGGGACACACTCACTATACAATAAACGCTTTATCGTCAACATGCAGAAAGCCATTATCCGACTCGGAACATGCATCAAGCTTTGGCCACCTGCATTTCGGGGTCTGCACACCACGTCCAGTCCAAGCCAATGGTGGCCTCCCCAGAAAAACTGAGTTAGAACCCTCTGAATGCCTGTGACCAAGTACCTCGGAGGTTGGAGGGGGATAACTTTATGCCAAATAAATGGAACCACCAGGTTATTTATTATTGTCAGCCTTGCCCTAAGCCCGTAGTTCTTAACCTGGGTTCGACCGAACCCCAAGGGTTCAGTGAGCCAGTCTCAGGGGTTCGGCGGAGGTCATCCGAAATGCATTGCAATTTGTTTTTTGTTTTTGTTTTTAGTTTTGTATCAATTTTGAAACGATGTGTAATTACGCTTATTATTAATATTATTATTATGTTGCTATGTATGTTACGAACGAATGGAAATGTTATTTGTAATTATTGTATTCCCATCCCATTCATGGTTTCTCTGGTCTGTGTTTAAGATTAGTTGTTTCACACTGACTGCAGTAAGTTGAATCAATGAGCAACTTGCTAATTATTCTGTTGATGGTGCTTACTTGCTTACTTACTTACTTACTGGATTTAAGACTTTGCAGGTGTTCGGAAATTCGAGTGAATAGCCTCAATTAGCTCGCCGTGTGCCGTGCGTCATTGGTCGCACCTTACTTTGGAGTTACTGATTAATTGAAAAGAAAGTCTCCATCTGCTTCCTGCAGCCAAGCATTTGTGAGAGGCCGCCATGGGACACACTCACTATACAATGGATACCTTCAGAATTATTGGAATCTCCCACGATGAAGCTATCTCTGAGGGCCTTTCACTCACTCACCGCAGGCAGGTAGGTGGTCTTTCTGTCTTCTACCGACTCCTCTCCGGCCTTGCACCCCCAGCTCTCTCTGTGCTCTGTCCCCCAAATATTCCTACAGGTCGCACAAGATCTGCCAGCAACCCTCTGATGGTTAAACTGCCGAAATCTCGGCTCTCCGCTCACCTTCACTCTTTCATTCCTCTTTTCTCCCGCCTCTGGAACAAACTCCCTCACTCCCTTCAATCCCACTCCTCCCTCCAGGTCTTTAAAACAGCTGTTCACCACCATCTCTTATCTTCCCCCATCCAAAACCTTGATCTTTTCTACCCCCGCTAATTCACCCCAGATCCACCTTGTTTGAAATTCCAACTTCTTTCCTGGAAGTCCTGGCAGTGTCCATATGTTTTATACCTCTCCCACTGCCCCCTTCCCACGCCCCCCCCCAAAGCCCTCACCCTCTCTCAGATCTCTCGATGTCTCTCGGTCCCTGCTCTCAAATGTTGTGTTTGTGTCCTTCCCCCTCTCTCCCCATCTTGTCTACCGCTCCCTATGTTATGTTTTATGTGTCGGTTTGTCTTTCTGTGTGATTAATGTTCGCTCTTTCACGAGCCTCGATCTTGTATACAAAAAAAAAAAAAAAAAAAAGTTGGAAATGTTTGTGGATATGCAGGGTGGGTTCAGAGTTATATTAAAGTCAAAAGTGGATGGTGATTATAAAATATGATTGAATTACTCAGAAAATTAGATGGAGGTGATATACAGTCACGTGAAAAATTAAGTACACCCATGTAAAGTTTTGACTTTTTCAACATATTTCAACATACAGCTATTTGATCTTCATTTAAACAATATTGACAGATAAAGGTGATATAATATAACAAATATCATGAAACATTTACATTTTGTAGTCCATTGTATAATTTAAATAAACATGAATGCAAATTTTGCATGTGGAAAAAGTATGTACACCCCGACATTTATCACTACTTCAAATACATAAAATTAGAATCAGGTGCACCAGCTCACGTGCAAATGTTTGGAACATCGTTCGAGAGGATCTTGGAGGAACCTGTCTCATTTAAACCTCAGACATTTAGTTTGGTTTGCTCTTTGTTGTTGAAGTGTGCGGCGTCACCGTGCCTAGATCAAAAGAGCTCTCTGAGGCCTTCAGATATAAGGTTATAAATGCCTACGAGTCTGGGAATGGATTTAAAAAGATCTCCAAACGATTTGATATCAATCATTCGACTGTCTGGAAGATCATCTACAAGTGGAGAAGATTCCAAACAACGGCCAACTTGTTCAGGCCAGGCCGCCCCAGCAAGTTCAGCCCGAGAGCAGACCGCAAGTTGCTGAAAGAAGTCTCTAAGAACCCCAGAATGTCATCACGGGACCTACAGGTAGCTCTTGCCACTGTTGATGTCTCAGTGCACGAGCCTACCATTAGAAAGAGGCTGCACAAATTTGATCTACATGGGAGGTGTGCCAGGAGGAAACCTTTGCTGTCCAGAAAGAACATCAGGGCAAGACTAAAGTTTGTCAATGAACACCTAGGCAAAGACCAGCACTTCTGGAACAATGTGCTCTGGACAGATGAGTCAAAGGTAGAGCTATTTGGCCACAGTACCAGAAGACATGTTTGGCGAAAACCAAATACAGCATTTGACCACAAGAACCTGATACCAACTGTAAAGCATGGTGGTGGAAATATTATGGTTTGGGGCAGCTTTGTTGCATCAAGGCCTGGGCAGCTCACCATCATAGAATCCACTATGAATTCTTCATTGTACCAGAGGGTGCTTGAGGATAATGTGAGGCCATCTGTCAGAAAGTTGAAGCTCAACCGAAGGTGGACCTTGCAACATGACAATGACCCTAAACGTACCAGTAAATCCACCAAGGAATGGCTGAAAATAAAGAAATGGAGGGTTCTGGAATGGCCAAGTCAAAGCCCGGATCTAAATCCCATCGAAATGTTGTGGGGGGATTTGAAACGAGCTGTGCATGCAAGAAACCCATCAAACATCGCACAGTTGAAAGAATTCTGCATGGAGGAGTGGGCAAAAAATTCTCACAGTCGATGTCAGAGACTGGTAGACAGTTATAAGAAACGCCTACTTGAGGTTGTTTCTGCCAAAGGGGGCAATACCACCTATTGGAGCCAAGGGTGTACTTACTTTTTCCACATGCGAAATTTGCATTTATGTTTATTTAAATTATACAATGGACTCAAAATGTAAATGTTTCATGATATTTGTTGTATTATATCACCTTTATCTATCAATATCTATCTATAATTCCAGTAATCTCTGTGTGTGTGTGTGTCTGTGTGTGTGTGTGTGTGTGTGTGTGTGTGTGTGTGTGTGTGTGTGTTTGTCTGTGACCGCTGTTTCTCGACAACTACCGGTCCGATATACTTGAAACTTGCCAGGTATATTGCTGGGGACCCGAGGATGTGCCTTTTCAAGGTTTCATATTAATCGGAGAAGTAGTTACCGAGCTATGGCGATTTCTTTACCAAACTCCGCAAGCCGTTCGCTTTGGACCAAACCATTTCATGTAAATAGAGGGGGGGGGGGGGGGGTTCTGTGGTCGTTGCGAATGGACCAAACCATTTCATGTAAATAGAGGGGGGGGGGGGTTCTGTGGTCGTTACTGCCACGTGGTTTCAAAGTTTTTTTTTGTTGTTGTTGTTTGCACGCATGCTTTTTTGCACGCACGTACGGGCACCCACGTACGGGCACGTCCTAGTTGTTGAAATGGAGATCAAATAGCTGTATGTTGAAATATGTTGAAAAAGTAAATACTGTTGTGGATATGAGAAGTGTTTTTTTTATTGTGTAATGAATTGTAAAATATCACCCTCCTTCCTCCAGTTGTTGTGTATAAAGGTCAAAAGGTCGTTCCCGTCGTTATTTCATATACCACACGTAGCCAATCATATATCCTTCTATACAGTTATCTCCTTATTCTATGTAGGTTAAGGCCTTGTCTTCCATTAATTTAACACTCCATTGCACCGAATTCAAATAGAGTAGATTCCCTTTCATTCCCATTCCTAAAGCATCCATTGCCAACTGCATTTGGGCGGTTTTCTTCATCCCAAAACTCCATTGAGCACGCGGCCAGCGCGGAGAAGAAAGGCGTGTCTCCACCTCGTCATAGGGGGGAGGAGTGAGCCAGCCCCGAACAACCAACCAAGTATAAGGGGTTTGGCTTGAGAGGGCGGAGAGAGAACAATCTGGGAGGTTCGCGAAATTTCAAGGGTGGGGCTTATATAACCCGCGGGAGACGCCCCCACCTCAGATGAGAGACAGAGGATGAGCCCTTGGAAAGCACGTGACGCACCTGAGACGAGCTGCGTGACCCAGGAGAGGAGAGAGGGATGTCCCATGAGCTTTGAACCACCGCAGCTTTAAACCACCACAGCTTTGAGCTTCGATGGCAGTTTCGACCGTGGCCGCGAAGGAACGGCGGCTGCTGAACGTGCCGATCGAGAAGGGGGGCGGCGGCTGCTCACGCCCGGCCCGACCGTGCTCCGGTTCCAGTTGGACCTTCCTCTCCTTCCAGCCAATCGTTCCTGCCTTCATCCCCCATTCGTGTGAGTTTGATTGTAGTCTGTCTTTTTGTCTTGTCCTGGGGTACCAAGTAAGACTGCATAGGTAAGCTAAGGTGCACTGTGTCCGCTTCTTCTTCTTCTGTTTTTATTTTATTATCCTTCCTCCTCCTTGGTTTCTTTTAATTGTGTAAATATGAGTAATAAATTATATTTGTCCTTCATACCTTTTGTCTCCTTCTTCTTCACATCCTTCGTCTTCGTCTTTTACAAATTGAATACCTGTGGCACAATTTGGCCAACGTTTCAGGATCGGGTTTAGTCTTTGCTAATGACTCGAACTTCGGGTTGCTAAAAACCGCTCGGCAACTAGACCATCCAAACCGGGGTTCGAGCGGGAGTCCCTCCCTTGCTCGCGGTCAGGAGTGGCACTCAGGTCCTTGGGACTTTTTGTAGACCAAATACCCTGGCTGCTCCCGACCGGGAGGAGCGTTGGGACCCCCAGGACTCACGTCACTCAGTCGTGGACAAGGGGACTAATCCCCCCTTCTTAAGGGGAAAAGGCCGACGGAGACTGTTCTCTGTTCGCGAAGGTTCAAGGTTCGCGAAGGCTGTTCTCCCCTATGGGCCGGTGCTCCTGCCTCACACCTAGCTCGGCTTCACGCTGTTGAAACCAAAGCTTTCAGAATTATTGGAATCTCCCGCGATGAAGCTATCTCTGAGGGCCTTTCACTCACTCACCGCAGGCAGGTAGGTGGTCTTTCTGTCTTCTACCGACTCCTCTCCGGCCTTGCACCCCCAGCTCTCTCTGTGCTCTGTCCCCCAAATATTCCTACAGGTCGCACAAGATCTGCCAGCAACCCTCTGATGGTTAAACTGCCGAAATCTCGGCTCTCCGCTCACCTTCACTCTTTCATTCCTCTTTTCTCCCGCCTCTGGAACAAACTCCCTCACTCCCTTCAATCCCACTCCTCCCTTCAGGTCTTTAAAACAGCTGTTCACCACCATCTCTTATCTTCCCCCATCCAAAACCTTGATCTTTTCTACCCCCACTAATTCACCCCAGATCCACCTTGTTTGAAATTCCAACTTCTTTCCTGGAAGTCCTGGCAGTGTCCATATGTTTTATACCTCTCCCACTGCCCCCTTCCCACGCCCCCCCCCAAAGCCCTCACCCTCTCTCAGATCTCTCGATGTCTCTCGGTCCCTGCTCTCAAATGTTGTGTTTGTGTCCTTCCCCCTCTCTCCCCATCTTGTCTACCGCTCCCTATGTTATGTTTTATGTGTCGGTTTGTCTTTCTGTGTGATTAATGTTCGCTCTTTCACGAGCCTCGATCTTGTATACAAAAAAAAAAAAAAAAAAAAGTTGGAAATGTTTGTGGATATGCAGGGTGGGTTCAGAGTTATATTAAAGTCAAAAGTGGATGGTGATTATAAAATATGATTGAATTACTCAGAAAATTAGATGGAGGTGATATACAGTCACGTGAAAAATTAAGTACACCCATGTAAAGTTTTGACTTTTTCAACATATTTCAACATACAGCTATTTGATCTTCATTTAAACAATATTGACAGATAAAGGTGATATAATATAACAAATATCATGAAACATTTACATTTTGTAGTCCATTGTATAATTTAAATAAACATGAATGCAAATTTTGCATGTGGAAAAAGTATGTACACCCCGACATTTATCACTACTTCAAATACATAAAATTAGAATCAGGTGCACCAGCTCACGTGCAAATGTTTGGAACATCGTTCGAGAGGATCTTGGAGGAACCTGTCTCATTTAAACCTCAGACATTTAGTTTGGTTTGCTCTTTGTTGTTGAAGTGTGCGGCGTCACCGTGCCTAGATCAAAAGAGCTCTCTGAGGCCTTCAGATATAAGGTTATAAATGCCTACGAGTCTGGGAATGGATTTAAAAAGATCTCCAAACGATTTGATATCAATCATTCGACTGTCTGGAAGATCATCTACAAGTGGAGAAGATTCCAAACAACGGCCAACTTGTTCAGGCCAGGCCGCCCCAGCAAGTTCAGCCCGAGAGCAGACCGCAAGTTGCTGAAAGAAGTCTCTAAGAACCCCAGAATGTCATCACGGGACCTACAGGTAGCTCTTGCCACTGTTGATGTCTCAGTGCACGAGCCTACCATTAGAAAGAGGCTGCACAAATTTGATCTACATGGGAGGTGTGCCAGGAGGAAACCTTTGCTGTCCAGAAAGAACATCAGGGCAAGACTAAAGTTTGTCAATGAACACCTAGGCAAAGACCAGCACTTCTGGAACAATGTGCTCTGGACAGATGAGTCAAAGGTAGAGCTATTTGGCCACAGTACCAGAAGACATGTTTGGCGAAAACCAAATACAGCATTTGACCACAAGAACCTGATACCAACTGTAAAGCATGGTGGTGGAAATATTATGGTTTGGGGCAGCTTTGTTGCATCAAGGCCTGGGCAGCTCACCATCATAGAATCCACTATGAATTCTTCATTGTACCAGAGGGTGCTTGAGGATAATGTGAGGCCATCTGTCAGAAAGTTGAAGCTCAACCGAAGGTGGACCTTGCAACATGACAATGACCCTAAACGTACCAGTAAATCCACCAAGGAATGGCTGAAAATAAAGAAATGGAGGGTTCTGGAATGGCCAAGTCAAAGCCCGGATCTAAATCCCATCGAAATGTTGTGGGGGGATTTGAAACGAGCTGTGCATGCAAGAAACCCATCAAACATCGCACAGTTGAAAGAATTCTGCATGGAGGAGTGGGCAAAAAATTCTCACAGTCGATGTCAGAGACTGGTAGACAGTTATAAGAAACGCCTACTTGAGGTTGTTTCTGCCAAAGGGGGCAATACCACCTATTGGAGCCAAGGGTGTACTTACTTTTTCCACATGCGAAATTTGCATTTATGTTTATTTAAATTATACAATGGACTCAAAATGTAAATGTTTCATGATATTTGTTGTATTATATCACCTTTATCTATCAATATCTATCTATAATTCCAGTAATCTCTGTGTGTGTGTGTGTCTGTGTGTGTGTGTGTGTGTGTGTGTGTGTGTGTGTGTGTGTGTGTTTGTCTGTGACCGCTGTTTCTCGACAACTACCGGTCCGATATACTTGAAACTTGCCAGGTATATTGCTGGGGACCCGAGGATGTGCCTTTTCAAGGTTTCATATTAATCGGAGAAGTAGTTACCGAGCTATGGCGATTTCTTTACCAAACTCCGCAAGCCGTTCGCTTTGGACCAAACCATTTCATGTAAATAGAGGGGGGGGGGGGGGGGGGTTCTGTGGTCGTTGCGAATGGACCAAACCATTTCATGTAAATAGAGGGGGGGGGGGTTCTGTGGTCGTTACTGCCACGTGGTTTCAAAGTTTTTTTTTGTTGTTGTTGTTTGCACGCATGCTTTTTTGCACGCACGTACGGGCACCCACGTACGGGCACGTCCTAGTTGTTGAAATGGAGATCAAATAGCTGTATGTTGAAATATGTTGAAAAAGTAAATACTGTTGTGGATATGAGAAGTGTTTTTTTTATTGTGTAATGAATTGTAAAATATCACCCTCCTTCCTCCAGTTGTTGTGTATAAAGGTCAAAAGGTCGTTCCCGTCGTTATTTCATATACCACACGTAGCCAATCATATATCCTTCTATACAGTTATCTCCTTATTCTATGTAGGTTAAGGCCTTGTCTTCCATTAATTTAACACTCCATTGCACCGAATTCAAATAGAGTAGATTCCCTTTCATTCCCATTCCTAAAGCATCCATTGCCAACTGCATTTGGGCGGTTTTCTTCATCCCAAAACTCCATTGAGCACGCGGCCAGCGCGGAGAAGAAAGGCGTGTCTCCACCTCGTCATAGGGGGGAGGAGTGAGCCAGCCCCGAACAACCAACCAAGTATAAGGGGTTTGGCTTGAGAGGGCGGAGAGAGAACAATCTGGGAGGTTCGCGAAATTTCAAGGGTGGGGCTTATATAACCCGCGGGAGACGCCCCCACCTCAGATGAGAGACAGAGGATGAGCCCTTGGAAAGCACGTGACGCACCTGAGACGAGCTGCGTGACCCAGGAGAGGAGAGAGGGATGTCCCATGAGCTTTGAACCACCGCAGCTTTAAACCACCACAGCTTTGAGCTTCGATGGCAGTTTCGACCGTGGCCGCGAAGGAACGGCGGCTGCTGAACGTGCCGATCGAGAAGGGGGGCGGCGGCTGCTCACGCCCGGCCCGACCGTGCTCCGGTTCCAGTTGGACCTTCCTCTCCTTCCAGCCAATCGTTCCTGCCTTCATCCCCCATTCGTGTGAGTTTGATTGTAGTCTGTCTTTTTGTCTTGTCCTGGGGTACCAAGTAAGACTGCATAGGTAAGCTAAGGTGCACTGTGTCCGCTTCTTCTTCTTCTGTTTTTATTTTATTATCCTTCCTCCTCCTTGGTTTCTTTTAATTGTGTAAATATGAGTAATAAATTATATTTGTCCTTCATACCTTTTGTCTCCTTCTTCTTCACATCCTTCGTCTTCGTCTTTTACAAATTGAATACCTGTGGCACAATTTGGCCAACGTTTCAGGATCGGGTTTAGTCTTTGCTAATGACTCGAACTTCGGGTTGCTAAAAACCGCTCGGCAACTAGACCATCCAAACCGGGGTTCGAGCGGGAGTCCCTCCCTTGCTCGCGGTCAGGAGTGGCACTCAGGTCCTTGGGACTTTTTGTAGACCAAATACCCTGGCTGCTCCCGACCGGGAGGAGCGTTGGGACCCCCAGGACTCACGTCACTCAGTCGTGGACAAGGGGACTAATCCCCCCTTCTTAAGGGGAAAAGGCCGACGGAGACTGTTCTCTGTTCGCGAAGGTTCAAGGTTCGCGAAGGCTGTTCTCCCCTATGGGCCGGTGCTCCTGCCTCACACCTAGCTCGGCTTCACGCTGTTGAAACCAAAGCTTTCAGAATTATTGGAATCTCCCGCGATGAAGCTATCTCTGAGGGCCTTTCACTCACTCACCGCAGGCAGGTAGGTGGTCTTTCTGTCTTCTACCGACTCCTCTCCGGCCTTGCACCCCCAGCTCTCTCTGTGCTCTGTCCCCCAAATATTCCTACAGGTCGCACAAGATCTGCCAGCAACCCTCTGATGGTTAAACTGCCGAAATCTCGGCTCTCCGCTCACCTTCACTCTTTCATTCCTCTTTTCTCCCGCCTCTGGAACAAACTCCCTCACTCCCTTCAATCCCACTCCTCCCTTCAGGTCTTTAAAACAGCTGTTCACCACCATCTCTTATCTTCCCCCATCCAAAACCTTGATCTTTTCTACCCCCGCTAATTCACCCCAGATCCACCTTGTTTGAAATTCCAACTTCTTTCCTGGAAGTCCTGGCAGTGTCCATATGTTTTATACCTCTCCCACTGCCCCCTTCCCACGCCCCCCCCCCAAACCCTCACCCTCTCTCAGATCTCTCGATGTCTCCATGTCTCTCGGTCCCTGCTCTCAAATGTTGTGTTTGTGTCCTTCCCCCTCTCTCCCCATCTTGTCTACCGCTCCCTATGTTATGTTTTATGTGTCGGTTTGTCTTTCTGTGTGATTAATGTTCGCTCTTTCACGAGCCTCGATCTTGTATACAAAAAAAAAAAAAAAAAAAAAAAAAGACATCCGTAACAATACTTTACATGGGGTGTACTTACTTTTTCACGTGACTAACTCCTTTGGTCGCAATTCAAAACTAACAATTCGCAGTTTTCTATGTAATATTATAATGGGATTTGATGTGACATAGAGTTGAGTCGATAATAAATTCCATCATCGTAACTATAACTTATGTTTTCTTCGTTAAAATATCTCAGTTTTCAGAGGGGTACTGATTATATTTAAGCATGTTCCTTTTTTAATTTTTGTCAAATAATTATTTGCCCGAACTCATTTAAGACCAGGTTGTTGCTTTTTTTTTGTTTTTGCATTATGTCGAGCAAAAAAAGGAAGTGGTCGGAGGATTATGTGCTGTACGGGTTCACGTGTTTGACGGAACGGGACGGAAGTCAGCGTCCTCAATGCATGCTTTGCAATGTCAAGTTGAGCAACTCCAGCTTAGCACCAGAAAAACTACGGGAACACTTCAAAAAAACTGCACAGTGAGGGGCAGTACAAAGACGCAACGCTGGATGAATTCAAATTGAAGAGAGTCCGATTCGACGCAAGTGCTTCCCCATATGGAGTTCTTTACAATGAGCCATGTTTCAATTTATTCCATGCAGCGGTTTTGGAGTTATAGAGATGCAACATTTTTCGGTTTTTCCAAGATGGCGCCTGCACCACATGACCTATGACGTCATGATTATCATTAAAATATTCTACAGGAGGAGGCGCTCCTATAGTGAAAATTTCGTGCCCATCAGACAAACGTTGCTGAGAAAAAAAATTCACAATAATCGGATGTGTTGTACTTGTCGAATTATGACGTCATAACAAAGGCACCGATGACATCATTATTAACATATCTTATTCCCCAAGGGGAGTACTTGACAATGAGCCACGCTTCAATTTTTTCCATGGAGTGGTTTCAGAGATATAGAGGTGCAACTTTTTTCGAATTTTTTCCAAGATGGTAAAATTTCGTGTCAATCGGACCAACGGTTGCCGGGAAAATGAATTTTTAAAATGGAGACATGGACGTACGGCACACGGCAGACGTACTCAACCGAATGCTTAACCCCGTATTTTCGCTTCGCGAGCGCAGGGTAAATATACAATCGCTGTCAACTGTTCAATAAAGCGCTCATTCTGACCACGCATTGTTGATTATTTGATTTATTTCGCTGCTTGCACAATGCAAGCATAACCCACTTCATCAAATGTATAAACCTTTTATTTATTACGTCTGCACGTCGGTTGCACCCCAGTATATGCTTGCAGTCTGCCCCACGATGGCAATAAACCTGAAAAATTTCATTATGCCTCCGCCCCCGAAGGTGGCCCGAGGCATCATGTTTTTGGGTTGTCCATCCGTCTGTCCATACGGGCTAAACCTCGTTTTTCTCAGCAACCACATGTCCGATTGAGACAAACCTTTCCGGGTGAGTGACACCCATGCAGAATGTTTTTAAATGATTGTGACGTCATATGTCACGTGGTATGGCAGCCATCTTGGATTAAACGCAAATAATTAAAATATATATCTTGGAAACCGCTGAATGGAAATTTTTTAAACTTGGCACATTGTCAAGTACTCCCAATGGAGAACGAAGGTGTGATGATGATGACGTCATCGGTGAGGTGGGAAACCAGCCACAAATGTTTTCATCGAATTCCTTATCCGAAATATCTGATATTGGATACACATGATCTATGACCCATTTGTATCGAAATATTAAATTTATAACATTATACGTCACATGGTTTGTCAGCCATATTGGATTTCGCCTAAATGTTTCAAAAGACATCTTCTCCCAAACCACTGAGGTGATCGACTCGAAACTTTACGTGTGTCATCGACAAGGCATGATGATTGAAAGTTGATCACGAAAACGTCATCGGTCACTTGGTGTGGCAACAATATTTGATTGAAAGAAAATATTAAATAATTACATCTCAGAAATCGCTTACCCGATTGTGGCAAAACTTCACAAATGTCATCCAATACCATTGCTGCACGGGTTTGAAAATGATGACGTTGTAGGTCATATGGCTTGGCAGCCATCTTGGATAGAAAACCAAACCTCATCCGATCAACACGAAACTTAACAAACGTAATCCCCTACCAATACAAGTGTACACTGCACCACCATTTTGTACATTTTTTATGTCAAACGTCACGTGGTTTGGCAGCCATATTAGCTTGAAATCCGATATTAAAAAATGACTCTCCTCCAAAACCGCTTCACCGATCGATGTGTTGGTGGTGGTGGGAGTGACAATGGTGGTTGTGTTGGTAGTGATAATGGTGGTTGTGATGAAAATGGTTGTGATGGCAGAGGTGGGAGTGATAATGGTGGTTGTGATGAAAATGGTTGTGATGGTGGTGAAGGCAGTGATAATGGTGGGTGTCATAAAAATGGTTGTGATGGTGGTGGTGGGAGTGATAATGGTGGTTGTGATGAAAATGGTTGTGATGGTGGTGGTGGGGGGAGTAATGTTGTGATTGACAATGGTAGTTGTGATGGTGGTAGTTGGAGTGGAATTGAGAGTGACAATGGTGGTTGTGTTGGGAGTGATAATGGTGGTTGTGATGAAAATGGTTGTGATGGTGGTGAAGGGAGTGATAATGCTGGGTGTCATGAAAATGGTTGTGATGGTGGTGGTGGGAGAGATAATGGTGGTTGTGATGGTGGGAGTGACAATGGTGGTTGTGTTGGGAGTGATAATGGTGGTTGTGATGAAAATGATTGTGATGGTGGTGGTGGGAGTGATAATGGTGGTTGTGATGAAGATGGTTGTGATGGTGGTGGTGGGAGTGATAATGGTGGCTGTGTTGGGAGTGACAATGGTGGTTGTGTTGGTGGAGGTGGGAGTGATAATGGTGGTTGTGATGGTGGTGGTGGTGGTGGGAGTGATGTGAGTGACAATGGTGGTTGTGATGGTGGTAGTTGGAGAGGAATTGAGAGTGACAATGGTGGTTGTGTTGGTGGAGGTGGTAGTAATAATGGTGGTTGTGATGAAAATGGTTGTGATGGTGGTGGTGGGAGTGATAATGGTGGTTGTGATGAAAATGGTTGTGAGGGTGGTGGTGGGAGGGATAATTGTGGTTGTGATGAAAATGGTTGTGATGTTGGTGGTGGCAGTGATAATGGTGGTTGTGATGAAAATGGTTGTGATGTTGGTGGTGGGAGTGATGTGAGTTACAATAACAGTTGTGTTGGTGGTGTTGTGAGTGATAATGGTGGTTGTGATGGTGGTGGTGGGAGTGGTAATGGTGGTTGTGTTGGGAGTGATAATGGTGGTTGTGTTGGTGGAGGTGGGAGTGGTAATGGTGGTTGTGATGGTGGTGGTGGTTGGAGTGATGTGTGACAATGGTGGTTGTGATGGTGGTAGTTGGAGTGGAATTGAGAGTGACAATGGTGGTTGTGTTGGTGGAGGTGGGAGTGATAATGGTGGTTGTGATGAAAATGGTTGTGATGGTGGCGGTGGGAATGATAATGGTGGTTGTGATGAAAATGGATGTGATGGTGGTGGTGGGAGTGATGTCGTGAGTGACAATGGTGGTTGTGTTGGTGGAGGTGGGAGTGATAATGGTGGTTGTGATTGTCGTGGTGGGGGTGGGAGTGATGTGAGTGACAATGGTGGTTGTGATGGTGGTAGTTGGAGTGGAATTGAGAGTGACAATGGTGGTTGTGTTGGTGGATGTGGGAGTGATCATGGTGGTTGTGATGAAAATGGTTGTGATGGTGGTGGTGGTTGTGATGAAAATGGTTGTGATGGTGGTGGTGGAAGTCATAATGGTGGTGGTTTTGGTGGTGGTGGGAGTGGAATTGTGAGTGACAATGGTGGTTGTGATGAGAATGGTTGTGATGGTGATGGTGTGAGTGATAATGGTGGTTGTGATGAAAATGGTTGTGATAGTAGAGGTTGGAGTGATAATGGTGGTTGTGATGAAAATGGTGTGATGGTGGTGGTGAGAGTGATAATGGTGGTTGTGATGAAAATGGTGTGATGGTGGTGGTGGGAGTGATAATGGTGGTTGTGATGAAAATGGTTGTGTTGGTGGTGTTGTGAGTGATAATGGTGGTTGTGATGGTGGTGGTGGTGGGAGTGATAATGGTGGTTGTGATGGTGGTAGTTGGAGTGGAATTGAGAGTGACAATAGTGGTTGTGTTGGGAGTGATAATGGTGGTTGTGATGAAAATGGTTGTGATGGTGGTGGTGGGAGTGATAATGGTGGTTGTGATGAAAATGGTTGTGATGGTTGTGGTGGGAGGGATAATGGTGGTTGTGATGAAAATGGTTGGGATGTGGTGGTGGGAGTGATAATGGTTGTGATGGTGGTGGTGGGAATGATAATGGTGGTTGTGATGAAAATGGATGTGATGGTGGTGGTGGGAGTGATGTCGTGAGTGACAATGGCGGTTGTGTTGGTGGAGGTGGGAGTGATAATGGTGGTTGTGATGGTCGTGGTGGTGGTGGGAGTGATGTGAGTGACAATGGTGGTTGTGATGGTGGTAGTTGGAGTGGAATTGAGAGTGACAATGGTGGTTGTGTTGGTGGATGTGGGAGTGATAATGGTGGTTGTGATGAAAATGGTTGTGATGGTGGTGGTGGGAGTGATAATGGTGGTTGTGTTGGTGGTGGTGGGAGTGGAATTGTGAGTGACAATGGTGGTTGTGATGAAAATGGTTGTGCTGGTGGTGGTGGGAGTGATAATGGTGGTTGTGATGAAAATGGATGTGATGGTGGTGGTGGGAGTGATGTCGTGAATGACAATGGCAGTTGTGTTGGTGGAGGTGGGAGTGATAATGGTGGTTGTGATGAAAATGGTTGTGATGGTAGAGGTGGGAGTGATAATGGTGGTTGTGATGAAATTGGTTGTGATGGTGGTGTTGGGAGTGATAATGGTGGTTGTGATGAAATTGGTTGTGATGGTGGTGTTGAGAGTGATAATGGTGGTTGTGATGAAAATGGTTGTGATGGTGGTGGTGGGAGTGATAATGGTGGTTGTGATGAAAATGGTTGTGATGGTGGTGGTGGGAGTGATAATGGTGGTTGTGATGAAAATGGATGTGATGGTGGTGGTGGGAGTGATGTTGTGAGTGACAATGACAGCTGTGTTGGTGGAGGTGGGAGTGATAATGGTGGTTGTGATGAAAATGGTTGTGATGGTAGAGGTGGGAGTAATAATGGTGGTTGTGATGAAAAAGGTTGTGATGGTGGAGTTGTGAGTGATAATGGATGGTTGTGATTGACGTTGGCTTGAGACGGACTGATATGTGTGTTTATTAAAAGTGGATTCCTCTCCATTGTGCATTAAGCGTGTGCGTGTGCATGTGTGCGTGTGTGTGTGTTATTTCTCCTTTTGTTTACAAATTATGGTAAAATGTGTTTCATTTGTCACTCGTTTTGGGACGCAAATGGTAATCGTCATGTTAAAACTTGATGTGACGGTAAATCTGGCGATGTCAACATTTTTTCAGGATCTGGCATCTCAATATTTGGCGTCCCACCACACGTCATAATCCGTCCATAACGTCGTGCCATATAACGTTTTTGAGCCTGCCATCTCTCAATGGTGAAAAATCAATTAAAATTAAAAAAAATTCCGGATTCGTCCTTGTCACACACTCAGCGATTGTGACGTCACTATGGTTGGGCATGGTCACAATGACAGACAGAGACGTACATTGTTCGGGCTCATTTGGTTATCGACGAGAAGCACACAAGATGTGGATTCTCATCGCTGTCCTCATCCTTGTGCTCAGTTGTGGAATATCGCGACCAACACAGCAGGTAACGGGTTTGTAAGAGATAATGTACTCGGGGAAGGTACACCACACGACAGGAGATTCTTAGTTGTAGAGGTGGTTGTGTTGGTGGTGGTGGGAGTGGAATTGTGAGTGACAATGGTGGTTGTGTTGTTGGTAGTGGGAGTGGAATTGTGAGTGACAATGGTGGTTGTGTTGGTGGTGGTGGGAGTGGAATTGTGAGTGACAATGGTGGTTGTGTTGGTGGTGATGGGAGTGGAATTGTGAGTGACAATGGTGGTTGTGTTGGTGGTGGTGGGAGTGGAATTGTGAGTGACAATGGTGGTTGTGATGGTGGTGGTGGTGGTGGGAGTGATAATGGTGGTTGTGATGAAAATGGTTGTGATGGTGGTGGTGGTGGTGGGAGTGATGTGATTGACAATGGTGGTTGTGATGGTGGTAGTTGGAGTGGAATTGAGAGTGATAATGGTGGTTGTGATGAAAATGGTTGTGATGGTGGTGGTGGTGGGAGTGATAATGGTGGTTGTGCTGAAAATGGTTGTGATGGTGGTGGTGGGAGTGTTAATGGTGGTTGTGCTGAAAATGGTTGTGGTGGTGGTGGTGGGAGTCATAATTAATGGTGGTTGTTTTGGTGGTGGTGGGAGTGGAATTGTGAGTGACAATGGTGGTTGTGATGAAAATGGTTGTGATGGTGGTGGTGGGAGTGATAATGGTGGTTGTGATGAAAATGGCGTGATTGTGGTGATGGGAGTGATAATGGTGGTTGTGATGAAAATGGTTGTGATGGTGGTGGTGGGAGTGATAATGGTGGTTGTGATGAAAATGGTTGTGATGGTGGTGATAATGGTGGTTGTCATGAAAATGGTTGTGATGGTGGTGGTGGGAGTGATAATGGTGGTTGTGATGAAAATGGTTGTGATTGTGGCAGAGGGAGCGATGTGAGTGACAATAACAGTTGTGTTGGTGGTGTTGTGAGTGATAATGGTGGTTGTGATGGTGGTGGTGGTAGTGATAATGGTGGTTGTGTTGGGAGTGATAATGGTGGTTGTGATGAAAATGGTTGTGATGGTGGTGGTGGGAGTGATAATGGTGTTGTGATGAAAATGGTTGTGATGGTGGTGGTGGGAGTGATGTGAGTGACAATAACAGTTGTGTTGGTGGTGTGTTGTGAGTGATAATGGTGGTTGTGATGGTGGTGGCGGTGGGAGTGATAATGGTGGTTGTGATGAAAATGGTTGTGATGGTGGTGGTGGTGGGAGTGATGTTGTGATTGACAATGGTGGTTGTGATGGTGGTGGTGGGAGTGGAATTGTGAGTGACAATGGTGGTTGTGATGAAAATGGTTGTGATGGTGGTGGTGGGAGTGATAATGGTGGTTGTGATGAAAATGGTTGTGATGATGGTGGTGGTGAGTGTTAATGGTGATTGTGATGAAAATTGTTGTGATGGTTGTGGTGGGAGTGATGTGAGTGACAATAACAGTTGTGTTGGTGGAGTTGTGAGTGATATATAATGGATGGTTGTGATAGACGTTGGTTTGAGACGGACTGATGTGTGTTCATTCCCACCACCAGTGGTGGTGGTGGGAATGATAATGGTGGTTGTGATGAAAATGGATGTGATGATGGTGGTGGGAGTGATGTCGTGAGTGACAATGGCGGTTGTGTTGGTGAAGGTGGGAGTGATAATGGTGGTTGTGATGAAAATGGTTGTGATGGTGGTGGTCGGAGTGATGTGAGTGACAATAACAGTTGTGTTGGTGTTGTTGTGAGTGATAATGGTGGTTGTGGTGGTGGTGGGAGTGATAATGGTGGTTGTGATGAAAATGGTTGTGATTGTGGTGGTGGGAGTGATGTTGTGATTGACAATGGTGGTTGTGATGGTGGTAGTTGGAGTGGAATTGAGTGACAATGGTGGTTGTGTTGGAAGTGATAATGGTGGTTGTGATGAAAATGGTTGTGATGGTGGTGGTGGGAGTGTTAATGGTGATTGTGATTTAAATGGTTGTGATGGGAGTGACAATGGTGGTTGTGATTTAAATGGTTGTGATGGTGATGGTGGGAGTGATAATGGTTGTGATGGTGGTGGTGGGAATGATAATGGTGGTGGTGGGAATGATAATGGTGGTTGTGATGAAAATGGTTGTGATGGTGGTGGTTGGAGTGATAATGGTGGTTGTGATGAAAATGGTTGTGATGGTGGTGATGGGAGTGATGGGAGTGATAATGGTGGTTGTCATGAAAATGGTTGTGATTGTAGAGGTGGGAGTGAAAATGGTGGTTGTGATGAAAATGGTTGTGATGGTGGTGGTGGGAGTGATAATGGTGGTTGTGATGAAAATGGTTGTGATGGTGGTGATGGGAGCGATAATGGTGGTTGTCATGAAAATGGTTGTGATGGTGGTGGTGGTGGGACTGATAATGGTGGTTGTGATGAAAATGGTTGTGATTGTGGCAGTGGGAGCGATGTGAGTGACAATAACAGTTGTGTTGGTGGTGTTGAGTGATAATGGTGGTTGTGATGGTGGTGGTGGGAGTGACAATGGTGGTTGGTGGTTGTGTTGGGAGTGATAATGGTGGTTGGTGGTTGTGTTGGGAGTGATAATGGTGGTTGTGATGAAAATGGTTGTGATGGTGGTGGTGGGAGTGATAATAATGGTGGTTGTGATGAAAATGGTTGTGATGGTGGTGGTGGTGGGAGTGATGTGAGTGACAATAACAGTTGTGTTGGTGGTGTTGGTGGTGGGAGTGATAATGGTTGTGATGGTGGTGGTGGGAATGATAATGATGGTTGTGATGAAAATGGATGTGATGGTGGTGGTGGGAGTGATGTCGTGAGTGACAATGGCAGTTGTGTTGGTGGAGGTGGGAGTGATAATGGTGGTTGTGATGGTGGTAGTTGAAGTGGAATTGAGAGTGACAATGGTGGTTGTGTTGGTGGATGTGGGAGTGATAATGGTGGTTGTGATGAAAATGGTTGTGATGGTGGTGGTGGGAGTGGAATTGTGAGTGACAATGGCGGTTGTGTTGGGAGTGATAATGGTGGTTGTGATGAAAATGGTTGTTAGGGTGGTGGTGGGAGGGATAATTGTGGTTGTGATGAAAATGGTTGTCATGGTGGTGGTGGGAGTGATAATGGTGGTTGTGATGAAAATGGTTGTGATGGTAGTGGTGGGAGTGATGATGGTGGTTGTGATGAAAATGGTTGTCATGGTGGTGGTGGGAGTGATAATGGTGGTTGTGATGAAAATGGTTGTGATGGTAGTGGTGGGAGTGATGATGGTGGTTGTGATGAAAATGGTTGTGATGTTGATGGTGGGAGTGATGTGAGTTACAATAACAGTTGTGTTGGTGGGGTTGTGAGTGATAATGGTGGTTGTGATGGTGGTGGTGGGAGTGGTAATGGTGGTTGTGTTGGGAGTGATAATGGTGGTTGTGTTGTGGAGGTGGGAGTGATAATGGTGGTTGTGATGGTGGTGGTGGTTGGAGTGATGGTGGTGGTGGTTGGAGTGATGTGAGTGACAATGGTGGTTGTGATGGTGGTAGTTGGAGTGGAATAGAGAGTGACAATGGTGGTTGTGTTGGTGGAGGTGGGAGTGATAATGGTGGTTGTGATGAAAATGGTTGTGATGGTGGTGGTGGGAATGATAATGGTGGTTGTGATGAAAATGGATGTGATGGTGGTGGTGGGAGTGATGTCGTGAGTGACAATGGCAGTTGTGTTGGTGGAGGTGGGAGTGATAATGGTGGTTGTGATGGTGGTAGTTGAAGTGGAATTGAGAGTGACAATGGTGGTTGTGTTGGTGGATGTGGGAGTGACAATGGCGGTTGTGATTGTCGTGGTGGTGGTGTGAGTGATGTGAGTGACAATGGTGGTTGTGATGGTGGTAGTTGGAATGGAATTGAGTGACAATGGTGGTTGTGTTGGTGGTGGTGGGAGTGATAATGGTGGTTGTGATGAAAATGGTTGTGATGGTGGTGGTGGGACTCATAATGGTGGTTGTGATGAAAATGGTTGTGAGGGTGGTGGCGGGAGGGATAATTGTGGTTGTGATGAAAATGGTTGTGATGGTGGTGGGAGTGATAATAGTGGTTGTGATGAAAATGGTTGTGATGGTGGGAGTGATAATGGTGGTTGTGATGAAAATGGTTGTGATGGTGGGAGTGATAATGGTGGTTGTGATGAAAATGGTTGTGTTGGTGGAGTTGTGAGTGATAATGGATGGTTGTGATAGACGTTGGTTTGAGACGGACTGATGTGTGTTTATTAAAAGTGGATTCCTCTCCATTAAGCGTGTGTGTGTGTGTGTGTGTGTGTGTGTGTGTGTGTGTGTGTGTGTGTGTGTGTGTGTGTGTGTGTGTGTGTGTGTGTGTGTTATTTCTCCTTTTGTTTCCAAATTATGGTAAAATGTGTTTCATTTGTCACTCGTTTTGGGACGCAAATGGTAATCGTCATGTTAAAACTTGATGTGAAGGTAAATCTGGCGATGTCAACATTTTTTCAGGATCTTGCATCTCAATATTTGGCGTCCCACCACAGGTCATAATCCGTCCATAACGTCGTGCCATGTAACGTTTTTGAGCCGACCATCTCTCAATGGTGAAAAATCAATTAAAAAAAAAAAAATTCTCCGGATTCGTCCTCGTCACACACTCAGCGATTGTGACGTTACAATGGTTGGGCATGGTCACAATGATAGACAGAGACGTACATTGTTCCGGCTCATTTGGTTATCGACGAGAAGCAGACAAGATGTGGTTTCTCATCGCTGTCCTCATCCTGGTGCTCAGTTGTGGAATATCGCGACCAACACAGCAGGTAACGGGTTTGTAAGAGATAACGTACTCGGGGAAGGTACACCACACGACAGGAGATTCTTAGTTGTAGTGGTGGTTGTGTTGGTGGTGGTGGGAGTGGAATTGTGTGACACTGGTGGTTGTGTTGGTGGTAGTGGGAGTGGAATTGTGAGTGACAATGGTGGTTGTGTTGGTGGTGGTGGGAGTGGAATTGTGAGTGACAATGGTGGTTGTGTTGGTGGTGGTGGGAGTGGAATTGTGAGTGACAATTGTGGTTGTGTTGGTGGTGGTGGGAGTGGAATTGTGTGACAATGGTGGTTGTGGTGGTGGTGGTGGGAGTGATAATGGTGGTTGTGATGAAAATGGTTGTGATGGTGGTGGTGGTGGTGGGAGTGATGTTGTGATTGACAATGGTTGTTGTGATGGTGGTAGTTGGAGTGGAATTGAGAGTGACAATGGTGGTTGTGTTGGGAGTGATAATGGTGGTTGTGATTAAAATGGTTGTGATGGTGGTGGTGGGAGTGATAATGATGGTTGTGATGGTGGTGGTGGGAATGATAATGGTGGTTGTGATGAAAACGGATGTGATGGTGGTGGTGGGAGTGATGTCGTGAGTGACAATGGCGGTTGTGTTGGTGGAGGTGGGAGTGATGTGAGTGACAATGGTGGTTGTGATGGTGGATGTGGTAGTGATAATAGTGGTTGTGATGAAAATGGTTGTGATGGTGGTGGTGGGAGTGATAATGGTGGTGGTGGGAGTGATAATGGTGGTTGTGATTAAAATGGTTGTGATGGTGGTGGTGGGAGTGATGTAAGTGACAATGGTGGTTGTGATGAAAATGGTTGTGATGGTGGTGGTGGGAGTGATAATGGTGGTTGTGATGAAAATGGTTGTGATGGTGGTGGGTGTGATGTTGTGATTGACAATGGTTGTTGTGATGGTGGTAATTGGAGTGGAATTGAGAGTGACAATGGTGGTTGTGTTGGGAGTGATAATGGTGGTTGTGATGAAAATGGTTGTGATGGTGGTGGTGGGAGTGACAATGATGGTTGTGATGGTGGTGGTGGGAATGATGGTGGTTGTGATGAAAATGGATGTGATGGTGGTGGTGGGAGTGATGTCGTGAGTGACAATGGCGATTGTGTTGGTGGAGGTGGGAGTGATGTGAGTGACAATGGTGGTTGTGATGGTGGTAGTTGGAATGGAATTGAGAGTGACAATGGTGGTTGTGTTGGTGGATGTGGTAGTGATAATGGTGGTTGTGATGAAAATGGTTGTGATGGTGGTGGTGGGAGTGATAATGGTGGTTGTGATTAAAATGGTTGTGATGGTGGTGGTGGGAGTGATGTAAGTGACAATGGTGGTTGTGATGAAAATGGTTGTGATGGTAGAGGTGGGAGTGATAATTGTGGTTGTGATGAAAATGGTTGTGATGGTAGAGGGGGGAGTGATAATGGTGGTTGTGATGAAAATGGTTGTGATGGTGGTGATCATGGTGGTTGTCATGAAAATGGTTGTGATGGTGGTGGTGGGAGTGATAATGGTAGTTGTGATGGTGGTGGTGGTGGGAGTGATAATAGTGGTTGTGATGAAAATGGTTGTGATGGTGGTGGTGGTGGGAGTGATGTTGTGATTGACAATGGTGGTTGTGATGGTGGTAGTTGGAGTGGAGTTGAGAGTGACAATGGTGGTTGTGTTGGGAGTGATAATGGTGGTTGTGTTGAAAATGGTTGTGATGGTGGTGGTGGGAGTGATAATAGTGGTTGTGATGAAAATGGTTGTGATGGTGGTGGTGGGAGTGTTAATGGTGATTGTGATGAAAATGGTTGTGATGGTTGTGGTGGGAGTGATAATGATGGTTGTGATGAAAATGGTTGTGATGGTGGTGGTGGGAGTGATAATGGTTGTGATGGTGGTGGTGGGAATGATAATGGTGGTTGTGATGAAAATGGATGTGATGGTGGTGGTGGGAGTGATGTCGTGAGTGACAATGGCGGTTGTGTTGGTGGAGGTGGGAGTGATAATGGTGGTTGTGATGGCCGTGATGGTGGTGGGAGTGATGTGAGTGACAATGGCGGTTGTGATGGTGGTAGTTGGAGTGGAACTGAGAGTGACAATGGTGGTTGTGTTGGTGGATGTGGGAGTGATAATGGTGGTTGTGATGAAAATGGTTGTGATGGTGGTGGTGGGAGTGATAATGGTGGTTGTGATGAAAATGGTTGTGATGGTGGTGGTGGGAGTGATATGAGTGACAATGGTGGTTGTGATGAAAATGGTTGTGATGGTAGTGGTGGGAGTGATAATGGTGGTTGTGATTGAAATGGTTGTGATGGTAGTGGTGGGAGTGATAATGGTGGTTGTGATTGAAATGGTGTGATGGTGGTGATGGGAGTGATAATGGTGGTTGTGATGAAAATGGTGTGATGGTGGTGGTGGGAGTGCTAATGGTGGTTGTGATGAAAATGGTGTGATGGTGGTGGTGGGATTGATAATGGTGGTTGTGATGAAAATGGTGTGATGGTGGTGGTGGGAGTGATAATGGTGGTTGTGATGAAAATGGTTGTGATGGTGGTGATGGGAGTGATCATGGTGGTTGTGATGAAAATGGTTGTGATTGTGGGAGCGATGTGAGTGACAATAACAGTTGTGTTGGTGGTGTTGTGAGTGATAATGGTGGTTGTGATGGTGGTGGTGGGAGTGATAATGGTGGTTGTGTTGGGAGTGATAATGGTGGTTGTGATGAAAATGGTTGTGATGGTGGTGGTGGGAGTGATAATGGTGGTTGTAATGAAAATGGTTGTGATGGTGGGAGTGATGTGAGTGACAATAACAGTTGTGTTGGTGGTGTTGTGAGTGATAATGGTGGTTGTGATGGTGGTGGGAGTGATAATGGTGGTTGTGATGAAAATGGTTGTGATGTTGTGAGTGACACATGGTGGGAGTGATGTTGTGATTGATAATGGTGGTTGTGATGGTCGTAGTTGGAGTGGAATTGAGAGTGACAATGTTGGTTGTGTTGGGAGTGATAATGGTGGTCGTGATGAAAATGGTTGTGATGGTAGAGGTGGGAGTGATAATGGTGGTTGTGATGAAATTGGTTGTGATGGTGGTGTTGGGAGTGATAATGCTGGTTGTGATGAAAATGGTTGTGATGGTGGTGGTGGGAGTGATAATGGTGGTTGTGATGAAAATGGTTGTGATGGTGGTGTTGGGAGTGATAATGGTGGTTGTGATGAAAATGGTTGTGATGGTGGTGGTGGGAGTGATAATGGTGGTTGTGATGAAAATGGTTGTGATGGTGGTGGTGGGAGTGATAATGGTGGTTGTGATGAAAATGGTTGTGATGGTGGTGGTGGTGGGAGTGATAATCCTTAAGAATCCCTTGAAGGTGAAGGTGCAGAATCACTTAAAATTTTAAATAATTCTCATATCCGAATCAATATTTAGATCTTCACCAAAATCGAATATATTTGTCCTCGTCAGTCCCTCAACCTGTCCACCAAGTTTCGTCCAAATCCATCCACAACTTTTTGAGATATCTTGTTCACAAACAAACAAACAAACACACAAACGGACAGACAGGGGTGAAAACAAAACCTCCATCCACCTGGCGGATGATAACACTGATTGCTGGTAAATGCCAAGCATCACCTGGGGAACTGGAAATTGAACGATTTATTTAATAGTTAAATTTCCGTTTCCCCAGTTGATGCTCGGCATGCACCAGCAATCAGTGTTATCATCGTGGTCTTGATGGTCCCTCAGTAGTAAAACATCCACATGTTTAAATCGTTGTGATCCCTCATCGTCGAGAGGTTGTGATGAGGAATATAAAGAGAGTTTATCTTTGGTTGGAAACTGCAGGTTTTCGGGTTAAGTTTCCCCACCAAGCAAAGTTGGAATTTGTCCGTTCAAGGAAAAAGCTTCTTCATGGTCGTGTCCATGGAGGAATACTCACGGTATACTTTTTGTGTAACTGGTAACACTCATTGCACTCGTTTACAAGGTGGAAATTGATAACCGATAAAATACATATCGGGATTGGCAAAGCTTAGCAGGTTGCGCACTCACCTTGAGCTGTCCGACCTGGGTTTGAATCTTGATCCATGTATAAACTGCCACCCTGGTGTTTCACGTGCAGAGTGGTACATCAGTGTGTGTCCCAATCATCGGAGGAACGTTAAGCCAGAGGACCCGTCTGCCAGCACTCGTTTCTCACAAAGAGGAGGCGAGTTATCACCAGCATTCTGAACAAATCACAAATTGCTTCCCAAACCCTGTTGCAAAACTGCCCTTGATCACGAAACCAATATGACCAGTGGGAGTTCAATGAGGCCTTCATCCTGTGTCCACTGGATTGAAAACGGGCTGATGGATGATGGTGATGAAATGCATCTTGAAAAGTTGGGTCTAAACCCTTTTCTTAAACAGATGATAAAGTTTCCCCTAAAAAAAATTAAAAAATCACAAACATCTTGTTTCTCCCACCAGGGAGTAATGCATTCGCTCGTGTCCGTCCGTGTGTGTGTGTGTGTGTGTGTGTGTTCGTGAACAAGATATCTGGAAAAGTTCTGAACGGATTTGGATGAAAGTTGGTGGGATGATTACTCTTGGGATAAGGAAGAATTGATTAGTTTTTGGTGAGGCTCAGGATATTATTCCGGATCCAGGAATTTTTTGGGGGAATTT
Source organism: Myxine glutinosa (assembly GCF_964187855.1). Taxonomy (NCBI): domain Eukaryota; kingdom Metazoa; phylum Chordata; class Myxini; order Myxiniformes; family Myxinidae; genus Myxine; species Myxine glutinosa. Next base: position 128,225,450 of record NC_136269.1, read on the forward strand.
TTTTTCTGTTTTCCTTTTAAAAAACATTTTCTCTGTAATAATTGGACCGATTGAGAGCAAATTTTCACCATCGGAGGGACTCGGTCTGTAGAATATTTTAATGGTAATTATGACGTCACAGATCACGTGGTTCGGCCGCCATGTTGTTTTGAGTGAAAAACACTAAAATCCAATTTTCTCCAAAACACCTGAACAGAGAGGCAAAACTTTGCAGGCAGATTCGCATCCCCATGACGAACAAAAAGGTCAGCGAGCATGACGTCATGCATCACATGGTTTCAGAGTTATGACGTTTTTAAGCACAAACTTTTAAAACCTAGCTCCTCCCTCATTTGTGATCCAATCGAGGGGAAACTTCACAAATCTGTTCAGCATATCAGTCTACTAAAATGTCCTTTTTGAATTTGCGATAGGTCACGTGGTTTGGCAGACATCGTTCATTAAACGCAAATGATAAAAACATTTGTATCTATTGAACCACATCATTGATCGACGTCAAACTTCATACTGTAGTAGAAGTCATGAAGAGTAACAAGTTTGCAAAATTTGAAGATGATTGGATATACGGTCTGGAAGCTAGAAGTTATTGCGTGAAGAAGAAGAGTCTTCGACTGTGGACGATTAATTAATTTATCACATGTACAAACTTGCAGGCATCGTTTGACACAATCTCCCAGGTTAATTTGAACCTCAAATAAAATTATAATTCCAGATTTGTCAATGGCTGAGGTATATTAACAAACGAATAAAACAGATTTGGCAAAATTCCAACTTAAAAAAAAAAACATCGCATATTCACTCAGGGTTGTGAGAGGCTGAAGAAGAAACCTCGCATGGGCTTCCCAGACCAAATAAATAATTCTGGTTCTGGCTCTGCGATTTTCAGGTTTATTACTCCCGCCAGGGAGTAATGCATTCAATCGTGTCCGTCCGTGTGTGTGTGTTCTTATGTTCGTGTGTTTGTGAACAAGATATCTGGAAAAGTTCTGAACGGATTTGGATGAAAGTTGGTGGGATGATTGCCCTTGGGATAAGGAAGAATTGATTAGTTTTTGGTGAAGCTCAGGATATTATTCCGGATCCAGGAATTTTTTTGGGAAAGATTTTTTCTGTTTTTCTGCATTAAAGCTTTTATTCTTATTCTTAAATGATGTTTTTCTCCTCTAATTCCGAGATATATCAAAATTAATTCTCTGACAGTTCGGGCCCACTTTCCTTTTCATTTATTGTTTTGGGGAGAGAGGATGTTAAAAAACAAACAAAAAAAAAACACCTTTAGAGGCCATTTTTCCCTGCAAGCAGGGGGTTGGCCTTTTTCGGGAACTGTGGTTGTTGTTGTTTTTCGGTCCCCTTTTTGAAGCAATGTTTTACGACCGGATGCCCTTCCTGACGCCAACCCTTTTTGCCGCCTTTAACGACAAGCAGGGAATTACCAGTGAACTGGTACTCAATTTGCCGACCTCGGAAGGATGACAGGCTGAGTCAACCCCCATGGCGTTAATTCAGCGATCGACCGGGATTCGAACCCAGGATCCTAGGAATCCTAAGCCGGCACCCTAGCCGCTAGCCCAACACCAGGCTAGCCCAACAACATATAGAAAAAGGCCAACCCCCGCTTTGCGGGGAAAAATGGCCTCTAAAGGTGGTTATAGAGGATGTTAAACAAAACGTATTATTCCAACTTGACCCACGGCGGGAGTATGCGCTCTACTGAGTGGCGTTCTAGTTCTTTTATGTCACCAAGTTTTGGATTTTGAAAGCGAATTGTAAAAATATTGTTTAGTTTAATTTCAAATGTAATAAACGTTTCTCCTGTCCATGCCCTTGTCCATAGATTTTCCAGAATGATGCTGTGGAGGGAGCAATGATGTCCCAAGTTTGGGTTGTCCTGGTGGTCGCAATTGCGATCATTTTATTTGTCGTGGTACAATCATTTGAACCATTGGCCTGGTTCAAGTGGAAGATGCACAAAACAAAGCCCCGCACTCAGTGGTGAGGAACACAAGCGACGTTTACATCAATATTTTACTTTCTATCAACATCAATATTTTACTTTCTATCAACATCAATATTTTCATCCAAGGGGACAAGATAGCTCAGGAATTTAAAATGAATTCACGTTGAATTTTTACAAATAACTAGCAGAGGATCGACCCTCTGGGTGTGTCGAGTTTGCACATTACTTGCTGAAAAAGAACAGTCGGTGTTTTCCAAGAAAACTATAGATGTGTTTGTGTGGTCCGTCTTCGGGAACTTCAAAAGGGTTAACGGGGTCTAAAGTGTGTCAGGGTTGCAGGAGTTCAAAATGGTCTTTCGGGTCGACAATGTTCTTAAAGGGTTTTGGGTTCCAAAGGGTCTTAAGGGGTGCAAAGCTATATAGAGGTCCACGGGTTCTAAACAAAGATGCAAATGTCTAAAGGGTCTAAAAAGTCTTCAAAGGTCTAAGACAGTTAGTCCTACAGGGTATCATGGGCTCTTTAGGATCTCAGGGGTCTAAGTTCTAACGGGGTCCATTGGGTGTTAATAGTTAGTCTCCTCTAAGGGTTATAAAGGGTCTAATGGGGTCTACAGGATATACCCACATGCACATTGGGTCTACATACCTATAGGGTCGACAACCATGCACCCGCTCTAACCCACACGCGTGAACAAGTTACGTCATCAAGTCTACGATAGTTAAATTTAAGCTTATTTTGGACTCCTTTGTAGTTTATTATTAAATGTTATTTTTAGGTCACGATGCTAAATATAGGTCTTACCTCCACCACCGAAGGAGGCCACAAGTTACTTTTTCACCCTCTCGGTTTGTTTGTCTGTTTCTCTGTGAACAGGATATCTCAAAAAAAAGTTGTGGACGGATTCGGACGAAATTTGGTGGAGAGGTTGGGAATGTGGTTGTGGTTGGGATTCTTCACCATTGAGAGACGTGGCCAAAATAGATGCATAATATGATATTTGGAAACGTGGATGATTTATGACAAAACTTGGTGGAACAGTTGGGGTCGGCCTGAACTTAAAATGGATTCGATTTTGGTTCATGTCCGAATCCAGATCCGGCCTATCATTGGGAAACAAAACATAAACTATTCAGCCAGGTGGAGGTATGCTCTCTACCGGGTACCTGTTCTAAGTTTTTCATTCAATGGTTAACACTGCAACCTTTGTACAAAGACTTTCAATATCGGCTACTGTTATTAACAATGCTGACATGGTTTGTTCAACTTTGTGATAATCCTCATACTCTGTCACAGAGCATCAATGCCACCGCCGAAGCAGCTTACTGAGCCAGGGTTGCACTGGGTGGTTTGCCATTGCCTTACCAGCAGTATTTCAGGCAGGAATTTGCAATTTGGCCATGGTCCCACCGATAACTCATCTCCTCTTTGTTTGCGAGGACACAGTGAGGATCTTTGTCATCCACCAACTAATGTTGGGAGACGCGACTCCCAGTTTTTTTTTCTTTTTTTTTATACACAAGATCGAGGCTCATGTAAGAGCTAACATTATTCACAAAAAGACAAACTGACACATAAAACATGAGATAAAGGGAGCAGGAGAGAACATGGGGGGAGAGAGGGAAGCACATTTGAATCCATCATTGCTTCAGATATGAAATCTTTCCTCTTCTCCAATGGCTTGATCTCTGATCATCAATTTGGTTTCAGACCTGGTCACTCTACTCTGGACATGCTGCTTCTGCTTTCTCAACAATGGATGGAGGTCCTCAATACCAAACAGGAAATTAGAGTTGTCTCCCTTGACATATTACGTGCCTTCGATACAGTCTGGCACCCCGCTCTGCTCACCAAACTCTCCTCTTTTGGTATCCATGGAAATGTCCACGCATGTCTGGCGGACTTCCTCTCTAGTCGTAGTCAACGTGTGGCCCTGAATGTGTTTCTCTCATCTGCTCTTTCTGTTCAGGCTGGAGTTCCCCAAGGCAGTGTTCTGGGCCCTGTGCTTTTTCTGGTCTTCATCAATGATCTCTCTGACTTGAAAATCCTCTCTATCTCTTTGCTGATGACTCTACTCTCTGTCGCTCCATTCTTCATCCCTCAGATCGGCAGTCTGCAGCCTCCTCACTCTCTGCAGACCTGGACAAAATCACAGACTGGGAAAACAAGTGGAACATGTCTTTCAATCCTGACAAATCTCACACTCTTACAATGTCTCTCCGAAAAGACCGACTGGACAACCCTCACATCCACTTTCTGAATAATACTATCCAAGAAGTTCTGTCACTCAAGCTTTTGGGTCTCACTATCTGTCATGATCTTTCCTGGGAAAACCACATTTCAAATCTGGCCTCCAAAGCCAGTCGCCGACTGGGCATCCTCCGTCGTGCGAAGTCCTTCCTTGGCACACCTGAGCTCCTCACCACGTACAAGGCTTTCATCCGCAGCTCAATGGAATACTGCTCTCCCCTCTGGGCTGGTGCCCCTGCCTCACACCTAGCTCGTCCTCACGCTGTTGAAACCAAAGCGTTCAGAATCATTGGAATCTCCCGCGATGAAGCGAACTCCAAGGGCCTCTCACTCACTCACCGCAGGCAGGTTGGTGGTCTTTCCGTCTTCTACCGACTCCTCTCTGGCCTTGCCCCCCCAGCTCTCTCTGGGCTCTGTCCTACAAATATTCCTACAGGTCGCACAAGATCTGCCTGCAACCCTCTTATGGTTAAACTGCCAAAATCAAGGCTCTCTGCTCACCTTCACTCCTTCATTCCTCTTTTCTCCCGCCTCTGGAACAAACTCCCTCACTCTCTTCAATCCAACTCCACCCTCCAGGTCTTTAAAACAGTTGTTCACCACCATCTCTTATCTTCCCCCATCCAAAACCTTGATCTTTTCTACCCCTGATAATTTTCACCCCAATTCCACTTTTTTGAAATACCAACTTCTGTCCTGGAAGTCCTTGGTGTCCTTGTGTTTTATACTTCTCCCCTCCCCCCCCCCCTTCCCACGCCTCCTCCCCCCAAGCCCTCTCCCTCCCACACATCTCCCTGCTCTCAAATGTTGTGTTTGTGGGTTCCCCTTCTCTCCCCATCTTGTCTTCCGCTCCCTCTTTTTATATATTTTGTTTGTCTGGTTGATTTGTTTGTGAAGTAAATGTTATCTCTTTCACGAGCCTCGATTCAGTATACAAAAAAAAACAAAAAAAAAACAAGGACAACATTTGAGAGCAGCGACATCGGGAGATCTGTGGGGGGGGGGGGGGGAGAGGGCTTGGGGGAGGGAGGCATGGAAAGGGGGGAGGGAGTGGGAGAGGTGAAAAAAACACATGGACACTGCTTGGACTTCCAGGAAAGAAGTCAGTATTTCAAAAAAGTGGATCTGGGGTGAATTAACGGGGGTAGAAAAGACCAAGGTTTTGGATGGGGGAAGATAAGAGATGGTGGTGAACAGCTGTTTTAAAGACCTGGAGGGAGGAGTGGGATTGAAGAGAGTGAGGGAGTTTGTTCCAGAGGTGGGAGAAAAGAGGAATGAAAGAGTGAAGGTGAGCAGAGAGCCTTGATTTTGGCAGTTTCACCAGAAGAGGGTTGCTGGCAGATCTTGCGCGACCTGTAGGAATATTTTGGGGACAGAGCACAGACAGAGCTGGGGGAGCAAGGCCGGAGAGGAGTAGGAAGAAGACAGAAAGACCACCAACCTGCCTTTGGTGAGTGAGTGAAAAGTCCTCGGAGTTAGCTTCATCACGGGAGATTCATCGCCTAGTATAACATCCATTGGAGGAATGGCACACAGTGATGATTCACAGCCTGCGAAACAACGGGAAGAGTGTATTTCTTGGTCGGGATTCAAACCCAGGCAAGACAGCTTAGAGACAAGTGTGCGTACCTTGAGGCCATGTTTTTGCTTGAATATTTTTCACATTTTGTTTTGTTAAATTGCCTGAACTTAAAATGGATTAAATTGTTGTTTTTTTTTTTCACGGATCGACAAATAATACCCCATAATATCAAAGTGTTTTTTTTTTTTAAATAGAAATCTTTACAAAATAATAACAAATGAAAAGCTGAAATGTTTCGAGTCAACAAGTATTCATCAACTGCTTTGCTATGACACTCCAAATTGAGTTTGGATGCATCCCATTTCCTTTGATCATCATAGAGATGTCTAGCTACAAGTTGATTGGAGTCCACCTGTGGCCAATTCAATAGATTGGACATGATTTAGAAAGAAACACACCTTTCTATAAAAGTCCCCCAGTTAACAGTTCATGTCAGAGCAGAAAATCGACCATGAAGCCAGTGGCGTCACTCGGGTTGGTGTCACCCCTCCCCCCCATGACCTCCTCCCGTACCAGACCATACAGAATCCTTCATAATGTTTTTTGTGCTAATGTTACTCGTAAATCGTAATTCCCGTATATCACTGAATGTAATGGCAATAGTGGTGACATAAACAACTAGCAAAATTAAAATTACACCTTTAAATTACAACATCATACGCACAGCCTAAATGTATTTACATTTACATAGTTTCGGTAAGAAAACAACAGAATTCGAAGTAAAAACGTTTAAGAACTACATCAAAATTATGTCGATTTTAACGTTAAACTTTATTGTTGCATGAGATACATTAATGGATTAGGTTTGCATCATCAATAACGGCCCAAATCATGTCGAACTTGTAGACAAATGCATATGGAAATATACTCATAAATGAAATAATACCATAAAAATAAACAGGAACAAATACACAAGCATTTCAGCACTTGGTGAACATCTCGACTCATTCAGAACTTTCCTTTCCTGGCCTGAAAAGCTGCGAACTTGTGAATCACTTCGTCGAAATCAATGCCTTTCGCCAACTCACTTTCAATTGATAATATCGCAAGATCGGAAAGCCTTGACTGTCCCATGGTAGATCGCAAATAGTTCTTTATAAGTTTCAGCTTTGAAAAGCTCCTCTCACATGAAGCCACAGACACACAGATCGTCAGAAATAATTTTAGGCTTCGTGAAAGGGTTGGGACCGAGTGGTTCGCACCAACCGGAGCTGTTTTCGGATGACGTGCTGATGTCCTTTGACTTCGCGCCAGGCTCTGGGCCGACCGGGCCGACGTGGTGTGTGGTGCTGATATTTTGAGAGGCTTGATTTAATACCCCAACCTCTCAACCCCAGCTCCTTTTCTGCTACCCCGCCGTTATTATTTGCTGGTATTTTTTTTTTTTTAGTGAAAGCCCACAATATATTATATCCTTATATATATGTGCTTATATATATATATATGGACTTCCGCTTCCGGTCCGCTCGAGCAAGGAGGCTTACTTCGATCTCTCCACAGCATCGAAGTCCTTTCCAAGGGTGTGGTGCTGACCGGGCCGCCGTGGTGCTGACCGGGCAAACGTGGCGTGGTGCTGACGGGGCCCCCGCAGGCGTGATGCCCCCCCCCTACAATTTCCATGTTTTAAACGTTTCCCAGTGTGTACCCTGGATTAGAAAAGGTACACCGTATCCCTGCGTGTCCTAAGAGACGACTAAGAGGGTTGCGTCAGGAAGGGCATCCGGCCATAAAAACATTGCCTCAAAAAGAGAACCATCACAATTACAACTACATATGGGCAGGGTACAGCCCAAAGTGGAGATCGGTTTCTGAGGTTTCGGACATGGAATGTTGGGACAATGACAGGGAGATCAGGAGAAGTGGTGGAAGTATTGGTCAGAAGAAGAGTGGACATATGTTGTGTGCAAGAGACGAGATGGAAGGGAAGTGGTGTGAGAATGGTGAAGGGTAGGCAGAGACAGAAATACAAGTTTGTGTGGCAAGGGTGCCTGGAGGGCGTGAATGGTGTTGGTGTCCTGTTTTCTGAGGAGTTTGTCGACAGTGTGGTGAGTGTGACTGGAGTGAGTGATAGGTTGATGATGGTGAAAATGATGATTGGAAAGCTCTTGGTGAACGTCATCTCGGGATATGCTCCGCAGGTTGGTCGGAGCAATGAAGAGAAGGACAAGTTCTGGTGTGCGATAGAGAAGCTGATGGAAAACGTGAAAAATGAGGAAGTTGTTGTGGTAGGAGGAGACCTAAATGGACATGTGGGAAGGAGTATGGATGGTTTTGAGGGAGTTCATGGGGGTTACGGATATGGTGTGAGAAATGAAGGTGAAAGGCTTTTGGAGTTTGCTGATGGAGCTGATTTGTTGATTTATAATACTCAGTTCCAGAAAGAGGATAATAAGCTTGTTACATACACGTCAGGTGGGTCGACGACAACCGTTGACGACCTGATGGTGCGTAGGCGAGATAGGGGGCACCTCTGGGACACAAAGGTGATCCCGGGGGAGGAGGCTGTTTCACACCACCACTTGGTTGTCTGCGACATAAGGGTGAAAGGTGCGAGGAGAGCTCGGCGGGTGAAGTACCAACCGAGAATGAAGGTGTGGAGGTTGAAAGAGGTGACAGTAAGGGAGGCATTAAAAGAGAGGCTGAGTAGGGTAGAGGATGATGTGGTTGAGCTTGAAAGTGGTTGGATGTCAATGAAAGCTAGTCTGTTGGGAGCCGTTGGTGAGGTATGTGGATGGACAAAAGGACCACCGAGGAACTCGGAAACATGGTGGTGGGATGATGAAGTTGGAAAGAGGATTGACGAGAAGAGGAAGAAGTTCAAGGAGTGGCAGAAGGCGAAGGGTACGGGAGCAGAAACAGCAGAGCATGAAAGTTATAAGGCAGCCAAGAAGGCTGCAAAGAAAGAGGTAGCAAAGGCGCAGGAGGCATGTAGGAGAATGTTCGGAGAACGCTTGGGTTCGGAAGAGGGTCAGAGAGCAGTATTCAGGATTGCAAAGCAGATAGCGAAAGATGTGTGATGTGATGGGGGTGAGTTGCTTGAAGGATGAAGTGGGACAAATCGTTGTGGACCCAGATGGAATTAAAGGAAGATGGAAAAGATATATGGAAATGCTGTTGAATACAGAGAATGAATGGGATGGCAACATTGAGAGTAACCCAGTTTTAGGACCGGCAGAGAAGATAACTGAGAAGGAAGTTGAGGAAGCGATAAAAGCAATGAAGAGTAGAAAAGCGGGAGTGCCGACGGGAGTTGTGGGAGATATGTTGAAGGCAGCAGGAAGTTGGGGTGTGAAGAGAATGACAGAGATCTGTAATCTGGCGGTGAAAGAAGGCTGCATTCCAGTGGATTGGGAACCGAGTACCCTCGTCCCTCTATACAAGGGGAAAGGTGACCCTCTAGAGTGTGGCTTGTACCGAGCGATAAAGTTATTGGAGCATGGAATGAAGGTATTGGAAAGGGTGTTGGAGAGGAGTATAAGGAAGAAAGTGAAGATCGACGAAATGCAGTTTGGATTTATGCCAGGAAGAGGAACGACAGATGCGCTTTTTATTGTGAGACAGTTGCAGGAGAAGTACATGGAGAAGAGGAAGAAGTTGTTTCTTGGGTTTGTTGATCTGGAGAAAGCATTCGATAGGGTTCCACGCAAAGTATTGACATGGGCAATGAGGAAGTTAGGAGTGGAGGAATGGTTGATCAGAGTGGTGATGGCAATGTACAAAAGAGCGCGCACAGCTGCAAGGACGAAGGACGGGAACAGTGGTGAATTTGAGGTGAAGGTGGGAGTGCATCAGGGGTCGGTACCAAGTCCACTACTATTTGTAGCTGTGATGGAGGTGCTGGCTCAGAACGTAAAGGAGGGTTTACCGTGGGAGTTGTATGCAGATGATCTGGTGTTGATTGCGCAAAGTATGGATGGACTGAAGGAAAAGATGAACAAGTGGAAGGGATGTATGGAGACAAAAGGTCTGAAGGTGAATATCGGAAAAACAAAGGTGATGGCAAGTGGTAAAGCATGTGGTGAGGTGGAAAGAACTGGGAAGTGGCCCTGTGCTGTGTGCAGGAAGGGTGTCGGAGTGAACTCCATTCAATGTACAATGGGCGCTGAGTGGGTTCATCAAAAATGTAGTGGTCTGAGAGGGTCATTAACCAGTGCGGCAGCTACATTCAAATGTAAGGTGTGCACAGAGGGAGCTGCAGATGGAGGAAATGTTGAGTTGGATCTTGGAGACGGCGTGAAGCTGGAAGGTGTGAAAACATTTTGCTACCTCGGAGACATGCTGAATGGAGAAGGTGGATCAGACTCGGCAATGGTTGCTAGAGTGAGATGTGCATGGAAGAAGTTTCGGGAACTGAGTGGCGTGCTGATGAGGAGGGGAGTGCCGTTGAAGCTGAAGGGAAAGGTGTATGCTGCATGTGTGAGAAGTGTTATGATTTATGGGAGCGAGACATGGGTAATGAACGTATAGCAGCAACGAAGGTTGGAAAGGGTGGAAATGCGAATGGTTCGATGGATGTGCGGAGTATCGTTGAGAGAGAGGAAGACAAATGATGAATTGCGAAAAATGATGGGAATAGAGCCTGTGATTGATGTTGTGAAGAGGAACAGGTTGAGATGGTTTGGTCATGTGTTGAGGAAGGATGAAAGTGACTGGTTGAGAAGAGTGATGGAAATGAATGTAGAAGGAAGTAGACGAGACGAGACGGGGAAGACCGAGAAAGACTTGGCTAAAGATGGTGGAAGAAGAAATGTGGGCAAGGGGGTTAACAAGGAGATGCAGAAAATAGGGCAAGATGGAGAAGATTGTCATGAGGACCGCAAGGCTAACCCCCGCTGTAGCAGGGAAAATGGCCTTAAAATGCATGTTGTTGTTGTTGTTGTGAAAGGATTGGGAGAGATTCTACGAAGTCCCATTCAGCTATGAATGTCAAAACGTCTAATGTTGCCCAATATTTGGCTTCTTTCAGATCAATCTCAGCTGCTTTCAGGTGCCTTCTCAGCCTTGGTATTTCTATTAAAAGCTCACTCTCGGATACCTCATCATAGAAAGTGGTCAATTTTGGAATGGACACCTTTAACTCTTCTTCAGTGGCAGATATGAGACTCTTCACTTGAACAGCCTCAAACATGGCTGCTACTTCTTTGATGGCTCTTGATCTTATCTGGAGTTCAGAATGAAAGCGATCAATGCACTCAAGCATCGGCCTCTTATTTTCAGTAATATAAATAGAATCCTAGAAATACTTCTTTCACTTCAACGTTCCTATTGTTGATTTTTACATATCTGATCACTTCGGACATCTGGTCAGTATGTGATATGTCAGGTGTGCTGTCGAACATGATCCCAAAGTACTTCGCAGATTTTATGTCCATGACAAGCTTCTCCTTCACATGATTTGCCAGGGCACTTGTAAACTCATTCTAAGTTTTTGGTGCAAGGTAAGAGACTGATACTTTAAGTTTACATGTGATGCGCTTTAATCTCATTAGGTGCTCTTTCAGCACTGGATCATATTTTGAAAGCATCTCAACCATCTCAAGAAAGTTCCCTTTATTCAATGAAGATTCATCTTCCTTGTGGCCACGGAATGCCAGATTCTGCTTGGCAAGAAACAATGTGATATCAAGCAATCTGTGCAAGATGTCCCTCCACTTTTTCTTCTCCATTTCCATCAAAGCAATAGTTTCAGCGTCAATGGTTTTGTGCAGCCTCAGTCCTGCTGCCAATGTTTTCCACTTTTCAAGGCAACGTAGGTGCTCTTCGGATGTCTCATGGTTATGTACTTTCAGGCTCAGTTTCCACCACTTCTGAAACCCAGTCACAAATTTGGATGTCGTATCTGTGGCACTAACGGCAAACAGTCGGCAGCAAAAACAATATAAATTCTCGCTGACAAGTGAGTGAACCATCCATGACCGCAGAATTTTCTCACCATTTGGAATCACCTTGTAAAACCACTCTTTTGAAAGCTGGCGCACATCTCCCTTTGCTTCTGCATCTTTCCTTGCCGCAACACTGAAAGTCCCATCTTTGTTCTGGAAAAAAGCACTTCCCCTTTTGATGATTTCAACCCGAAAATGATCTGGAACTGGTATCTTCCAGAAAGAAACATCACATAAAATTTGCACATCTTTCTCCTTGACGTCACTCATCTCATTTACAGTATCATGGCTAGAGTCACTTTCAGCACTCTCTTCTGCTTCAAATTCTGCCATTTCCACTCCTTGCTCTTCTGCAGAATGCATGCTAGCATCAGAAGAATCAGCTTCATCAATTGGAGACTGACGAGCAGCGTCTTTTGATGAACCCCGGCCATCATCCGGTCTTTTGACATATTGAAGCATGGATCCAGCAAGTGTTTTGAATGATGTAATTCTTGCCTCTTTTGCGTTCTTTTGCTGACATCCACTTGGCCTCTTTGATATTGATTTATGCACTCCATGTGGCATGATAGAATATCCCTGCACAAAAAATAAATAAGACAAATTAGAAATATTTCAAACAAAATATATAGTTGTAAAAATATAGAATAATATGTGATAAATACAGTTGTAAATTCCTTAACTGTAATTGTAACCGTAAAGGTTCAGGTTATGTAATAGAGGAGCACTGCGCAAATGAGATCTCAGGAAACCTTGGGTCTCGCACAGAAGCCGTTTATTCGTTGGCTCCGTGAAACTACAACACGAGACGAGCATGAAATTACCGACAGATCTCATTACAAGCTACAAAAATGGCAATTCACAATTTCGGCTTCGATACAAAAAACTACACTTCTTGTCGTTCTGTACGAGAAAACAGCAATGGCGAATAAGGAACGTTAACAATGATTACACCTCAAATCGAATTCTTCCATTTATAGTTTAGGAGTCGCGGAAGGCGAGAGAACGAGGCCATTCGTAGGGTTCGAAGATGGTTTATTGTAACAGCAAGATCCAGCACACTAAACTCGAACGGAATTCAGCATGCTTATATAAAGCCAAAAGCCCTCTTCGGAGGGCGTGGCTCCGGCAACCGCGCGTGCGTCACGTCCGCACAACCACAAGTCCAAAAGGCCCGTGCATGTGTATTATGCCCAAATAAGGTAACCACATAAGGTAACCGCCACATGCGGTTACCTGCACATAAGGTAACCGCCACATACGTCCCCCCAGAATGCACTCCACGGGCCTATGCGTAGGCCGAGGTGACCGAGGGGCTGGGCAAGTCCTCGGGGGAGGCTGCCGAGGTTCCTCGCGGGCCTCCCGAGGTTGCAGGTCGTGGGTGCAGTGCCGAGAAGGCTCGAGCGGTGCACGCGAAAAGCGGGTGAGCCAACCGAGGGGCTGGTCAAGGCCTCGGGGGAGGCTGCCGAGGTTCCTCACGGGCCTCCCGAGGATGCAGGGTCGGAGAAGTAGTTGCGGTTGTAGTTGTAGTTGCGCGAGGGTGACGAAGCGGCCGTGCCACTAACGTCAGCGCGCGCGAAGGTGACGAAGCAGCCGTGCCTTCGGAGGGTCTTGGAATAGGTTCGCCCCTCCGGTCGTAGAGGAGGAGCGGAGTGCAGTGCGCGAACCTCATAGTCATGGCCGTCGTCGTTACCGAAACTCCGGCATTTCGAAACCGCGTTCGAAACTGCGCCCGAAGCCGTGCGGGAGAAGCCGGCGTCACCAGCTTAGGTGGCTTCCCTGGCTAGGGCGCGCTTGCCGTGTTCGTTCGCAGCCCCCGAATCCGTTCGGGGGCAGTCGGAGGTCACCAGTTTAGGAGTCGCAGAAGGCGAGAGAACGAGGCCATTCGTAGGGTTCGAAGATGGTTTATTGTAACAGCAAGATCCAGCACACTAAACTCGAACGGAAGTCAGCATGCTTATATAAAGCCAAAAGCCCTCTTCGGAGGGCGTGGCTCCGGCAACCGCGCGTGCGTCACGTCCGCACAACCACAAGTCCAAAAGACCCGTGCCCGTGTATTATGCCCAAATAAGGTAATCACATAAGGTAACCGCCACAATAGAAACAAATGTCCTTTAAACGACCAATGTGATAAACGTTTTATGTATCACTATCAAGGAAACGAATGAGATTACTGATTACATACCAACTATGGATCCTTAATGAATCTCACGCAAGACTTCAGTGTTCACTCTCAGCACGATGTTCTCCGGTTCGTAGACCAAACATGGCCGCTACAAATCGCGTCACCACATGATCGTGCTCCAGATCGTGAAACTTCCAAAGACTTCACTAATTAAAAGATGGAAATAGCTATGGGGCCTAATGTTCCCGGTGTACGTCACAAAATCAATATGTAAAGTGCTGTTAAGAAAAACAAGGTGTGAACCACCGTTAAAACCTCATTCCCACAGCTGCTACACCGCCATAACCTTTAGCATGGCAAAACCGAAATGAAAGGTTTGCTTGGTTATGAAAACTCATCTGGTTGGCAGTCATTACAGTAATATTTCTTATATTATATGAATACTAACAACATAATTGTTTTGTAAAATCTTTCCACATTCAATTACAACATTATTAGTTTCAACATTATTAGTAAATGAGTGGAAGCCTTTTTTATTTTCTCCTTCTTTTCCTTTAATTACTACTTCATTCTCAAAAAAGTTATTGATATAGGTTCACAAATACTAATTACCACAACATTGTAGCTAAAACACCAGAAAATTTGACAAAAGCAGCGACTATAAAAACACCAGCGGCAACGAAAACAGCGCGTGCTTGTGGCACGTGCAGACGAAACCACGTGATTCGAAGCATCATTGTAATTGGGTAATAATGACCGCTCTGACCGGAGCGTAATAGAAGGTTCAAAAAGCAAATTAACACGTTGTTTTAGCCTTGTAGGTATATTGATAGATGTAAGCTGGGCTTACGGAAAATGTTTTTGTTGTTATAACTAACAACAGGGATATTTTTATAAAAATTATTAAATTTTTGCTGAAACACTAAAAATTTGGTGTCACCCTCTTTGATAGTGTCACCCGGTGCGGTCCGCACCCCCCCCCCCCCGCACCTCCCTAGTGACGCCAGTGCATGAACTCCAAGGAACTTTCCGTGGAATAATAATAATAATAATAATAATTCATTTATTTTGTATAGCGCTTTTCCAGAAGCCCAAAGGCGCTTTGACAGAGTGCAAAACATAATGCATAACAATAGATGAAAACAACAAGTGCAAAAAGACAAGAATCAATAGGGAAATATTTAAAGCAAAAGGAGGGAGAAGGAGAAGAGATAGTCAGGGGTTAAATGCTGTGGGTTGAATGTTGAATGCAGTGCTGAACAGGTGGGTCTTGAGTGATGTTTTGAATGTGGTGAGTGAGGAGTAGTCTCTGATGGTGTGAGGTAGTGAGTTCCAGAGGGTGGGAGCAGCGATGGAGAAGGCCCTGTCCCCCCAGGATCTGAATTTGGTCCGGATGGGGGGGGGGGGGGGGTCAGGAGGTTTGTACCAGCAGAGCGGAGGTTGCGGGTGGGAGTGTGTCTGGAGAGGTCAGCCAGGTAGGATGGGGCCAGGTTATGGAGGGCATTGTAGGTCAAGAGGAGGATTTTGTACTGGATTCTCTGGGAGATGGGGAGCCAGTGAAGCTTGTAAAGGACGGGGGTGATGTGGTCACGGGTCCGGGAATGGGTGAGTAGACGGGCAGCGGAGTTCTGAATGTATTGGAGTTTATTGGTGATTGTTGAGGGTGAACCATAGAGGAGGCTATTGCAGTAGTCCAGACGGGAGGTGATGAAGGCGTGGATGAGTGTTTCTGCAGCCGTGGAGGAGAGGGATGAGCGGAGACGGGCGATGTTTTTCAGGTGAAAGAAGGCTGTCTTTGTGATCTGTTTAGTGTATTTGTCGAAGGAGAGGGTTTGGTCAAAGATGACGCCAAGTTTCCGGATGAGAGGGGAGGTGGATACTGGGATACCGTCGATGTTGAGGGCAAAGTTATGGGTGGATTTTGTGAGCGTTTTTGGGCCAATGATGATTATTTCAGATTTATCACAGTTAAGTTTGAGGAAGTTGATTTGAAGCCAGGATTTTATTTCAGAGATGCAGTTTGTCAGGATAGAGTGGGTGTCGGTGGAGACGGACTTGGTGGAGATGAAAAGCTGGATGTCATCGGCGAAGCAGTGGAATTGGAGACCATGACGGTGGATTAAGTGACCGAGGGGGGACAGGTAAAGGATGAAGAGGAGGGGGCCAAGAACTGAACCTTGGGGGACACCTTGGGGGAGGGGAGCAGTGGGGGATTTGCAGTTATTGATGGAGATGAACTGGCGTCTGTCAGAGAGGTATGATTTAATCCAAGAGAGGGCAGTGCCGGTAACGTTAAAGGTGGATTCAAGTCGGGTGAGGAGAATGGTGTGATCGATGGTGTCAAAGGCAGCGCTGAGGTCGAGGAGGACGAGAATGTTGAGGTTGCCAGCGTCAGAGGAGAGGAGAAGGTCGTTGGTGATTTTGAGGAGAGCAGTTTCAGTACTGTGGTTGGAGCGGAATCCGGATTGGAATGTTTCATACAGGTTATTGGCAGAGAGGTGATGTTTGAGTTGAGTGGCTACAGCGCGTTCCAAAACTTTCGACAGAAAGGGTAGGTTGGAGATGGGTCTGAAGTTGTTTAGGGTGTCAGGGTTTAGACCAGGGTTTTTTTAGAATGGGGGTAACAGCAGCAATTTTGAGGGATGGTGGGACGATGCCTGTAGACAGGGAGGAGTTTATTGTTGCAATGATAAGTGGAGAGAGAGCAGGGAGGGAGGCCTTGACAAAGCTGGAGGGGATGGGGTCAAGAGTGCAGGTGGCAGTTTTCATTCCTATGAGTTCAGAGAGGTCAGTAGGGGAGACCGGGGAGAATTGAGACAGGGGAAGGCAGGATAAGGGGGGGCAGGTGGTTGGAGGGGGAGCGGGTGCGGCGGTGGTCAAGCTGTTGTAGATGTTGTCAATTTTGCGTTGGAAGAAAGAAAGGAAGGAGATGCAGTTGTCTACTGTGAATGACTGGGTGGTGGTGTCCAGGGGGCGGAGGAGTTTGTTTATTGTCGAGAAGAGTGCTTTTGGGTTTCCAGAGCCAGAGTGGATAATTTGAGAGTAGTAGGCGGAGCGGGCGTGGGAGAGGGCATCTTTGTAGTGTTGTAGGTGGTCCTTGTAGGCTTGGGAGTGAACTGTGAGACCTGTTTTATTGCGGAGTCTTTCAAGTTGGCGAGCACGAGTTTTCATCAGGCGGAGTTCAGGGGTAAACCAGGGAGCAGAATGGGTGAAAGAAACTGTTTTGGTTTTTACAGGCGCAATCTGGTCAAGGCAGGAGGAGAGAGTGTGGTTGTAGTAGTCAGTGAGGTCGGAAGGGGTGTGGAGGTCAATGAAGGGAGAAGTGGACATTTTTTCAGAGAGGGTGGATGAGAATGAGGTAGGTGAAAGAGCGTTTAGCTTACGGAAGTTGATAGTGCGATAATGTCTTGGTGTTGGGGTGGGGATGTTGATGGTCATAGTGATGGCTAAGTGGTCAGAGAGGGTGAGGTCGGAGCCAGAGAGATGGTGCAAAATTAATCCAGTGAAACTGGATTCGAGATAGAATTGTGAGGAGGCAGAGATCTGGGGAAGGATATAAACAATTTCTAGAGTTGAAAGTTACCAATGGCACAGTGAGCTCCATCATTCGGAAATGGAAAAAATATGGAACTACTCAGAATCTTCCTAGGGCTGGCCGTATGACCAAACTGGGTAACCGGGCGAGAAGGACCTTGGTCAGAAAGGTGACCAATAACCCAATAACCACTCTGACAGAACTACAGAGTTCCTTGACTGAGATGGGAGAACCTGCCGGAAGGACAACAATCTCTGCAGCACTTCACAAATCTAGGCTTTATGGGAGAGTGGACAGACGGAAGCCACTCCTGAGAAAAAGGAACATGACTGCATGCTGGGAGTTTGCAAAAAGGCAGGTGAAAGACTCTTGAGAGTATGAGGCAAAATATTCTGTGGTCTGATGAGAAGAAAATTCAACTCTTTGGCCTGAATGGAAAGCGCTACTACACCGAGCACAGCTCATCGCCCATCTTATACCATTCTTTCCGTGAGGCATGGTAGTGGCAGCATCATGTTATGGGGTGCTTTGTCATCGTGAGGGACTGGGAGACTTGTGAGGATAGAGGGAACAAAGACAGGAGCGAAGCACAATCAAATCCTAGAGGAGAACTTGCTTCGGAGTTCAGACTGCAAAAGACCTTAGAGCTTAGACTGTGGCGAAGATTAGTTTTATTATACTTGGGCTAAGGCTTGTAATAGAGCTGACGCACACACACACACACACACACACACACACATACACACACACACACACACACACAGACATGCTGACGAGACAAACACTTAAAAGAGTTACCGTCACTTGCCGGGATACTCTGGATGCCAGAGACGTCATAACAATGGCGCCGCTTTTCTCACTGTACTCAGCAGGGCATTTCCTTGAGAAATTTCCTCCTCCTCATCAATGCAAACCGATGGGCATTATCAGTGCCCTATCCTTTCAAGCAAGGAAGCAGCACGTACCATTTTAAAAGTCTTTGGTGTGACTTGAACCGGTCCAAACCAGATGGGTGTTTTTTGGAGACACCGTCTCCTTACTGGATTGCCATTGGCTCCCTATGGGAGCTCATCCGCCCTTTGCCAGGTGTTGTTTTTGGTCCTGTCAGGGTGTCACAGTCACCCTCCCCATTAACAAAGCCAGTGATGGGTGTCGGTTTAGTCACCGATAACCTGACCATGCGGCAGGTAGCACTGGGTTACATGTTACCAGTGGCAGTCCCAAAAGACTGACCTGACCAAAACCTGATTTCCGTTCCAACAGGACAATGACCCCAAACATATAGCCAAAGCAACACTGGAATGGCTTTAGAACAAGAATGTGAAAGTCATTGAGTGGCCCAGCCAAAGCCCAGACATGAATCCCATTGAGAATCTGTGGAATGACTTAAAGATTGCTGTTCACCGACGCTCTCCATCCAACTTGATGCAGCTTGAGCAAATCTTCAAGGAAGAATGGGAGAAACTCCCCAAATCCATATGTGCAAAGCTGATACAGACATATGCAAGAAGACTTGAAGCTGTAATCACTGCCAAAGGAGCTTCTACTAAGTAGTGACTCAGTTGAATAATTATGTAAATTAGATATGTCTGTATTTCCTTTTAAATTACTAGGGCATGCCCGTACTATATCTATATCTAAAATTATATCCCCCCCTCTATTTACATGAAATGGTTTGGTCCAAAGCGAATGGCTTGCGAGTACGGTGACAATCCCCCCCCCCCCTCTATTTACATGAAATGGTTTGGTCCAAAGCGAACGGCTTGCGAGTACGGTGACAATCCCCCCCCTCTATTTACATGAAATGGTTTGGTCCAAAGCGAACGGCTTGCGGAGTTTGGTAAAGAAATCGCCATAGCGTGCACAAAAGCGCAGGAAAGCGAAAGAATCGCAAATTAGTTTTAATTAGTTTTAAAACATAGTTTAACGGCAACATAGTTTGCCAACGTGAAATAAATGAATACGCTCTCAAATGTGCCGTCCGAGGCAGAGTCTGTTCGCCACGTTCGGCACACGTGATAGCTCGCTGCTCTCTGATTGGTTGAATCGTTTTTTGGACATAGCTCGGTAACTACTTCTCCGATTAATATGAAACCTTGAAAAGGCACATCCTCGGGTCCCCAGCAATATACCTGGCAAGTTTCAAGTATATCGGACCCGTGGTTGTCGAGAAACAGCGGTCACAGACAAACAAACATACAAACATACACACAGAGATTAGTGGAATTATAGATAGATGTTGTAGACAATTTTTAAAATGCCACTTTGATATTATGGGGTATGATGTGAAGATCAGTGACAAAAAACTCTCTATTTAATCTATTTTGAATTCAGGCTGTAACATAAAATGTGAAAAAGTCAAGGGGTGTGAATACTTTGTGAAGGTAATGTTTCTCGTTTGGTATCATGCATTTCTTCTGGTTGAATGTTGAACTTTGCCTGCATGCGGAGCTTTTCAAACGCAGCGTGGAAAGCCACCGCCGGAAACGGGGGACAGCTGAACGTGCGACCATATAAATGCATAGGCAGACACCACACTTCACTGTATAATAGATGCCGCACTTGATTTTAGCTCAAACTGACAAGTACCGTCTTTGTTTCTTGCAGTTTTCGACGTGGCCGGAGACATTTGCAGAAAAAAATGGGGAAGAAAGAGCAGCCATTGCCTGAGGAGGTTCAGGAAACGGAAGTAATGGAGATGCAGGAAGTAAAGAAACAGCTGGATCGAATAATAAAAGAAAGAAATGCATTGTTAGCTAAACAAGAATTGCAGGAACAACAATTAGAGCGAAAAAAGTTGTGGCTGAGAGAGAAAGAAAAAGTGCAGGAAAGGCGTGAAAAGTTGTTTCGAAAAGAAGAAGAACTGAAAGAAAGAAAGCGATTAGTTCAGCTCAGAGAGCAAGAGGTGCAGGCAAAGGATGTGCAACATAGATATGAGGAAGAGGTATGGATGAAAGAGAAAGAAAAGCAGAAGAAAATAGAGGAAGAACAGCAAATGGAAGAGGAAATGAGGAGAACAGATGAGGAAGAGCAGATGCAAAGTCATGATGAAAAGCTAAAGGAAAGAAAGCTGGCAGAGTGGAGGCAAATCCAACTGGAAGATCAGAAAGAACATGCGGAATTTGAACAATGGAAGGAATCGGTATGTCAGGAGCATACACGAAGAATGATTGAGATCCGACAAAAAGAGCAAGAAGTTCTAAAGAGTGAGTGCATGGTGGAGGAATTAGAGAAAGAGATTTGGAAAAAGGGAATGGAGCGCGAACAACTGCAGGCTCAATTCGAAAAAATGAAGGCGTTAAAAGAAGCGGAGATAAAGCACAGAGAGCTTGAGACACGCCGACAAGAGGAAGAGGTTAGCGAACGAGAACGGGAAGTTGAGAGAAGGGAGAAAGCGGTACACCGAAGAGTAGAAGAGGACCGTGTGCGGCAAGAACAATTTGTAGAGACAAAGACAAGAAAAGAGGAAGAGTTGTTGTGCAGAGAGCAAGAGGCACATCGACTGGAGCAAGAGATTTGTAAAATGGAAAACGATGCGCTTGCACGGGAACACGAGGCTTGGCAAAGTGAGCACAAGCGAAGAGAACAGGAAAAACA
This sequence comes from Myxine glutinosa, assembly GCF_964187855.1. Taxonomy (NCBI): domain Eukaryota; kingdom Metazoa; phylum Chordata; class Myxini; order Myxiniformes; family Myxinidae; genus Myxine; species Myxine glutinosa. The sequence goes on from NC_136269.1 coordinate 128,246,376, forward strand.
CAGGGTGACGGATCAGGGAATAAAAGATCCGTTTGAGAAATTTCATGAGATGAAAGAGGAGGTAGAAGCAAGTGTGTGTGCAGAGGGAGAAGCAAGTGTTAGTGTAGAGGAGGTAGAAGCAAGTGTTAGTGTAGAGGCAGAAGCAAGTGTTAGTGTAGAGGAGGGAGAAGCAAGTGTTAGTGTAGAGGAGGGAGAAGCAAGTGTTGGTGTAGAGGAGGTAGAAGCAAGTGTTAGTGTGGAGGAGGTACAAGCAAGTGTGTGTGCAGAGGGAGAAGCAAGTGTTAGTGTAGAGGAGGTAGAAGCAAGTGTTCGTGCAGAGGGCAAAGCAAGTGTTAGTGTAGAGGAGGTAGAAGCAAGTGTTAGTGTAGAGGCAGAAGCAAGTGTTAGTGTAGAGGAGGGAGAAGCAAGTGTTAGTGTAGAGGAGGGAGAAGCAAGTGTTGGTGTAGAGGAGGTAGAAGCAAGTGTTAGTGTGGAGGAAGTAGAAGCAAGTGTTTGTGTGGAGGAGGAGGAATCAAATGTTGGGGTAGAGGAGGAAGAAGCAATGATTGTGCAAAAGGTTGCTGAATGGAAACTGCGTCGGCAGCAACTACGGTATGAAAATGCCAATGAGTTGTTGCGGAATTGGGATGAGAGTCAACGGCTGAAGCAGGAAGAAGAACAGCTGGTGAAAACAAAGGAAAAACTCTTGTTGAAAAAACAAAGAAAGAAGCAAAGGCAGGCAGCAAATAAAAGTGTGGGAATTGAACAGAAACCCCACGGTGTTGGCAGGACTCATCAGCAACAAAAGAAGCCTCACCGTGAAAATGGGCTGCAACAGCAGCAACCGAAACAGCATGTTGTTGAAGGGCTGCAGCAACAGCAACCGAAACAGCATGTTGTTGAAGGGCTGCAACAGCAGCAACCGAAACAGCATGTTGTTGAAGGGCTGCAACAGCAGCAACCGAAACAGCATGTTGTTGAAGGGCTGCAACAGCAGCAACCGAAACAGCATGTTGTTGAAGGGCTGCAACAGCAGCAACCGAAACAGCATGTTGTTGAAGGGCTGCAGCAGCAGCAACCGAAACAGCATGTTGTTGAAGGGCTGCAGCAAGCACAGACACCTCGCCGTGATTATGGGCAGCAACAGCAACACCGTGAACAGAAACATGGTGTTCAGGGATTTCACCAGGAGCAGAGGCCTCTCGGTGATCAAGGGCTGCAAGAGCAGCAGCATGGTGCTGAGGTGCCCTACCATATTCATGACCTTCAACAGGTAAGCATTCTTCAGGACTTTGGATAAGTTGGAGTGAACATACAGGTGACAAACACAGCCAACCGAAGGTGAACATGATAAGTTGAAATAAATTTGGCACTTCGTCTTTGACAGACATTGCTGTTAATTCTTCCTTTGATGAAGAGGAATATCCTTAATTGTGGAAATAATTGTAATTATAATTTTGCTGGGAAAGTAACTTATTGGTTCAGCCATTCCCCATGAAGGATCATTCCCAAGAATTTTAACTCCCCTCGATTGGATTGGATCAGCTAATTCAAGCTTTTCATCGATTACATGTTCCATCAGTGCATTTTCTGATGTGTCCTTTCCTGAACAAGTTATCAAACTGATGAAGACATCAATGTATTTAATCATTCATATTTTGTTTTTCCAAAGGCCCCTCAGAAGAGGCGCTCGTTCCCTCCTCCACCACCCTCCTACATGAAACCATCTCACAAGTTAGAACGTAAGTTGCCAAGAATCTTGCCTTACATTACCAATTATTCCAAACTTTGTCGAAGCTCCACGGTCTTCACCTCCATCGTGTCCCATTTTCTTTGTGCCTCAGAAGTGTTGAAAACAAACCAATATTTTGCTGCACTCAAAGCCATCCAAGCACCAAACAAATCTTCCAATGTGGTGGATGTCTGGCATGAGTGTTAATGTATCCATACAGAAGTCAAGTGTGCACCTGGATGATCATTAAAATTAATTTTTTCACAATTCCACTTTCAATCAGTGACAGGTGACTCAAGGCTCCTTCTCCGGAGGAGTTCATCATGGTTCGCTTCTCGGCCATCAGATGAGGTTTTATTATTTTAAAACTCGTACAGTAAGTGGGGATGTGTGGGCTCGGCATGAGGCACAGGAATGATGGATCAACTCGCTTAAATTCCCTTGTGAAGTGACAGAACGTAAACATTCTTGCTCGTCCATTGGGAGTTGGTGATTAAGAAAATCCAGATGTCAAACTGCAGAGAAAAGTGAAATAAAACATGAACTCAAATACAGAAAACGAGGGAGAGGGGAGGCGCAGAAAAAGAGATCGATAGATATTCATTCCAGGATTCCAGGATTGTGTTGGGAGGCAGCAGAATGATGGAGATTATGGTGACGATGCTATTGAGTGCTTGTGCTGATGTGTGTGCAGCGAAAGAAGTCATCGTAATGGCCGCTGGAGACGAAGATGAAATGCTTGGCAGTGACTCTGTCATCTTTCCGCCGTGCAAGCGCTCCAAGAACACAAAAAGAAATGCCAGGTTGTTGATGATGGCGAATTCAAATTTTTTTAATTGAACATCAGTCTCCAGAACTAAGGTACGATAAACACTCGATGGACTTTATATAATCACTCGCGTCCTTTTTGTGACTTTGTTACTGTGCATGATGGGTGACTTCATGACTGTATTGACTTCATCACTGCACAAACACATTTAAACTTCACCCTCATCTCAAACCTTTTTTTCACCTTCCCTTTAGCTGCTGCCACCTTTTGAACGGCCAAGACCCAGCGAATGCGTTTTACCTTTGAGACCAACAAAAAGAGTTCTCCCTTGATGACCCAGCACACAAGTTCTACTTTGATGACCCACCAAATGAGTTGTACCTTGGAGAACGACAAAATTCTGGAAAATCAGGAAAACAGTTCTGCCTAGATGGCTCACAATGTGAGACCTACCTAAGGAGACTCGGAGGGTGGTGGGGGAAGAGCTCTGCCTAGATGGCTCACAGTGTGAGACCTACCAAAGGAGACTCGGGCAATTGGGTAGTGGGGAGGGGGGGGGGGGGAAGAGTTCTGCCTGGATGGCTCACAGTGTGAGACCTACCTCAGGAGACTCGGGCGATTGGGGGGGGGGGGGAGGGAGGGGGGAAGAGTTCTGCCAAGATGGCTCACAATGTGAGACCTACCTTAGGAGACTCGGGCATGGGGGTGGGAAGAGTTCTGCCTAGATGGCTCACAGTGTGAGACCTACCTAACGAGACTCGGGCAGGGGGGTGGGAAGAGTTCTGCCGAGATGGCTCACAGTGCGAGACCTACCTAAGGAGACTCGGGCAGGGGGCTGGGAAGAGTTCTGCCGAGATGGCTCACAGTGTGAGACCTACCTCAGGAGACTCGGGCGATTGGGGGGGGGGGGAGGGAGGCGGGAAGAGTTCTGCCAAGATGGCTCACATTGTGAGATCTACCGACCTACCTAAGGAGACTCGGGAAATTTGGGAAAATCAGGAATAGTTTTGCATTGGAGACTCAAAAGGTGGGTTCGATTTTGGAGACTTGGAAGGTGAGTTCCATTTTGGATAGTTGAAAAGTGGGTTCTCCCAAGAAGACTCTGGGTTCTCAACATATCAGTCATTCTTCGTTGGATGCTGCTTGATGAGAGTTAAATTCAATTGGTTCAAAAATAATTAAATGATTTATTACTTAATTTGACATGGTGAAGCAATGCATTTATTTATTATTTTTCAGCAATATCAAGACAGTGCTGGGAAGACCTGGGATTTCTTGAGACATTTACAATACATCTCCGTCCCTCTTTCTACTTCTTCAAACCGAAAACTGAAAATTCACTCACGAGTCAGAACAGGCAGAGAAGAAAAAAAAACTTTATCGAGTTGAAATACTCCATTGGATTGTCTTTAATTCACCGTGTATTATCTATTATTATTGAACTGTTCAAATAAAAAAATTGAGCTATTTAAAACAAAATTTGTGTAAAAATGATTTATTATCTTGGGATAAGGGTTGGGTTTGGGGTGTGAGGGTTGGATTTGGGGTGTGAGTGTTGGGTTTGGATTTGAATGTGAGGGTTAGCGTTGGGTTTGGGATGTGAGGGTTGGTTTGGGTTTGGATTTGAATGTGAGGGTTAGCGTTGGAATTGGGGTGTGAGTGGTGGGTTTGGATTTGACTGTGAGGGTTAGCATTGGGTTTGGGGTGTGAGGGTTGGGTTTGGATTTGAATGTGAGGGTTAGCGTTGTGTTTGGGGTGTGAGTGTTAGGTTTGAATTTAAATGTGAGGGTTAGCGTTGGGTTTGGGGCGTGAGTGTTTGTTTTGGATTTGAATGTGATGGTTAGCATTGTTTGGGACGTGAGGGTTAGGCTTACGTTTGGGTTAGATTTGAATGTGAGGGTTATAGGCCGTGGGCAGTCCGACGGAAAGGGGATAGAAAAAACTTTTCTACCCAAGCAAACAGCTAGAAAAGGTGCGACTTGAACTTTTGACTGCTGATAGACAAATATATTGTTGCGTGATTCCCCTCGGTGAAGACCCGGACATCACGAATAGCCAAAGCCAGCTTTAACTCCAAAGGCGTTTCGTTCAAATGGCGGATTTCACTGTCCAAGTGCGGGTGGAAGAAAGAAGAAGAAGAAGAAGAAGAGGAAGCTGGAAGTTTTTACCTGACTCGATCTGCCGATCTGAGTGAGTTTGAGGTGAAGGTGGGAGTGTATCAGGGGTCGGTTCTAAGTCCACTACTATTTGTAGCTGTGATGGAGGTGCTGGCTCAGAATGTAAATGAGGGTTTACCGTGGGAGTTGTTGCATGCAGATGATCTGGTGATGATTGCAGAAAGTATGGATGGACTGATGGAAAAGATGAACAAGTGGAAGGAATGCATGGAGACAAAAGGTCTGAAGGTGAATTTCGGATAGACGAAGGTAATGGCAAGTGGTAAAGCATGTGGTGAGGTGGAAAGAACTGGGAAGTGGCCGTGTGCTGTGTGCAGGAAGGGTGTCGGAGTGGACTCCATTCAATGTACAATGTGCGCTGAGTGGGTTCATCAAAAATGTAGTGGTCTGAGAGGGTAATTAACCAGTGTGGCAGCTACATTCAAATGTAAGGTGTGCACAGAGGGAGCTGCAGATGGAGGAAATGTTGAGTTGGATCTTGGAGACGGCGTAAAGGTGGAAGGTGTGAAAACATTTTGCTACCTCGGAGACGTGCTGAATGGAGAAGGTGGATCAGACTCGGCAACGGTTGCCAGAGTGAGATGTGCATGGAAGAAGTTTCGGGACCTGAGTGGCCTGCTGATGAGGAGGGGAGTGTCATTGAAGCTGAAATAGTGTCGCAACACTATTTTGGGTGGGTAATCCTGGGATCTCCTGGAGTAAAATAGGCTATATTATTTTTCCAGTTTCAGCTTTGGCCTCCAGCATTTTCAGGTTTGGACTCCCGCATAACGTTATTTTCCCGGGTGCCGCACAAACGGCTGCACCGATCGGACTCCAACAATCGAATCGAATCAAATCGGATGAGCTAACAGATCGCTGTCTCCATCGATCTTGCCAGGGCCGTAACACCTGTCGGCTCAAAATCCTTTTAACTGTTGACTTTGTAGTTTTTACAATGAAGGAAACACATATCGGGAGTACATACGACATAGCGATTGTGAATGTGACAGCTCTGAGGCGTCGTTCGCTTTGCATCGCAGTGATGGGCTGTAAGATTAAAATCTGGCTTTAAGCCCCCTCACCACCCAAAGCCTTCAACCAGACATATTAACACGCTCCTCCCCCTTCATTCCCATTCTTCAAAGCAAAGTGGTAAAATTTGTTGTTTCGCCATTATATATTACGAGCAACGGTACCCGCCCTAAGGGCGGGGCTTCAATTGGGAGGCGCAAATGATTATTTAAACGATTTATATAAACATCCGTTAAATATCACACGCAAATCATCAAAATCTAAACAGTATTTTTAGAATTTCAATAAAAAACCACATCACTGTTCATATCGGTAAATATTATTCCATCGTGTTTCAACTGCACACTTTTCTTTAGGACAAAAAATGGTATGATTTTGTACCTCTTCTTCAGCTTAGAACTTCAGGATAGATGACATTGCTGATAAAAGTTCCTTTTCTCTCTTTGAAGTTCTTGGCAAACATTTTTATATTGTCACTGCTGCCAACGCGACGCCATGGCATTATTCATTACATTCATTCATCTATCTATAATTCCAGTAATCTCTGTATGTCTGTATGTCTGTGACCGCTGTTTCTCGACAACCACGGGTCCGATATACTTGAAACTTGCCAGGTATATTGCTGGGGACCTGAGGATGTGCCTTTTCAAGGTTTCATATTAATCGGAGAAGTAGTTACCGAGCTATGTCCAAAAAACGATTCAACCAATCAGAGAGCAGCGAGCTATCACGTGTGCCGAACGTGGCGAACAGACTCTGCCTCGGACGGCACATTTGAGAGCGTATTCATTTATTTCACGTTGGCAAACTATGTTGCCGTTAAACTATGTTTTAAAACTAATTAAAACTAATTTGCGATTCATCGTAACTGCGATTTGTCTTTACCAAACTCCGCAAGCCGTTCGCTTTGGACCAAACCATTTCATGTAAATAGAGGGGGGGGATTGTCACCGTACTCGCAAGCCGTTCGCTTTGGACCAAACCATTTCATGTAAATAGAGGGGGGGGGGATATAATTTTAGATATATATATAGTACGGGCATGCCCTAGTTCATTCAATGACCATTAAACATTATTATTATGCTCATTAAACGTTCATTAAACATTAAACGTTCATTAAACGATTACGAAAATAAAAACGAAAAACATTACGAAATTACGTTCACACCGTCACATCAAACACTACCGTGAACACAAACATCGTCACAACATCGTCACAAAGGTTACGCTACGTAATTCAAAAAGTGAACACATGGAATATTGGAGACCCCATTGCCCAAACGATTTGTCTACAAATACTGTTTACATTTTGATGATTTGCATGTGATATGATTTAACGGATATTTATATAAATCGTTTAAAATAAAAAAGCCTTCAATTTCTGATATTTTGCCTTCCCAATTGAGGGCTTCCTAATGGAAGCCCCGCCTGTAGGGCGGGTACCGTTGCTGGTGTAATAGATCCTCTGTTGAAGTGTCATCAACCGGTCAGGTCAGCCGGGGTGGTCTTAGTGATTTCGGGGCCCTGTCAAAAGTCAAAGATGCCCCCACCTCCTTTATTCCCACCCAACCCATTCTGAACAAGAGTAAAACGCCCAATTTCCACAATGCATGTCCCTTCAATAATGCACCGCAGATTGCGATTGGACTTTACTCTTCTCTCCAATATTCACCAAAACATCCAGAAAACATAGAGCTATCACTATAAGCTAAAAAATAAATTAATATAAAAATAGGAATGTAATAACTCTTGATTAATTTAGCATCTCACTGTGAGTGCATTTTATTGATCTCAAAAAATAGGGGCAATACCCCTGGGTGCTCACCTGGAAGAATAAAGCAGCATGCTACATGACTGCAGGTATATTAAACAATCACAGTGTGTTAAACCAATTTCAGTGGTTACTGGAGGACTGGGCAGCATGTGGAATCATACGGACGTAATCATGAGACTTTAAACAAATTAAAAATGCCTATGGGGGGTGATAGATAGATAGACAGGACCAGACGGACAGGAGAGGACAGGACCAGACGGACAGGACAGGACAGGACAGACAGAGACAGACAGACACAGACAGACGGAGAGAGAGAGACTTAAATTTTGTGTCCTTTTATTATAAAAGTGAAAAGCCATTCCACAAAGCAGTTGTAAGCAAAGCAACTAGTTTAAAGAAACATTGCATGAGGATCATAAATACACCAAAAGGAGCAAAGGATATTTAAAAGAAACCAGCAAGTATAAAACAATATTTTACAAACCAAAGGTAAAGAAAGACACAAACAAAACCACAAACAATTTTAAAGGAAAGTGCTCATGCAAGAGCTATGAATACATCAAGAGCAAAATTACGCGTTTAATTTAAGTTAAGCGAAAAATTAAGCGAGAGAGAGCTAGAAATGTATTCAAGGACACAGGAAGAAACATGTATGCAAGCAATCAGTTCCAAAGAAAAAAAGTCAAATCAATCAGGAATTATAAAGTAATTACCACTTTTGAATCATCGACTGAGCACAAAATATTGCCAATACACCACTTTCTCTCAAAAAGTTGGACGTTTCCATTACTGATAAAGAAATCAAATTCTAGCTTGAGTCGTGTTGAGACAAACCCTTTAAAAATAGAAATAGCATCAGAGCCATAGCCGTTATCTATTTTAATTTTTCGAGATTTATATATTGCATATTTTGCAACAGCAACCAAAAAATTGAGAACACCCACGTCTCTACATGTGGGCCTGAAAGACACACCAAATATAAACATATGCATATTGAAAGGGAAGGACAGTTGGTGAAAAAGATATTCAAGGAGCAAGAAAAGCGATGTCAGTCTATGACACTGTGCAGAAGCATGAAACAAATCCTCCTTCTGATCACAGAAAGGACAAGTTTCCGGCAGCGAGCTGTTAATACGGTTAACAAAAATATTGGAGGGGAGTGCCCAGTGTGCTAACCTCCATTGTATATCCGCTAACACGCCATGTATTGGTGAGGTGTACATGTGAGGCCAAAGGGGAGTAGACGGAGACCCCGATCCTAACTGCTCTGACCACAAAGCTACTCGTGTTCTCCCAGAGAGGGGTACATTCTTATTTTGTCGAGAGAGATCACGGATTCCAATCTTAGTTATAAGATGAAAAGGAGGGGTATGTTCAATCTCCGGCTGAAGAGAAGAAGGGAGCACTTTGATTTCAGGGAAACTTAACCGAAAATCTTCAATGTTACCAACACCTTCCCAGCCGATGTTTAGCTGTCTAAATTTTCTAATAACTATACGTACAACTTGGTCTACAAGTCGGACAGACCGAGATCCAACTGAGGTTGCCACCAAACCAGCAGGTTTCCACTTAACTCCAGATGAATCTCTCAGATCACATACTTTGTTAATCCCTCCTTGGATATTTTTTTTCTCAGGGCATGGCTATGAGGGATAGCAGGAAAAAAAATTATTGAAGAAAAGGGGTTCTTGAAGGAACATTAGACAATTATAGCTCTCAAGGAAGCGGTGGACGTCAAACCTTTTCCAAGTGTCCAATAAACTCTGATAGAATCTCAGAAGAGAGGCAAAATTTATATTCTCGAGGTCGATCAAAAGAAGCTGCCGATCATATCTCAGTTTACCAGTCTGTTGTAACAGAAAAATTGCAAAGGGCCTCCAGGGCAGCTGTTCAGCAAACAGTAGTCTCTGCAGAGACTGCAGCCGAAAGGCCACAACCGGGCCAGAAATATCAATAATGCCCTGGCAACCTTCCTTCCGGGGGTAGTACAATATCTCAGGCCTCAGCCAATGGTAGCCACTCCAAAAGAAGTTTACCAGCATTCGCTGAGTAGCCATAATTAGTTGGTTTGATGGCTGTAAAGCAAAGATTCTGTGCCATAATTTTGTTGCAACCAGATTGTTTATGACAAGGGTACGACCTCGATAGGAGATGGACCTCAGCAGTCCTTCCCATGCTTTCAATCTGTGCATAATTTGTTCCAGCACTCCTTCCCAATTTTTCATTTCTGTTTCACGATTACCAATATGCACTCCAAGATATTTAACCCCATCTGTTCTCCAGACTAGGTTGTGTGGGAGTGAGGGTGGTGATACACAAGAGAGATTGCCTTTGCCACACCATAATGCTGTACTTTTATTCCAATTGATCCCACCGGAAGAGGCTGCAGAGAAATCTCGCATACAATGTTGTAAAGCAGAGACATCATTGGAGCTTCCAATCAAAACACAGACATCATCAGCATAAGCCGTCTGCACAAATTCTGCTCCTTCTATACTTCTCATTCCCTGAGGTATTCACTGTCTAATAGACCGAAAGGAGTGGTTCAAGGGCGACTATATATAAAAGCCCAGAGAGGGGGCACCCTTGGCGAATACCCCGTTGGAAAGGAAAGGGAGAGCATAACCTATTGTTGATCTTTATCATACATTGAGTATTAGTATACAGGAGTTTCACATAAGAGATGAAAGTTTCACCAAACCCCATTCCTTCCAGGACAGAAAAAAGGTACTTGTGGTCAACACGATCGAAGGCCTTAGTTTGATCAAGAAACAGCAATCCAAAATCGTCACGCAGGAAATTATTGCATGAAATAACATCTCTTACCGAAAAAATATTATCATAAATAGATTTTCCAGGCACACAATAGTTCTGGTCCAGGTGTACAACTGAACTGATCACAGTCTTCATACGATTAGCAAGTACTGGTCCGGGTGTATAACTGAACTGATCACAGTCTTCATACGATTAGCAAGTACTTTAGAGAGAATCTTGTAATCAACACACAATAAGGAGACAGGTCGCCAGTTATCAACGAGATGAAGATTCCCAGCTTTTGGTAGCAAACAAACGACTGCTCGTCTACAAGACATTGGAAGTTCTCCGGCACGTATGCTTTCATCGAGTAAGTCAGGTCCCACAAGGGCCCAGAAGGTCTTGTAGAATTCTGCGGGCAGGCCATCTATTCCAGAAGCTTTCCCATCTTTCAGGCTCCGTACAGCTGCTTCAAGTTCATCAGCCGAAATTGGGGAGTCAAGCATGCATCGCTCATCCTCCTCGACACTCGGAAGCCCAGCAGTTAACTCTCGTATCACCTCATTGTCCACGTTCTGAGGAGAATACAAGTTAGAATAGAACCCTTTCAGAGTACACCTGATCGCCTGCTGGGAGGTCACCAGCGACCCATTGGGAGTGAGTAAAGTATGAATTTGTTGTGACCTTTTGAGGGAAGACTCTAACTTAAAGAACTCTTTGTTTGGCATGTCCAGAGTTAAATAGCTCATTCGCATTCGGACCAAGGCACCCATCGCCCGTTGCCGTACCGCTTCCTCCAGCACTGCTTTCTTTGCCCATATTAGTTGGTCACGTGCACCTCTCCCAACCTCGTCAACATTCTGTTCTAACGATATAATTTCAGATTTTAACAGATCGATTGATATTGATTGGATTTTAGTGGTGTATGCACTATATTGTTGACAGAAATTCTTAATTTGGGATTTTGCAATGTCCCACCACAGCCGGAGACTATCACACTCAGGTCTGGAGGAGCGAATTTTCTCCCACACGACGTGAAAGGCCTCATTCAATTCTTTGTCATGTAAGAGACGAGTATTCCAAGACCAGTAAGCACTACCACCAGGTGGAAAGGGTAACTTAAAGGACATTGAGATTAAACAGTGGTCTGTGAATCCAGTTGGTAAAATTTTGGAGACAGACACCACATTCAACATTGGCTTGTTCACATAAAATCTGTCCAGCCTTGCCATTGACATAATATCATCATTGCATCTACACCATGTATAACAGCGTGAGAGTGGGTGTTGTGATCTCCACACATCCTTAAGCCGAAAGATGTTGATGGTGTCCTCTCGAGCTTTCGTAGAGGCAACATGAGGCTCATGACCATTCCTATCAATCGACGGACAAATTGTGCAATTAAAATCTCCCGCGATACAGATAAAAGCTGTTGCATCCAGAGTTTTTACAAAATCCCGCAGAGTGGAAAAGAAAATTTTCCTCTCCATTGGGTCACACGGTGCATAAACATTCACTGCTATAATCTTTTGGGTATTATAAAGAAATTCTATGGAGATCAAATGCCCTTTATAGATTTCTTTAAATGAAACCTGTTGAGCACAAATCTTATGACTTAGGCAAATGGCAACACCGGCCCGAGGTGTACGGAACCCACTTAGCCACCAATGCCCCTTAGAAAGTTTCCCCCAATCGGCTACTTGAGCACTAGTAGCGTGGGTCTCTTGCAAGAGAATAATGTCAGCCTTTTCTTTTCCAACCGCTTGAATGGTTTGCACCCTCCGTAAGGGGGCACGACCCCCATTTATATTTAAGGATACAACATTTAGTTCCATAGTTGATTCTTCTGGGGGGTATAGTCCTCTTCCTCATTTAATTACTTGTTTGCCTTCGTGATGGCTTTCCTCAGCCGCTGAAATTCAGGTTCGGAGATTTGCACATACTCGCTCCTTTCAGCAAAGGTTTTGTGGCTGCAAGGAAGGCCTGGATATTAGGAAAATGATCCTTAATTCGTACATGCCTTTGTCTGAAAGTTTCCTTCAAAAATCTAACAATATTTTCTTTTGAGATCTCCAAAAGCTGCTCTTCCTCCTGAAGGGGGGGGGGGGGGGCCCTGTTAACCATTGCCACTGGTTCCTCATGGCCGATCAGTGTCTCAGTAGTTAGAATTCCCTTTGTGACGCTAGAAACGAGTTCCTCCTGAACCTGTACAGAAACACCTGTTCCATCCCCATCTACCTTAGGTTATTCATCCTCATTATCCTCATGCATCATTGCAATGGGGGGGGGGGGGGCGGGAGGAGTCGTTATTAGCAGTAATGGGTATTTTGCATTACCCGTTAGAATTGATATGGACATCAGCAGGCTGTTCGGTTTCGCAGGTTGATTTGCAACCTTCAGGAAAAAGTTCCCCTTCATCCCGAGCAGGTGATATCATGTCAGCCATAGTTTCACCACCTTGCTGATCTTCATGTGAAGGACTGTCTGAATCGTTTAACTGCTTCCTGTCTGCACCACCAACACTTTAAACATATTTTGTCCACATTCCTCGTACTTAAAAGTGACCGTTTGAAATTTTTCCGAGATACCGCAGCTACAATCTGCTGCTCCTCACAAATCATTCCCTCTACAGGTAGAGGCTTCTCCCTTACATTTGCTGACTCATCGGTTGCACGATGGCCAGCTGTACTGGATGACTCATCGCTTAAACGAAGCACATCCGTATGGGTCTCATCAGCACCACTCTTAGCCGTACCTTGATGGTCCGACGTAGATCCCCGCACTGAAGGCGAAACAGCTATAGAACCCTCCATCATGGTCACGGGGGAGCTGGTCCGGCTGCTGTGGCATACGTTTTCTCCCCATCAGTACAATACTGCCTGGTGTGTCCATGTGCACCACACCCGTAACAAATCAACCTCTCCGTTGCCGCAAAAATTCTGTGCTCACGTTTTGATGACTTAAAAACAAGAGAGACATTCAATTGCGTCAAACCATCCTTCAAAACAACATAACAAAACCGTCTAAACGTTTCGATATGCTTAAGCTTCCCGTCTGTAGTGCGTATGGAGGCTTGGATAATTCTCGACACCACAGTACCGTACTGACCGAGCTTCTGAAGAATTTCCTCATTAGACAGCGTCGGTAGAACGTTTGATAGTATTACCTTCGAAGCTGGAGTGTTCCATGGCAAAACCGGAACAAACTGGTCATTACCCAAGGTGAGTCCGTTCTGCACGACGATGCGTGCGAAACGGACACGTGAAACGAAAACAACCACCTTGTGGTGCATTCGGGACGCTGCCCGGATGTTCTCACAACCGATCAATTCTCCGATTGCGAGGAGCGTCTCCTCCAGCGAGACATCTTCCGGTGGGACAAAACACATGCCGTGTTCATCTGTTAACGCCTCATCGGCGTCACGACCGGCATTACTTCGACTATTCTTGCTAGCCATTTGAAGTAACTAAACGAAAAATAACCAATAAATGGTACTAGGGTTTGTAAAGCCTAAATAAATGAAAAAAAACACCAACAATAACTGGGAAATAAATAAATAAATCCCGTTAACCACCGAAAGTGGCTAACTTTAACCGCGCTGTCTCTCCCTCTCTCGCTCAGTAGACAAGACGATAGAAAGGGACACCGACACTCGGACAGCAGAAAGGACCAAAGGTAGGAAGAAGGAAAAAGCAACAAGAGACACAGCACGTACGGCCAGTGACTGAGCAACAGACCTGGCGCTTGCACGTGCGTGCTAAGCGAGCGGCAGCTATGCGAGGAGAGAGAGAGAGAGAGAGAGAGAGAGAGACATTTGACATTTCGTTCCTCTTTATTACTGGGAAGTCAGTGTACATGATGAAAAGTCATACGACACATTTCATATAAATAAGGATGGGGGTCACATGAGAGCAAGGACTATAATTTACAAATGGACTTGGAGGACACCTTCAACCAAGCTGCAAAGGGATTCCTTCACGCACCATCGCTATGAGAAGAGTGTACATTCAATGAATTCAAGCTCCAGATGTAAACGAGACGTAACTAGACCTTTGAAAATCATAAAAACATCATCATCAGATAAAAGTAGTGCACGAATGGTTTGCATTTTGTGCTTTCTTGATAAATAAATAGCAAGTTTTGCCTCCGCAAACAGATAGTTGGCTAAAATACATTCCTCTTTATATCGGTAAGAAATATTAAAACCAAATATAAAAACACAATGTGTGAAAACCAAGCCTAGCCCTTCAATCACACGTGATAAAACTGAAAAAAGAGGAGCCAACCTCGTACATTCAATAAAAGCATGAAAAACAGTTTCAGGGACATCACAGAAGGGACACATTTCCGAGTTGTCAGGGCATATGCGGTGAGATAAAACGTTTGAAGATAAAATATAATGTGCTAGTCCCCATTGCAGGTCCCCAGTGCGTTTGACAATGGGTGCCCTATACATGGTGAGCCATTTGATTGTTGCGGCAGCGCCAATTTGGAGCAGATGTCTCCAGTGTGTTTGTGGTTCTGTCGGTTTACAGGGAACAAGAATTCCAACACACATGGAATAAACAGAGGATTTCTCCATTGTATTAAAAGGAATAAGACCTTGGAAAGAAATTAAAAGTTTTGGAAAGGTGTATTGGGACAATGGAGGGTTAGCTTCCACCAGTGGGTCCCATTTTAGTCCGGTTTGTTAAAAAAGGCGTAAAATCAGAGAGAAGATCCTCCCAATGACTCTGATAGAACGAACACCAGTAGCCACAGCAACGTCAGCTGCTGACTTCCATTTATGGAGAAAAGGGTGTCGAAAGTTTTTGACCTTAGTGCAATCAATATCAATGAATTTTTGCTTGAAAGATCGGTCACTACAGACCCCTTTAAAAACTGGGTTTAAAAAGACTGGCTCATTTAAAAACATTTGGAGGGAATAATCACATGTATCACGTTGAAACTGAATCGCCTGCCATGCTTCCAGCATGCTCCTGTAAAACAGGGGGACCAAAGTTAAGTCAATGCTCTTGATGTTGATGAGAAAGAGTTGCTAGTCAAAACCAAGTTTCCCGGCTTGCCTAAGTAGGCAGTGAGCAAAAGCTTTCCACGGGACATTCGTGTACAGAAGCCGGCGTAGTGAGAGGAGGCGAAAAGCCATCACCTTACTGTTGACATCGACCAACCCCTGTCCACCTTCAGCAACGGGCAGGCTTAGCACGCCTGACCGGAGCCAGTGTTTCCCCCCCCCCCCCCCCCCCAAAAAAAGTCAATAAAATCACTTGAGAGTTTTTTTTAAGGATAAAATCTGGGGCTTGTAGTGCCTTAAGCTTATGCCACAGCATTGATGCCGCAAGATTGTTTATTATCAGGGTGCGACCCCGATAAGAGAGCTGATGCAGTAAACCTTTCCATTTTAGAAGCCGCTGCTCAGTTTTAGTTACGAGTGTTTCCCAGTTCTTCGAGACGAAGTCCGGAGTGCCAAGAGAGACCCCTAGATAGTGTATCCCGTCTCGTGCCCACACAAGATGGCCGGGCAAGGTTGGAGGAGGGGCGTCACTCTGCGGACCCAAGTAGAGAGCATTGCCCTCGAGCCAGTTGATTTTTGCAGAGCTTGCTGAGCTAAACTCCTGGACACAATGAACCAAGGAAGAAACATCTTCATCAGAGCGAACAATTACGCACAGGTCATCTGCATAGGCAATTGTCTTGACCAGGTTTACTGCTGGAAGGGGGCGAAACCAAGAAGGCGCGCACGCAATCGAATAAGCAAAGGCTCAAGTGAAAGGGAGTACAAAAGACCAGACAAGGGGCACCCTTGGCGAATTCCTCTACAAACAGAGAAAGGCTGGCATAAAATATTATTTACTTTTAACAAACTAAAAGTTTTATTACACAATAATTTAGTGTAAGAGATAAAAAAAAATTCCCGATACCAAAGCCCCGTAAAACAGAAAAGAGATTAAAATGATCAATTGCATCAAAAGCTTTTTCCTGGTCGAGGAAAACCAAACCAACATTGCTTTGTTCAATGGTACAAATATCGATAATGTCGCGAACGATAAAAAATACTGTCATGTATAGTCCTTTTGGGAATGCAGTATGATTGGTCAGGGTGTACAATCTCCCCAATCACCGGCTTGAGGCGGTTTGCAAGAGCTTTGGAATTTTTTTAATAGTCAGTACAAAGTAACGAGATTGGACGCCAGTTTTTCAAGTTCTGAAGGTCTCCTTTCTTGGGAATGAGGGCAAGTACAGCCCTGCGACAACTGAGGGGTAGCGAGCCAGATCGCAAGCTGTCGTTTAAAAGACCAAGTAGTTCAGGACCCAAAAGGCCCGGTAGAGTTCCATTGGGATCCCATCTAAGCCTGACGCCTTGCCAGTGTGTAAAAGTTTGCAATGCGGAAAAAAGTTCTTCCAAAGTAACTTCCACATCCAACTGTAGGCGTGTCGTTTCGGACAAGGTGGGCAAAGAGGGAACCAGAGAGTCAATCATGCCGTGATCAATGCTCTTGGCATGGTACAAGTCAGAGAAGTATTCCTTGGCGGAACCTCTGATACATTTTTGATCGTATGTCACTCTCCCTTATTTTGTCCGAAGCGAGGTTAGTTGCTGGCTTCATTTGGTTCGGGTTTCCAATCCAAAGAAGAACTTGGAAGAGGTTTTTAGAAAAAAATTTTTGCCATTCGGAGCCGGACCAAAGCTCCTCGAGCTCGCTATACAAACAATTCAGCAAGAACGGCCTTTTTCTTAGCCAACGAAAGGTTAGTCCGTTCAGCATTAGAAGCTGAGAGGTTGGATTGTAAAGTTAGAATCTCCTTGGTAAGCAGGAATTGAATAGCAACATCATTCTTGGTATGAAAGGACCCATAATGCTGGCAAAACATTTTTATCTGGGCTTTTGCATTGTCCCACCACTGTCCGAGGAGAGGGAAGGAAGCTTTCCGCAGGAGTAAAGTCTCCCAGAAGATTTAAAGCATCAATAAAACATTTGTCTTGAAGAAGACTAACATTGATGGTCCAATAAACAGCACCACGATTACAAATCGGGGAGAAAGTGCGAAACACAACCATGTGGTGATCTGAGAAACCACTCGGGACAATACCAGTATGGGTCACAATATTTAAAAAAATCACTATTAATATAAAACCGGTCTAACCTTGCGAGGGACAGACGGCCATTTAAACACCGACACCATGTATACTGGCGTGTGGATGGATTTCGGGTTCTCCAGATGTCAACAAGGGAGAAGGTTGTCAAAGTCCTAGTCAGAGGCACAATACTTGCTGGATGAGGCTCATTCCCATTGCGATCAATGGTAGATAGAGTCCATCGTACAGTTAAAATCCCCTCCTAAACAAACAAATCCATTCAAGTCAAAACGTGCAAGAGATGTTTCTAACTGTGTGAAAAAAGCAAATCTATCCGTGCTGTCACTGGGTGCATAGACGTTCACTATCGTGTGTTTAAAACCATTAACAGTGAAAGTGAGAGAGATTAAGTACCCTTTAATTATTTCATTAAAATCAACAATGAGATTACAGAGAGAAGGATGTAAATAAATGGCTACCCCAGCCCTAGGACACTCTAAGCTACTGAAGAACCACCTTCCTTTCATTATTCTTTCCCATTCACTCATACAGGAGGAACTACATCTGGTTTCTTGTAAGAGTAAGATATCAATGTGGTTCTTCAAAACAAGCTCCTTAACTTCAGCTTTTCGTAAATACGAGCGTCCTCCGTTTATGTTTAAAGTGGCTATAGAAAAAGCCATAGTGTGGAATTTGGGGAAAGGTATCAGTCAATTGGGTCATGATATGCCTGCAGGTGCTTCCTTGCTTTCAGAACCCATTTCCTGAGACGAAACATTTGTGGTTCCGTCAAACCAAACTGCTCAGACTGAAGGAGCAGTCGCTTTGCGGAGATGATAAAACTGTGCAGATCAGGGAAGGAATCCTGAATTTTAACATTTCTCTTACGGAAAGCGTGATGTAGAAACTTTAGGATCTCCTGGAGGGGCACAGTCGGACCACTCTCCGGTTCCTGGGATAAGCCTGGATCATCCCAGACCTCGGTGCTACCACCAGAGGCAAGCGACGACGCGCCATCAGAATCGTAGTTTGATTGGGGATCTACATTAATACCGTGCTCCCCCGGTGGAGCAGGTATTTCCATTTCTGCCGGGAGGGGAAAAATGATTTCCGAAGCAGAACATACACGCTCTGCTTCCATCATGTCCGGGGTTGTCTGTGGCGCAGACATCTCAGACACTTCACCTTTAGCAGGGAGAGGGACCAAAACAGGTTCATTACTGACGTCCATGGTTGTGGTATCGGCAACCACAGGGGTAGTCACAGCTACCTCTTGGAACACGACGCTACCTCCTTGTACCTCTTGGGGCACGACACTACCTCCTTGTACCTCTTGGGGCACGACACGACCTCCTTGTACCTGTTGGGGTACGACACTACCTCCTTGTACCTGTTGGGGTACGACACTACCTCCTTGTACGTCTTGGGGCACGACACTACCTCCTTGTACCTCTTTGGGCACGACACTACCTCCTTGTACCTCTTGGGGCACGACACTACCTCCTTGTATCTCTTGGGGCACGACACTACCTCCTTGTACCTCTTGGGGCATAACACTACCTCCTTGTACCTCTTGGGGCACGACACGACCTCCTTGTACCTCTGGGGGCACGACACTACCTCCTTGTACCTCTTGGGGAACGACACTACCTCCTTGGACCTCTTGGGGCACGACACGACCTCCTTGTTCGTGCTCGTGTTTGTCTTGCTCGTTATCAGGAGCGTTATTATTATCCTCCATAGCTAACACGGCAAATCTGTTTTCCGTTTCCACGGCAGCAAACGGGGCAGCTGCATCCAAATGGGAGCTATTTAATTTGCCCGACGCCGCCACTTTTTTCGGAACGCTCACCGTCACATTGTGACCATTGACGTTTGGGCACTTGTTTCTCCGAGATTGAACGGTGATAAAACCCTCGTCTGCTCGTCATCCGCTTGAGGGCCCTATAGTTCCGCACTCGCACCGCGGGGCTGATTATGGGAGGTGTCTGTACACTCCTCCGCTCTAGATGTGCCACTCGTGCCGGGCTTGGGCTCCGCGACTCTAGATGTACCACGAGTGCTTGGCTTGGGCTCCGCGGCTCGAGATGTACCACTGGTGCTTGGGTTGGGCTCCAGGTGTTGAGATTCCCGGTTAGGTTCCACACGTTGAGATTCATCACCGGGAATGTTTGGTTTTGGACAAGCGTTCTTAAATGTCCGTGCTCGCCACAAATAAAGCACGTCATTGCCTCAGTAGCGATGTAAATTTGGAAGCTGCGATCTTTGTGCTTCAAAGTCACAGCAGCACTAAGCGATTGTGCATTATTCTTTAAAACAATATAACAGCTCATCTCCCCTTCCCGTTCAGGCTGGAGTTCCCCAAGGCAGTGTGCTGGGCCCTGTGCTTTTTCTGGTCTTTATCAATGATCTCTCCGACTCTCTGGAAAATCCTCTGTATCTCTTTGCTGATGACTCCACTCTCTGCCGCTCCATTCCTCTTCCCTCAGATCGGCAGTCTGCAGCCTCCTCGCTCTCTGAAGACCTGGACAAAATCACAGACTGGTCAAACATGTGGAACATGTCTTTCAATCCTGACAAATCTCACACTCTTACTATGTCTCTCCGAAAAGATCGACTGGACAACCCTCCCATCTACTTTCACAACAATCTTCTCCAAGAAGTTCTGTCGCTCAAGCTTTTGGGTCTCACCATCTGCCATGATCTTTCTTGGGAAAACCACATTTCCAAGCTGGCCTCCAAAGCCAGTCGCCGAATGGGCATCCTCCGTCGTGCGAAGTCCTTCCTAGGCACACCTGAGCTCCTCACCACATACAAGGCTTTCATCCGCAGCTCAATGGAATACTGTTCTCCCCTATGGGCTGGTGCTCCTGCTTCACACCTGGCTCGGCTTCACGCTGTTGAATCCAAAGCTTTCAGAATCATTGGAATCTCCCGCGATGAAGCTATCTCTGAGGGCCTTTCACTCACTCACCGCAGGCAGGTAGGTGGTCTTTCTGTCTTCTACCGACACCTCTCCAGCCTTGCTCCCCCAGCTCTCTCTGTGCTCTGTCCCCCAAATATTCCTACAGGTCGCACAAGATCTGCCAGCCACCCTCTGATGGTTAAACTGCCGAAATCTCGGCTCTCTGCTCACCTTCACTCTTTCATTCCTCTTTTCTCCCGCCTCTGGAACAAACTCCCACACTCACTTCAATCATACTCCTCCCTCCAGGTCTTCAAAACAGCTGTTCACCACCATCTCTTATCTTCTCCCATCCAAAACCTTGATCTTTTCTACCCCCACTAATTCACCCCAGATCCACCTTGTTTGAAATTCCAACCTCTTTCCTGGAAGTCTTGGCAGTGTCCATATGTTTTATACCTCTCCCACCCCCCCCCCCTACCCATGCCTCCCCCCCAAAGCCATCTCCCTCCCACAGTTCTCTCGATGTCTCCATGTCTCTCGGTCCCTGCTCTCAAATGTTGTGTTTGTGTCCTTCCCCCTCTCTCCCCATCTTGTCTACCGCTCCCGATGTTATTTGTTTTGTGTGTCTGTTTGTCTTTCTGTGTGATTAATGTTCGCTCTTTCACGAGCCTCGATCTTGTATACAAAAAAAAACAACAAAAAAAAAAAAAAAAAAACAGTGACGCCGGAAAGACATGATGTGTTTAACCGAAGCGCCAGAACGCAAACGTGAGGGGATCATTGAGATCCGTGACACGACCGTCCCAAAACGATTTAAAGCACAGGTAATCTCCTCGCTTTTAAAGAAAGGTGGTAAATTCGAAATAATAATTTTAACGGCAGGTGTGTCCAAAGGACACACAGTAAGAAAAAGATCCGGCGTGACAGACAAGCCAGTTTCGACTGTCTGAGCAACGTATCGCTCTTCGGACAGGAAGAGCACGACACGTTGATTCATTTTCGACGCTGCGAGAATGTTTTCGAGCCCAATTTGTTCTCCGAAACCCATTACAACGTCATCAACACTAACTCCGTCCGGTGGACAAACTATGACCCTGTTCTTTGGAGTAAGTGCCTCGTACACACTATTGTGCAAACGTAGCCTACGTTTGTCATTGTGTAAACTTAACAAATTAAGTAAATTGAAAAATCAAAAACAAACCTGCCACAAGTAAAACTAGCAAGTGGAGGAAAAGGAAAAGTAATAATATGGGTGAAGTATTTAGCCAAGAAAAGGCTAAACGTATAAACACGGCAAATGGAAGAGCAGGCCCAAACCAGGAGGTCCTGAACAGGACTGCTAATCACCTACAGTGCACGCTCTCTTTCTCTCTCCTGTCTCAACAAAGAAAGAAAACACGGGAAAAACTTCACAAACAAGGACAAGGACACAAATGGAGTGAAATGGAGGATGGAAAAGACAAATAACACAGCACAGTCCTCACAGCTCAGCGCACACACAGCCGCCGTGGCGCCACACCCAAAACGTAACAGCTGACAGGGGGAGAGGGAGGGAGAGGGAGGGGGGGAGAGGGAGGGAGAGGGAGGGAGAGAGAGGGAGAGGGAGAGAGAGGGAGAGAGAAGGAGAGAGAGAGAGACTTTTGAAGCTCTTTTATTATAAAGGTAAGAAAACCATACAAGTCATGCAAATAATAGTCACCACAATTCAAAACATGTGCAGCCAAACAACAACAATAAAAACACAAAGCACTAAAATAAAAAACTTAACAAACCATGATCAAGTTTACAAAACCCACCCTTTGCACACCATTTTTCCACAAAAGTTTGTAAATCATCTTTCATTTGGCAAAAAGAAAATTCCAAGTGTAACCTTGCCATGACTAGAGCCTTAAACACAATTACCACATCACATAAAATATCAGCATTTGCCAGGAGCTTTGCTTTTCTTGTTTTGTAGATTGCTAATTTTCCAATAGAAATTAAGAAATTAGCAAGAGCAGTCTCAGAGCGTTTTTTATAACTAAGTGGTGTTCCAAAGATAAAAACACGTGTAGAAAAAGAGAAGTTCATACGATTAAAAAAAGTTGATAAAAAACCAAAGAAGGGAGAGAGTCTTGCACAATCTACGTAAGCATGGAAAAGGTCTTCAGAAATCATACAAAAGCGGCATTCCACTGAATTATCCTCATTAAAACGATGTAATAAAACATTGGAGGGCAACACCATATGGGCGAGTGTCCAAGCAATATCACCAGTCCTTTTAACAATCGGTGAAACATACATTGCAGACCATTGCGGATGGGAGGGAGACCCAGAAGGCAGTTTCTCTTTCCATCGAGCCCCAAAAGAAAAGAGGCTGTAACGAGGGAAACCGAACTGAGATACACAAACGATAGAGTCTCTTTTTATCCTTGCTGGAAAGTGGCGATGAGGATAGCAAGATAGATGTTGTGGCGCTATCAGCTGGCAGGCTAGAGCTAGCACAGATCTGTGGTGGTGTATGGTGGTCACCAATGTTGGCGGTTGAGCTCAGGCCCAGGTGCCTAAAAACACACAGGATTTCCTGTAGGACCTTGGCTACGCTCCTCAAAGATCTGATGCCAGTTCTTACTTGAAGATGTCCTGCGGAGAACCAACTGTTCCTGTTACAGTCACGAAGGTCCCGAGTCGTTTTCACGCCAGCACTCACAAAACGTTGCACAAAGGCACGTGAGCGAGGAATAGCAGGAAAGAGGGCATTGTAGAAAAGGGGTTCCCGGAGGAACCTTTCACTGTTGTATGTCCCCATTTGGCGAGTTATTGAAATGGACCGCCAGACGTTCAAGACATCTTGGTAAAAGTCAGGGAGCAGCGAAACATCGACATGTTGCAGCTCCATGAAGAAGAGTTCACAATTGTACCCAAGCATGCCGGCTTGTTTTAGTATACAGTTTGCAGTCGATTTCCAGGGCAAGGCCTCCAGAAATATAAAACGACGAGCTGTGGAGACTCGGAAGGCCATCACCCGACAAAGAATGTCCACAAGCCCATGACCACCTTCTGCCAGTGGGAGGCAAATAGTCTCTGGCTTTAGCCAGTGTTTGCCATCCCAAAAGAAGTCAAGTAAACATTTTTGGATTGACGACACCAACGTTGCAGGTGGCTGCAAGGCAATCATTTTATGCCATAAGAGAGGGGCCACCAGGTTGTTAATGACCAGGGCACGACCTCGGAAAGACAAGGTCGACAAAATTCCTCTCCATCTGTTTAATTTGTTGCTGATTTTGTGGAGCAAACCATCCCAATTCCTTTTGACAAAGCCTGGGGTTCCAAGGTAAACACCGAGGTATTTCACACCTTCTTTTTCCCATGTCAAATTCATAGGGAGAATTGGAAGGGCAGAAGGTGGCGTACCGCCGACCCAAACTGCTTTGCATTTCGACCAATTAATTTGCGTTGTACATGCTTGAGAGTATACCCGTAGGCACTCAAATAGCAGAGCAATGTCATTACTGCTGCGAACAGCAACACATACATCATCAGCATAGGCCGAAATGATAACGGGATTTTCTGATGGAGTCACTGAAAATCCCATAAGAGAAGATCGTAAACGAATCAAAAGGGGCTCAATGCAAAGAGAGTACAAGATTCCAGATAAGGGACAGCCTTGCCGAATTCCCCTCCCAATCCGCAAGGGTGAACACAGACCATCATTGATTTTGATCAAGCTAAAAATGTGATTATACAATAAGGACACATATGAAATAAAGGATGCCCCAAAACCAAATTGCTTTAAAATGTGAAACAAATACTCATGATTAACAGTCAAAAGCCTTTTCTTGGTCAATAAAAAAGAGACCGGTATGTTGTTGTTGAAATGCACACACATCCCACAGGTCTCGTACCAAAAAAATGTTATCGTGCATAGATCTGTGCATAACAGTACGATTGATCCTGATGTATTACTGTGCTTAGAACAGTCTTTACACGGTTAGCTAGCGTTTTGGCAAAAATCTTGTAATCTGTGCAGAGAAGAGAGATTGGACGCCAGTTCTGTATCAATTGCAGGTCGTTTTTCTTAGGGATAAGGCAAACAACTGCACGCCGACAACTAAGGGGTAACAATCCCTCACGCAGACTGTATAAAAATACTGAGTGCAAAGCAGGACCAAGCATGTCCCAAAAGGTTTTATAAAATTCAGCTGGTAGCCCATCAAAACCAGGAGCCTTATGATCAGCAAGGCCATCGAGCGCAGTTTTAAGTTCACCGAGAGTAATGTTCTCATCCAAGACATGCCGTTGATGCTCATCTATCTGCGGTAGATTGGTCGTAATATTCTGCATTGCAGGCACATCATTGGGTTTAAGGAAAACATTCTCAAAATAAGACCGAACAAAATGAACAATCTCCGTATTATCACTAGGAATATG
This sequence comes from Myxine glutinosa, assembly GCF_964187855.1. Lineage (NCBI taxonomy): Eukaryota > Metazoa > Chordata > Myxini > Myxiniformes > Myxinidae > Myxine > Myxine glutinosa. The sequence continues at coordinate 128,270,971 of NC_136269.1, forward strand.
CCCATCACTAGCCCGAAGACTAAGCATTTGCTGGCTCGCCTTCGTCGTCTTCTCAAACTTAAAGAAATCTTTACAACATGTGTCTGACGACAGTAAACCATTCACTCTCAGCCTGACTAAGGCACCAATACCATTTTCTTGAATTAATTCCTCAAGCAGAGTTTGTTTTTCAAAGAGGAGTTGACACCGTCTTTCATCACTGAGGACCTCAGCACCTTCCTGCAATCGTAGAATTTCTTGTTTCAAGGCATCAATACATAATTGTTTACTTTGAGAGCAATTGGTTTTGTATTGCTGACAGAAAACACGGATCTGCGCTTTAGCATAGTCCCACCACTGACATAGATTTAGGAAACGATGTTGGAAATCCACAACCTTGTCCCAAAAAACCACAAAGGATGATTTAAAGAAAGGATCGCTCAGAAGTGAGGTGTTAAAGGACCAATACAGGGTGCGGCGTTTGAAACGAGGAAAAGAAAAGCACAGTTTTACCAAAGAATGATCAGAGAAGCCTGAAGGGACAATAGCCGTATATGTCACAAGGTTGACAGCAGAGTTAGGAATATAAAATTTATCAAGACGAGCAAGTGAAAGATGATTTAGTAAAACCCGACACCAGCTAAATTGCTGCAGGTTTGGGTGTTGTTGCCGCCATACATCGTTGAGGTCATGCCGCGAAATTATACTGGAAAGAGGCCTACTTGAAGCTGGATGTGGCTCTGCACTGTTCCTATCTAAAGTTGGGTTTAAAGTACAGTTAAAGTCACCCCCTAAGCACAACAATGTATCAGAAGAGAGGTGTCTCAGGAAATTAAAGGACTGATTAAAAAAAGTTCCTCTATCTGTGCTATCGCTTGGAGCATAGATGTTAACAAACATAAATCGTTGCTGATTGTATTCAAACTCTACAGAGGCTAGATAGCCTGGTACGATTTCCTTAAAGATGGGGGGGGGGGAGACAGCCAAACGTGAACTGACAAAAAAAGCAATACCCGCACTCACAGAATCTGTATTACTAAAAAACCAAGTGCCAATCAGCTGTTGCTGCCAATCAGCCATGCAGTCTGCAGTGGCACGAGTTTCTTGCAATAAAAGTACATCAATCTTTTCCCTCCTGGCTAATTGCACAGTTTGGGACCGACGCAGCTGACTGCGCCCACCATTAATGTTCAAGCTTGCTATGTTCATAGAAACATAGGCAGCAACACAGCCATTACAGGTTTAATTCTTTCCTTGCTGTGACAAGGTACCTCTTCAGTCTTTTCAGTGATTGATCAGAAATATGAAGGGCCGCAGATTGTTGTACAACTTCCTGAGCCCCACTAATGAAGGCATGAGTATCAACGAAAAAATCGCAGATTTTCACGCGCTTTTTACGGTAAGTTTTTTGTAGGAAATCCACGATTTCAGCATGAGGGACAGAGCCTCCAGAGACATGCTCCGATGAGAAGTCAGCCTCACCATCACTCAGTGAGGCAACGGAAGAACCCCCATCAGAGTCACAATCATTGCATTGAGAGTCCATTGCCGAGGCAACGGGCTCATCGACGCGAAAATCTGAGACTTCAGCACTATCACCCTGCTGACCATGAGCTTGACAAGGCTCAGCTGCCTCAATGGAGGATTCCACAGACAGATCACTAGTTCCAACACACTCACCACTCCCCACAGAGGGAGGGGTGGCACAATCAACACAAACTTCAGCAGGGGACACACATGGAGGCTCAACCTCACATGGAGGTTTACCCTCAGAACACTGGAGAGACTCAGGTGCTGTCTGGCCAACACATACATTTTCAGCATTTATCACATTACCCTCAGAGTATTCTGAAGGCGGGGGAGGTTGAGGAATTTCCTCAACTGGAGGAAACTGCTGAGGAGGAGGTCGCGCTCCACCATAACCTTCACTAACCACTTGAGCGAAGGTTGGAGGACCGGCCAAGACCTTATTACCAGGCTCGTTGAGGTCGCTAGAAGGTGGGAGGGTTCTTTTCCTGGTTCTCTGTTTGTCTACAATGGGGTTTGCATCAGCACCATCCATATTGTTTACATCATCGACAACGATCTCAGTAGAGCCCTGCTGTTCATCACCATTCAGGCTAGTGACTCTATCTGTGGACTTTTTCGGGCACGAGTCCTTTAAATGACCATATTGACCACACTCAAAACAAACTAGAGACTCTGTGGAGACAAAGACCCGATAAGTGTGACCTTCGACCTTGAAGGGCAATACCGCATTTAAAGAGGTTACACCACGCGGTAAGATCATATAAACAAAACGACGAAAGGACATGACGTGTTTTAAACGGTTATTTTTCCCTCGTACAGGAACCATAGTAACTGAAGAGATGACAGAACCAAGTTTGTTTAGTTCAGTAACCAGGTCTTTGTTCTTAAGGAACGGAGGAGCGTTAGAGAGAGAAACCCGAACTGCCGGCGTGTCGAGTGGACATACCTGAACAAACACGTCGGGAGCAAAGAAGAGCCCGTGCTCGACTATTTGAGCAACCATTGGTACTGTGGAAACAAAGATTACCACGCGTTTATTCATGCGAGCAGCCGCTTTTACATTATCCAAACCGATTAACTCTCCGACCGCAAGGATAATGGCCTCCACATCGATTCCCGACGGAGGTGAGCAAACTAACCCATGCTTCCGGGTTAGCGCTTCAAGAGACGTGTAACGAGAGCTATCCGCCATCGTTTGCACGTTTAAACAAAGGGTAAATGTATAAAGGTTAATGAAGCCAAAAAGCTCCAGTAAACAAACGAAAAATAAAAATATTTACGAAAAAAGAAACGGAAAAAGTATTATGATTTGTAACACGAGGCGAAAAAACCCCGAAGATGGAACCGCCCTAAGGGGGAACCTTTACTGGTCTCACCACGTGTGCTCTCTCACTTTCTCACTCTCAAGAGGGGGGGGGGGGGGGGGATGATAACGTGGAAGGGTGACACACAAAAGACGGAACAAAGGTGAGAAAAGGTAAGGGGAGGGTAAAGATACAAACCACGAGCACGGAGCTACAATGCCAAGACACGAACAGACGCCATGACACCGCACCCAGCGCACCGACAGCCGATAGGTGGCGACAGAGAGAGGGAGGGAGAGAGAGAGGGAGAGAGAGGGAGAGAGAGAGAGGGAGAGAGAGAGGGAGAGGGAGAGAGAGGGAGAGAGAGAGGGAGAGGGAGAGAGAGAGAGAGGGAGACTTTGACTTTTAAGCTCTTTTTATTATAAAAGTATAAAACAAGAGTACCACCAAAAGCAATTCATCCAGGAAAATCAGTAAAATCATAGCAATCCCAGAAGGAAAAAACAATCGGTGCACTGCAAACCAAGCGACAGAAAAGGTGCAAATACCAAAAAAAACACACAAGGAGAAAATCTAGGCATAATTTCTAAACTAGGCATAATTATATATGTACAAATTTACAATCGCATCTGCAACCCTGAGGAGAGACTTAAGAAAGAAAGAGTAGGTCAAGACCAGGGGGGGGGGGGGGGGGGAACGCCGGCAAGGAGAAGCATGGAACAGTGTATAAGAAACATCCGCACTGTATTATACAGAAATTAACAATTTGTTATCTTGGACCTCACAAATCCCTCCAACACACCAGGTCGCAACAAAATTTGCAAGGTCGTTTGCAGTTTGGACACAGCCAAATTCAAGCTTGAGCCTTGCTGACACCAACGAACTAAAAAACACCATAATACTGCATTCCTGCATGGGTCTGCCGCCCAGCTTCGCCTTCCGCGACAGGTATATGGCCAGTTTAGCAGTAGCGGTTAGGAACCCAAATACAATAGATGTGGTTCCCTTTTTGGGAGGAAAGCCAAAGATGTAAGCTTTCAAAGAAAAGGTAACCTGCAATCTATGGGAAATAAAATTTAACCAATGAAACAAAGGAGAAAGTCTTTCACAATTAATGAAAGCATGAAACAAATCTTCCCTCACCGGACAAAAGGGGCAACAGCCGGAAATGGGGGAAAAAAAAACGAATGACAGCATTGGAAGGAACAATCCAGTGGGCCAAACGCCACTGAAGGTCACCTGTTCTTTTAGGAATAAGTCCAGCATACATTGTATCCCATAAAGGCTCAGAGGGGGGACCGGGAGGCAAGAGTCCTTTCCACCGGGTAACCCCAGCTAGAGGTGGGTCCCCAAGAAGAAGTTTCACACAAGACCTATAAATACTCTTGCTGCTCATAACATGGAAGGGGGGTGACCCTGCGCTCATGGGGGGCAGCTCGTTTGGGGTAAAAGCGACACCTAATTTTGGGACTGTGGGCTCAACCTCTGCGTCCTGCGTCCAATGTAGGCCTAGCTGGTGGCCCCTTCGGATCACCGCTCTTAGTATGTTCTCGATTTGCCTCCTGGACCGAACACCTGTTAGGTCCGCCAGCTCGTTCGCAGGCTTCCATCCCTGTCCAGAGTCGTGTCGGAGATGACACACTTTCAGGATGTTGGCCACTATAAAATGCTGGCAGAAGTCGCGACTCCTCGGGATATCGGGGAAAAGTGGGTTGAAAAATAAAGGCTCGTGTGCATACATGTTAGTGCCATACGAGTCTGTTTGGCGACTTATCGAAACGCCCTGCCAGGCATTCAAGAGGCTCTGATAAAAGACTGGGAGCAGAGATGTATCGACGTGTTGAAGGTTGGTCAGGAAAAGTTCCTGTCCGTATCCGAGCCTCCCAGCTCGTTGAAGAATGGAGCAGGCTAAGGGCTTTCCTGGTAGGTGTTCTGCATAAAGCAAGCGTTGGATGGAGCGGAGCCGGAAGGCCAACAGGCGGCATTTCACATCGACTAGGCCATGACCACCCTCGGCCAAGGGACAACATATGGCGCTGGGTCGAAGCCAGTGGTAGCCTCCCCAAAAAAAATCCACCAGTTTCCTCTGGATAGCTTGGAGCAAAACCTCGGGTGGTTGCAGGCAGATGAACCGGTGCCACAAAAGGGTAGTGACGAGGTTGTTGACAACTAGCGCGCGACCCTTATAGGAAAGGTGGGGAAGAGCTCTTTTCCATCGGCTCAAACGCCCATCTACCTGGTCAATGATCCTGTCCCAATTGTTCTGGGCATACTGAGGAGGACCGAGGAAGACGCCCAAATACTTGATGCCATCGTTTGCCCACACTAGCTCTGCAGGAAGGGGAGGTGGTGGTAATAACGGTGGCATAGGTAAGTCATTTTTTGGAAAGGGGATCCACAGAGCCTTGCTTTTCCCCCAATTACACCTTAATGATGAGGCAAGGTTGAAGTCCGACAAACACTTTGCCATGGCGTCACTGTCGCATTTTCTTTTTATAATGACACAAAGGTCATCGGCATAAGCTGACAGGGTCAAAGGTGGGTGTCCTGGAGAAAGGACAAGTCCAGGGATATCCTTTCTGAGGGCGATTAAGAGGGGCTCCAAGGCGAGGGCAAATAATAGACTTGAAAGTGGACAAACTTGCCTTACCCCTCTCTGAACCTTTATGGGTGGGCAAAATTCGTTGTTAACTTTGATCAAGCTGGAGATGTTTGCATATAACAAAGCTATGTAGGCTCTAAAATTTGTGCCAAGCCCGCAAGCTTGTAACACATGACACAAAAACTCATGATCAATGCTATCAAAGGCCTTTGCAAGGTCAAGAAACACCAAACCAAAATCCTCTTTGACACATTTACCAGTTAACAAATCTCTGACTAGGAATATGTTGTCATAGATGGATCTGCCAGGGATGCCGCAACTTTGATCAGGTGACACCAGGTCCCCAATAACTGTCTTCAACCGGTTCACAAGGACCTTGGAAAACAGTTTGTAATCCGTGCACAACAAAGAGATCGGACGCCAGTTTGACAGGTGTCGGAGATCGCCAGTCTTGGGTAGCAGGCAGAGTACTGCTCTTCTAAAACTGAGCGGTAATTCTCTGGATAAAAGAGATGCATCCAGAACATTGAGCAGCTCTGGGCCCAAAATGTCCCAGAATGCCGAAAGAAATTCGGCCGGTAGGCCATCGATGCCAGGGGCTTTTCCCGACTCCATCTCAGCGAGTGCACCGGTTAGCTCTGGAAGGGTAATTGGAGCATCCAGTTCCAGACGTTGGGCCTCAGCCACGGAAGGAAGATGAGAGGTCAAAACATTCATCATTTCGTGAGAAACTGTTTTGGCCTTGAAAAGTTCAGAAAAGAAATCGATTATATTTAATCTTATATCACTCGGATTTGTTAGGATGTTCCCCCCTGGGTCCAAAACCGAAGATATGAGTCGTGCTGGTTTCTCTACAGTTTCTAGGTGAAAGAAAGCCTTAGTTGGGGTATCTGAAACCTTTATATTTTGTATTCTTAGCCGAACTAGTGTGCCCGCTGCTTTTTCATGGATCAAATCCCTTAATTGGGCCTTCTTCTCGAGTAGCAACCGATAGTTCACTGGGTTGCTCTCATTGGCCAACTTGCTCTCTAACCTTAAGATGTCTGCTTCCAAGCAAGCCATCGTGATATGTTTTACATTGGTACAGTGCGAATTAAATTGTTGACAAAATACTCGAATTTGGGCCTTTAGGTTATCCCACCAGAGACTAATTGAGGAGAAAGAAGATTTTTTAGTACTCATTTCAGCCCAGAAATCACGAAAGGAGTCTGTAAATAAACTATCTTCTAAAAGTTTAACGTTAAACTTCCAGTAACTATTTCTGCATGTGGGTCGAGGAAAAGAAAGATCTAAGGTTACCATATGGTGGTCTGAAAACAATGACGGAAAACAACCTGAAGAGGCCGCGACGTTCCTAAAGGGTACATTAATGTACCAGCGGTCGAGTCTTGCCGAAGACACCCGGCCATTGGCACATCGACACCAGGTAAACTGGACTATGTTGGGGTGATGCAATCGCCAAACATCCAGTAGACCGGCCGTCTTAAAGAAACGGGATAGGTCCGCATGGGACTCGGGGTGGGGTTCTGCAGAGTTTCTATCCTTCGAAGGGTCAAAGGTGCAATTAAAGTCACCACCAATGCACACACATTGGTCGAGATCAACTGATTTCAGGTGGTTTACCATGGAGGTGAAGAAGGCCTTTCGGTCCCTGCTCTCACTAGGTGCGTACACATTGAAAATGGTACAGCGGAAGTTTTGATGTGCAAGCTGAAGGGAAATAAGCCGGCCTTTTATGACTTCCTGAAAATGACAAGACTCAAAAGCTAGACCTGGCTTTAGAAAAAACCCAACCCCAGCAGATGAGGCTGACAGATTGCTAAAATAGCATTGCCCTTTGAAAGTTTGGCACCAGTCATGTTCCACGTTAGGTGTGATGTGGGTCTCTTGTAGTAAAAGAACATTTGCCTTTTTACGGTCAAACAAGTTTTTGACTTGGGCCTGACGGAGGTGACTTGCACCGCCACCATTCATGTTTAAGGTCGCAAAGGAAATGTTTTTCATTCCATGGTAATGAAATCGCCCTGTGCTTGGGAACACTCCGCACCTGCTCGGGTAACAAACTTTCTTAACCTGTGGAATTGAGATTTCGTCAGGTCAAAATCCTCACGCGCTTTGATTATTGACTTTGCGGTGCACATGAATGCAGCCAAGTCAGGGAAATAGTCTTTAATGACAATGTTGCGGTGATGATACGTTTCATTAAGGAAGGTAAGAATGAGTTGAGGGGATACCTGCGAGTGACCTGTCATCGCTTGTGACAGCGCGGTTGCCTCAATGTCATCTTCGGACTCAGACACGTCAGATAACATGTCGTCAGGATCTGGGGTATTACCCGCTGCCCCCGCGGTCTTGTCTGGAGGCACCTTCACAAGTTTCCCAAGGTGTTCCCGAGAGCACTCGTTAACACTTTGGTGGATATTTGTATCTGGGGTCGGAGCTTGGGTTTGAGATCCCAGCAAACTCAGATTTGCCGGCCCCGTTTGTACAGTGGGAACGTTTATTGAATCCTTAGTCTGCTCGGTATTTAAAGGGGGGACAAGCAGAAAAACATTTCCCAGCTCGGAAATGGTAATACTTTCACTGGAGGTTTCGCACTCGGAAACTTCCAGGTGAGAGGTACAAATTTTATTTTTCGGCTCATTTACATAATGAGACTCACTGGTGTCATTGACAATGGTATTCATGTACTCCGTTAGTGAGGGAATGTCAGAGGGACACTCGGACACATGTGCACCGGAAATGGTGCCGCCCATGACCACCTTCTTTGCAGCACCAGCGAAACTGCTTGGCGCTGGTGCTCTTCGCTTTTTACCATACACTATGGATTCTTCGTTCATGGGTTCGGGAAAGGGGGCAATGCTAGTTGTGTCAGTCACATCGGTGGGTGTCATCACATTGGAATCGAAAAGCACCGGTGTGACAGACGACTCAGTCGGGGTGTCAGAAGGTACGGTCGGGGTGTCAGAAGGTACGGTCAGGGTGTCAGAAGGTACGGTCGGGGTGTCAGAAGGTACGGTCGGGGTGTCAGAAGGTACGGTCGGGGTGTCAGAAGGTACGGTCGGGGTGTCAGAAGGTACGGTCTGGGTGTCAGAGGGTACGGTCGGGGTGTCAGAAGGTACGGTCGGGGTGTCAGAAGGTACGGTCGGGGTGTCAGAAGGTACGGTCGGGGTGTCAGAAGGTACGGTCGGGGTGTCAGAAGGTACGGTCGGGGTGTCAGAAGGTACGGTCGGGGTGTCAGAAGGTACGGTCGGGGTGTCAGAAGGTACGGTCGGGGTGTCAGAAGGTACGGTCGGGGTGTCAGAAGGTGTCAGAGAGGGGTCGGGGTGTCAGAAAGAGAGGGAGAGAGAGGGAGAGGGAGAGAGAGGGAGAGAGAGAGAGAGGGGGAGAGAGAGGGAGAGAGAGGGAGAGAGAGGGAGAGAGAGAGAGGGAGAGAGAGGGAGAGAGAGGGAGAGAGAGGGAGAGAGAGGGAGAGAGAGGGAGAGAGAGGGAGAGGGAGAGAGAGGGAGGGAGAGGGAGGGAGAGGGAGGGAGAGGGAGAGAGAGAGAGAGAGAGGGAGAGGGAGGGAGAGGGAGAGGGAGCGAGAGAGAGGGAGAGAGAGAGAGGGAGAGAGAGAGACGGAGAGAGAGGAAGAGAGAGGGAGAGAGAGGGTGAGAGAGGGAGAGAGAGGGAGAGAGAGAGAGGGGGAGAGAGGGAGAGAGAGGGAGAGAGAGGATGAGAGAGGGAGAGAGAGGGAGAGAGAGAGAGAGAGAGGGAGAGAGAGGGAGAGAGAGGGTGAGAGAGGGTGAGAGAGGGAGAGAGAGAGAGAGAGAGAGAGAGGGAGAGAGAGGGAGAGAGAGGGAGAGAGAGGGAGAGAGAGAGAGAGAGACTTGACTTTTCCGTGCTTTTATTATAAAAGTATCAAAACACACACGTAAAACACCACAAATTTTTACAAGAAAAGGAAGTTGTACAATCAAAAAAACACATATGTACATATATATGTGGACATTGACCATAAGTAAAATTTACAAAAACAAACTCAACACCTCATCTGTAAAAAAAATCGTCGTTCACTGCCGAAACTTATCCGGGCCGACACTATTCCTTTGAAGCAAAAGAGCACATTTTCATCTCTGCCACTCAATTTGATCTTCCTAGTTTTATAAATTGCAAGTTTAGCAATCCCGCACAGAAAATTCAAGAAAGGGACCGCTGTCTTGCTCTTGGTGCTCCTTTCAATACAATGCACAAAAATTGGAACAGAAAAAACAAACTTAAATTTATAAAATAACTGTTGGAGGAAACAAAAAAGGGATACCAATCTCCTACATTCCACGAAAGCATGGGTCACATTTTCAGCCTCTTCACAAAAAGGACAAACATTCTGTTCAGAGGGATCAAACTTATTAAGTAAGTATTGAGTGACCAGGGCCTGATGAACTAATCTCCAATTTAAGTCTCCAGTTGGACCTAAAGTTGGAGACCTATACATCTCTTTCCACACAGGAGATAGGAACGAACTAGCCGGAATGATCTCCTCCCACCGATTTTTTAAAGGTTTTGTGAAACCCGGTATAAGCACCTCTTGGCATATCCCATAAATAACTTTTTTCCATCACATGAAACACACAACAAACATCTGAATTTGAGAAGACACACTATTGTTTTTTTGAGGTGATTTGTCGCTCGGGGAAATAGAGACGAGAGTCCACCACTTCATCTACCCCAGTCCACCCGATATTTAATTCCCTGAAAGTTTTAATCACAACTCTCAAAAAACTTTGTCCACCATTCTCGATGACCGAACCCCCACTTTTGATGTGAGAGAACCTGTGGATAACCATCCATTTAAGGAAGGCTTCATCAGGTCTCGCACTCTGTTTATTCCATTACTGGTGAAGCAATGCATAAATGACCTGGAGGTTGAAATTTCAGGGAATAAAGGATTCAGAACCAATGTCGCATGCATATATTTTTTGGCATCATAGGACACCTCTAATCGTTGTATTCCAAGGACTTGCCAGGCATTCAAAAGGCTCTGATGAAACTCAGGAAGCAGAGTCGTGTTGACATGCTGCAGGTCCATGAGGAAGAGCTCTCGGTCATACTTCAACCCATCTGCTTCCTGCAGCCAAGCATTTGTGAGAGGCCGCCATGGGACACACTCACTATACAATAAACGCTTTATCGTCAACATGCAGAAAGCCATTATCCGACTCGGAACATGCATCAAGCTTTGGCCACCTGCATTTCGGGGTCTGCACACCACGTCCAGTCCAAGCCAATGGTGGCCTCCCCAGAAAAACTGAGTTAGAACCCTCTGAATGCCTGTGACCAAGTACCTCGGAGGTTGGAGGGGGATAACTTTATGCCAAATAAATGGACCCACCAGGTTATTTATTATTGTCAGCCTTGCCCTAAGCCCGTGGTTCTTAACCTGGGTTCGACCGAACCCCAAGGGTTCAGTGAGCCAGTCTCAGGGGTTCGGCGGAGGTCATCCGAAATGCATTGCAATTTGTTTTTTGTTTTTGTTTTTAGTTTTGTATCAATTTTGAAACGATGTGTAATTACGCTTATTATTAATATTATTATTATTTTGCTATGTATGTTACGAACGAATGGAAATGTTATTTGTAATTATTGTATTCCCATCCCATTCATGGTTTCTCTGGTCTGTGTTTAAGATTAGTTGTTTCACACTGACTGCAGTAAGTTGAATCAATGAGCAACTTGCTAATTATTCTGTTGATGGTGCTTACTTGCTTACTTACTTACTTACTGGATTTTAGACTTTGCAGGTGTTCGGAAATCCGAGTGAATAGCCTCGATTAGCTCGCCGTGTGCCGTGCGTCATTGGTCGCACCTTACTTTGGAGTTACTGATTAATTGAAAAGAAAGTTGGAAATGTTTGTGGATATGCAGGGTGGGTTCAGAGTTATATTAAAGTCAAAAGTGGATGGTGATTATAAAATATGATTGAATTACTCAGAAAATTAGATGGAGGTGATATACAGTCACGTGAAAAATTAAGTACACCCATGTAAAGTTTTGACTTTTTCAACATATTTCAACATACAGCTATTTGATCTTCATTTAAACAATATTGATAGATAAAGGTGATATAATATAACAAATATCATGAAACATTTACATTTTGTAGTCCATTGTATAATTTAAATAAACATGAATGCAAATTTCGCATGTGGAAAAAGTATGTACACCCCGACATTTATCACTACTTCAAATACATAAAATTAGAATCAGGTGCACCAGCTCACGTGCAAATGTTTGGAACATCGTTCGAGAGGATCTTGGAGGAACCTGTCTCATTTAAACCTCAGACATTTAGTTTGGTTTGCTCTTTGTTGTTGAAGTGTGCGGCGTCACCGTGCCTAGATCAAAAGAGCTCTCTGAGGCCTTCAGATATAAGGTTATAAATGCCTACGAGTCTGGGAATGGATTTAAAAAGATCTCCAAACGATTTGAAATCAATCATTCGACTGTCTGGAAGATCATCTACAAGTGGAGAAGATTCCAAACAACGGCCAACTTGTTCAGGCCAGGCCGCCCCAGCAAGTTCAGCCCGAGAGCAGACCGCAAGTTGCTGAAAGAAGTCTCTAAGAACCCCAGAATGTCATCACGGGACCTACAGGTAGCTCTTGCCACTGTTGATGTCTCAGTGCACGAGCCTACCATTAGAAAGAGGCTGCACAAATTTGATCTACATGGGAGGTGTGCCAGGAGGAAACCTTTGCTGTCCAGAAAGAACATCAGGGCAAGACTAAAGTTTGCCAATGAACACCTAGGCAAAGACCAGCACTTCTGGAACAATGTGCTCTGGACAGATGAGTCAAAGGTAGAGCTATTTGGCCACAGTACCAGAAGACATGTTTGGCGAAAACCAAATACAGCATTTGACCACAAGAACCTGATACCAACTGTAAAGCATGGTGGTGGAAATATTATGGTTTGGGGCAGCTTTGTTGCATCAAGGCCTGGGCAGCTCACCATCATAGAATCCACTATGAATTCTTCATTGTACCAGAGGGTGCTTGAGGATAATGTGAGGCCATCTGTCAGAAAGTTGAAGCTCAACCGAAGGTGGACCTTGCAACATGACAATGACCCTAAACGTACCAGTAAATCCACCAAGGAATGGCTGAAAATAAAGAAATGGAGGATTCTGGAATGGCCAAGTCAAAGCCCGGATCTAAATCCCATCGAAATGTTGTGGGGGGATTTGAAACGAGCTGTGCATGCAAGAAACCCATCAAACATCGCACAGCTGAAAGAATTCTGCATGGAGGAGTGGGCAAAAAATTCTCACAGTCGATGTCAGAGACTGGTAGACAGTTATAAGAAACGCCTACTTGAGGTTGTTTCTGCCAAAGGGGGCAATACCACCTATTGGAGCCAAGGGTGTACTTACTTTTTCCACATGCGAAATTTGCATTTATGTTTATTTAAATTATACAATGGACTCAAAATGTAAATGTTTCATATTTGTTGTATTATATCACCTTTATCTATCAATATTGTTGAAATGGAGATCAAATAGCTGTATGTTGAAATATGTTGAAAAAGTAAATACTGTTGTGGATATGAGAAGTGTTTTTTTTATTGTGTAATGAATTGTAAAATATCACCCTCCTTCCTCCAGTTGTTGTGTATAAAGGTCAAAAGGTCGTTCCCGTCGTTATTTCATATACCACACGTAGCCAATCATATATCCTTCTATACAGTTATCTCCTTATTCTATGTAGGTTAAGGCCTTGTCTTCCATTAATTTAACACTCCATTGCACCGAATTCAAATAGAGTAGATTCCCTTTCATTCCCATTCCTAAAGCATCCATTGCCAACTGCATTTGGGCGGTTTTCTTCATCCCAAAACTCCATTGAGCACGCGGCCAGCGCGGAGAAGAAAGGCGTGTCTCCACCTCGTCATAGGGGGGAGGAGTGAGCCAGCCCCGAACAACCAACCAAGTATAAGGGGTTTGGCTTGAGAGGGCGGAGAGAGGTCTGGGAGGTTCGCGAAGGTTCAAGGGTGGGGCTTATATAACCCGCGGGAGACGCCCCCACCTCAGATGAGAGACAGAGGATGAGCCCTTGGAAAGCACGCGACGCACCTGAGACGAGCTGCGTGATCCAGGAGAGGAGAGAGGGATGTCCCATGAGCTTTGAACCACCGCAGCTTTAAACCACCACAGCTTTGAGCTTCGACGGCAGATTCGACCGTGGCCGCGAAGGAACGGCGGCTGCTGAACGTGCCGATCGAGAAGGGGGCGGCGGCTGCTCACGCCCGGCCCGACCGTGCTCCGGTTCCAGTTGGACCTTCCTCTCCTTCCAGCCAATCGTTCCTGCCTTCATCCCCCATTCGTGTGAGTTTGATTGTAGTCTGTCTTTTTGTCTTGTCCTGGGGTACCAAGTAAGACTGCATAGGTAAGCTAAGGTGCACTGTGTCCGCTTCTTCTTCTTCTGTTTTTATTTTATTATCCTTCCTCCTCCTTGGTTTCTTTTAATTGTGTAAATATGAGTAATAAATTATATTTGTCCTTCATACCTTTTGTCTCCTTCTTCTTCACATCCTTCGTCTTCGTCTTTTACAAATTGAATACCTGTGGCACGATTTGGCCAACGTTTCAGGATCGGGTTTAGTCTTTGCTAATGACTCGAACTTCGGGTTGCTAAAAACCGCTCGGCAACTAGACCATCCAAACCGGGGTTCAAGCGGGAGTCCCTCCCTTGCTCGCGGTCAGGAGTGGCACTCAGGTCCTTGGGACTTTTTGTAGACCAAATACCCTGGCTGCTCCCGACCGGGAGGAGCGTTGGGACCCCCAGGACTCACGTCACTCAGTCGTGGACAAGGGGACTAATCCCCCCTTCTTAAGGGGAAAAGGCCGACGGAGACATCCGTAACAATACTTTACACGGGGTGTACTTACTTTTTCACGTGACTGTAACTCCTTTGGTCGCAATTCAAAACTAACAATTCGCAGTTTTCTATGTAATATTATAATGGGATTTGATGTGACATAGAGTCGAGTCGATAATAAATCCCGTCATCGTAACTATAACTTATGTTTTCTTCGTTAAAATATCTCAGTTTTCAGAGGGGTACTGATTATATTTAAGCATGTTCCTTTTTTTTATTTTTGTCAAATAATTATTTGCCCGAACTCATTTAAGACCAGGTTGTTACTTTTTTGTTGTTTTTGCATTATGTCGAGCAAAAAAAGGAAGTGGTCGGAGGATTATGTGCTGTACGGGTTCACGTGTTTGACGGAACGGGACGGAAGTCAGCGTCCTCAATGCATGCTTTGCAATGTCAAGTTGAGCAACTCCAGCGTAGCACCAGAAAAACTACGGGAACACTTCAAAAAAAACTGCACAGTGAGGGGCAGTACAAAGACGCAACGCTGGATGAATTCAAATTGAAGAGAGTCCGATTCGACGCAAGTGCTTCCCCATATGGAGTTCTTTACAATGAGCCATGTTTCAATTTATTCCATGCAGCGGTTTTGGAGTTATAGAGATGCAATATTTTTCGGTTTTTCCAAGATGGCGCCTGCACCACATGACCTATGACGTCATGATTATCATTAAAATATTCTACAGGAGCAGGCGCTCCTATAGTGAAAATTTCGTGCCCATCAGACAAACGTTGCTGAGAAAAAAAATTCACAATAATCGGATAAGTGTTGTACTTGTCGAATTATGACGTCATAACAAAGGCACCGATGACATCATTATTAACATATCTTATTCCCCAACGGGAGTACTTGACAATGAGCCACGCTTCAATTTTTTCCATGGAGTGGTTTCAGAGATATAGAGGTGCAACTTTTTTCGAATTTTTTCCAAGATGGTAAAATTTCGTGTCAATCGGACCAACGGTTGCCGGGAAAATGAATTTTTAAAATGGAGACATGGACGTACGGCACACGGCAGACGTACACAACCGAATGCTTAACCCCGTATTTTCGCTTCGCGAGCGCAGGGTAAATATACAATCGCTGTCAACTGTTCAATAAAGCGCTCATTCTGATCACGCATTGTTGATTATTTGATTTATTTCGCTGCTTGCACTATGCAAGCATAACCCACTTCATCAAATGTATAAACCTTTTATTTATTACGTCTGCACGTCGGTTGCACCCCAGTATATGCTTGCAGTCTGCCCCACGATGGCAATAAACCTGAAAAATTTCATTATGCCTCCGCCCCCGAAGGTGGCCCGAGGCATCATGTTTTTGGGTTGTCCGTCCGTCTGTCCATACGGGCTAAACCTCGTTTTTCTCAGCAACCACATGTTCGATTGAGACAAACCTTTCCGGGTGAGTGACACCCATGCAGAATGTTTTTAAATGATTGTGACGTCATATGTCACGTGGTATGGCAGCCATCTTGGATTAAACGCAAATAATTAAAATATATATCTTGGAAACCGCTGAATGGAAATTTTTTTAAACTTGGCACATTGTCAAGTACTCCCAATGGGGAACAAAGGTGTGATGATGATGACGTCATCAGTGAGGTGGGAAACCAGCCACAAATGTTTTCATCGAATTCCTTGTCCTAAATATCTGATATTGGATACACATGATCTATGACCCATTTGTATCGAAATATTAAATTTATAACATTATACGTCACATGGTTTGTCAGCCATATTGGATTTCGCCTAAATGTTTCAAAAGACATCTTCTCCCAAACCACTGAGGTGATCGACTCGAAACTTTACGTGTGTCATCGACAAGGCATGATGATTGAAAGTTGATCACGAAAACGTCATCGGTCACTTGGTGTGGCAACAGTAGTTGATTGAAAGAAAATATTAAACAATTACATCTCAGAAATCGCTGACCCTATTGTGGCAAAACTTCACAAATGTCATCCAATACCATTGCTGCATGGGGTTTGCAAATGATAACGTTGTAGGTCATATGGCTTGGCAGCCATCTTGGATATAAAACCAAACCTCATCCGATCAACACGAAACTTAACAAACGTAATCCCCTACCAATACAAGTGTACACTGCACCACCATTTTGTACATTTTTTATGTCAAACGTCACGTGGTTTGGCAGCCATATTAGCTTGAAATCCGATATTAAAAATGACTCTCCTCCAAAACCGCTTCACCGATCGATGTGTTGGTGGTGGTGGGAGTGACAACGGTGGTTGTGTTGGTAGTTATAATGGTGGTTGTGATGAAAATGGTTGTGATGGCAGAGGTGGGAGTGATAATGGTGGTTGTGATGAAAATGGTTGTGATGGTGGTGAAGGCAGTGATAATGGTGGGTGTCATAAAAATGGTTGTGATGGTGGTGGTGGGAGTGATAATGGTGGTTGTGATGAAAATGGTTGTGATGGTGGTGGTGGGGGGAGTAATGTTGTGATTGACAATGGTGGTTGTGATGGTGGTAGTTGGAGTGGAATTGAGAGTGACAATGGTGGTTGTGTTGGGAGTGATAATGGTGGTTGTGATGAAAATGGTTGTGATGGTGGTGAAGGGAGTGATAATGCTGGGTGTCATGAAAATGGTTGTGATGGTGGTGGTGGGAGAGATAATGGTGGTTGTGATGAAAATGTTTGTGTTTGTGGCAGTGGGAGTGATGTGAGTGACAATAACAGTTGTGTTGGTGGTGTTGTGAGTGATAATGGTGGTTGTGATGGTGGGAGTGACAATGGTGGTTGTGTTGGGAGTGATAATGGTGGTTGTGATGAAAATGATTGTGATGGTGGTGGTGGGAGTGATAATGGTGGTTGTGATGAAAATGGTTGTGAGGGTGGTGGTGGGAGGGATAATTGTGGTTGTGATTGTCGTGGTGGGGGTGGGAGTGATGTGAGTGACATTGGTGGTTGTGATGGTGGTAGTTAGAGTGGAATTGAGAGTGATAATGGTGGCTGTGTTGGGAGTGACAATGGTGGTTGTGTTGGTGGAGGTGGGAGTGATAATGGTGGTTGTGATGGTGGTGGTGGTGGTGGAGGGAGAGATGTGAGTGGCAATGGTGGTTGTGATGGTGGTAGTTGGAGAGGAATTGAGAGTGACAATGGTGGTTGTGTTGGTGGAGGTGGTAGTAATAATGGTGGTTGTGATGAAAATGGTTGTGATGGTGGTGGTGGGAGTGATAATGGTGGTTGTGATGAAAATGGTTGTGAGGGTGGTGGTGGGAGGGATAATTGTGGTTGTGATGAAAATGGTTGTGATGTTGGTGGTGGCAGTGATAATGGTGGTTGTGATGAAAATGGTTGTGATGTTGGTGGTGGGAGTGATGTGAGTTACAATAACAGTTGTGTTGGTGGTGTTGTGAGTGATAATGGTGGTTGTGATGGTGGTGGTGGGAGTGGTAATGGTGGTTGTGTTGGGAGTGATAATGGTGGTTGTGTTGGTGGAGGTGGGAGTGATAATGGTGGTTGTGATGGTGGTGGTGGTTGGAGTGATGTGTGACAATGGTGGTTGTGATGGTGGTAGTTGGAGTGGAATTGAGAGTGACAATGGTGGTTGTGTTGGTGGAGGTGGGAGTGATAATGGTGGTTGTGATGAAAATGGATGTGATGGTGGTGGTGGGAGTGATGTCGTGAGTGACAATGGTGGTTGTGTTGGTGGAGGTGGGAGTGATAATGGTGGTTGTGATTGTCGTGGTGGGGGTGGGAGTGATGTGAGTGACATTGGTGGTTGTGATGGTGGTAGTTAGAGTGGAATTGAGAGTGACAATGGTGGTTGTGTTGGTGGATGTGGGAGTGATCATGGTGGTTGTGATGAAAATGGTTGTGATGGTGGTGGTGGGAGTGATAATGGTGGTTGTGATGAAAATGGTTGTGATGGTGGTGGTGGAAGTCATAATGGTGGTGGTTTTGGTGGTGGTGGGAGTGGAATTGTGAGTGACAATGGTGGTTGTGATGAGAATGGTTGTGATGGTGATGGTGTGAGTGATAATGGTGGTTGTGATGAAAATGGTTGTGATAGTAGAGGTGGGAGTGATAATGGTGGTTGTGATGAAAATGGTTGTGTTGGTGGTGTTGTGAGTGATAATGGTGGTTGTGATGGTGGTGGTGGTGGGAGTGATAATGGTGGTTGTGATGGTGGTAGTTGGAGTGGAATTGAGAGTGACAATAGTGGTTGTGTTGGGAGTGATAATGGTGGTTGTGATGAAAATGGTTGTGGTGGGAGTGATAATGGTGGTTGTGATGAAAATGGTTGTGATGGTTGTGGTGGGAGGGATAATGGTGG
This sequence comes from Myxine glutinosa, assembly GCF_964187855.1. Classification (NCBI taxonomy): domain Eukaryota; kingdom Metazoa; phylum Chordata; class Myxini; order Myxiniformes; family Myxinidae; genus Myxine; species Myxine glutinosa. The sequence goes on from NC_136269.1 coordinate 128,289,604, forward strand.
TTGTGATGAAAATGGTTGGGATGTGGTGGTGGGAGTGATAATGGTTGTGATGGTGGTGGTGGGAATGATAATGGTGGTTGTGATGAAAATGGATGTGATGGTGATGGTGGGAGTGATGTCGTGAGTGACAATGGCGGTTGTGTTGGTGGAGGTGGGAGTGATAATGGTGGTTGTGATGGTCGTGGTGGTGGTGGGAGTGATGTGAGTGACAATGGTGGTTGTGATGGTGGTAGTTGGAGTGGAATTGAGAGTGACAATGGTGGTTGTGTTGGTGGATGTGGGAGTGATAATGGTGGTTGTGATGAAAATGGTTGTGATGGTGGTGGTGGGAGTGATAATGGTGGTTGTGTTGGTGGTGGTGGGAGTGGAATTGTGAGTGACAATGGTGGTTGTGATGAAAATGGTTGTGCTGGTGGTGGTGGGAGTGATAATGGTGGTTGTGATGAAAATGGATGTGATGGTGGTGGTGGGAGTGATGTCGTGAATGACAATGGCAGTTGTGTTGGTGGAGGTGGGAGTGATAATGGTGGTTGCGATGAAAATGGTTGTGATGGTAGAGGTGGGAGTGATAATGGTGGTTGTGATGAAATTGGTTGTGATGGTGGTGTTGGGAGTGATAATGGTGGTTGTGATGAAATTGGTTGTGATGGTGGTGTTGGGAGTGATAATGGTGGTTGTGATAAAAATGGTTGTGATGGTGGTGGTGGGAGTGATAATGGTGGTTGTGATGAAAATGGTTGTGATGGTGGTGGTGGGAGTGATAATGGTGGTTGTGATGAAAATGGATGTGATGGTGGTGGTGGGAGTGATGTTGTGAGTGACAATGACAGCTGTGTTGGTGGAGGTGATAATGGTGGTTGTGATGAAAATGGTTGTGATGGTAGAGGTGGGAGTAATAATGGTGGTTGTGATTAAAATGGTTGTGATGGTGGAGTTGTGAGTGATAATGGATGGTTGTGATTGACGTTGGCTTGAGACGGACTGATATGTGTGTTTATTAAAAGTGGATTCCTCTCCATTGTGCATTAAGCGTGTGCGTGTGCATGTGTGCGTGTGTGTTATTTCTCCTTTTGTTTACAAATTATGGTAAAATGTGTTTCATTTGTCACTCGTTTTGGGACGCAAATGGTAATCGTCATGTTAAAACTTGATGTGACGGTAAATCTGGCGATGTCAACATTTTTTCAGGATCTGGCATCTCAATATTTGGCGTCCCACCACACGTCATAATCCGTCCATAACGTCGTGCCATATAACGTTTTTGAGCCTGCCATCTCTCAATGGTGAAAAATCAATTAAAATTAAAAAAAATTCCGGATTCGTCCTTGTCACACACTCAGCGATTGTGACGTCACTATGGTTGGGCATGGTCACAATGACAGACAGAGACGTACATTGTTCGGGCTCATTTGGTTATCGACGAGAAGCAGACAAGATGTGGATTCTCATCGCTGTCCTCATCCTTGTGCTCAGTTGTGGAATATCGCGACCAACACAGCAGGTAACGGGTTTGTAAGAGATAAAGTACTCGGGGAAGGTACACCACACGACAGGAGATTCTTAGTTGTAGAGGTGGTTGTGTTGGTGGTGGTGGGAGTGGAATTGTGAGTGACAATGGTGGTGGTGTTGGTGGTAGTGGGAGTGGAATTGTGAGTGACAATGGTGGTTGTGTTGGTGGTGGTGGGAGTGGAATTGTGAGTGACAATGGTGGTTGTGTTGGTGGTGATGGGAGTGGAATTGTGTGACAATGGTGGTTGTGTTGGTGGTGGTGGGAGTGGAATTGTGAGTGACAATGGTGGTTGTGATGGTGGTGGTGGTGGTGGTGGGAGTGATAATGGTGGTTGTGATGGTGGTGGTGGTGGTGGGAGTGATGTTGTGATTGACAATGGTGGTTGTGATGGTGGTAGTTGGAGTGGAATTGAGAGTGATAATGGTGGTTGTGATGAAAATGGTTGTGATGGTGGTGGTGGTGGGAGTGATAATGGTGGTTGTGATGAAAATGGTTGTGATGGTGGTGGTGGGAGTGTTAATGGTGGTTGTGCTGAAAATGGTTGTGATGGTGGTGGTGGGAGTCAATTAATGGTGGTTGTTTTGGTGGTGGTGGGAGTGGAATTGTGAGTGACAATGGTGGTTGTGATGAAAATGGTTGTGATGGTGGTGGTGGGAGTGATAATGGTGGTTGTGATGAAAACGGTTGTGATGGTGGAGGTGGGAGTGATAATGGTGGTTGTGATGAAAATGGCATGATTGTGGTGATGGGAGTGACAATGGTGATTGTGATGAAAATGGTTGTGATGGTGGTGGTGGGAGTGATAATGGTGGTTGTGATGAAAATGGTTGTGATGGTGATGATAATGGTGGTTGTCATGAAAATGGTTGTGATGCTGGTGGTGGGAGTGATAATGGTGGTTGTGATGAAAATGGTTGTGATTGTGGCAGTGGGAGCGATGTGAGTGACAATAACAGTTGTGTTGGTGGTGTGTTGTGAGTGATAATGGTGGTTGTGATGGTGGTGGCGGTGGGAGTGATAATGGTGGTTGTGATGAAAATGGTTGTGATGGTGGTGTTGTGAGTGATAATGGTGGTTGTGATGGTGGTGGTGGGAGTGATAATGGTGGTTGTGTTGGGAGTGATAATGGTGGTTGTGATGAAAATGGTTGTGATGCTGGTGGTGGGAGTGATAATGGTGGTTGTGATGAAAATGGTTGTGAAGGTGGTGGTGGGAGTGATGTGAGTGACAATAACAGTTGTGTTGGTGGTGTGTTGTGAGTGATAATGGTGGTTGTGATGGTGGTGGCGGTGGGAGTGATAATGGTGGTTGTGATGAAAATGGTTGTGATGGTGGTGGTGGTGGGAGTGATGTTGTGATTGACAATGGTGGTTGTGATGGTGGTAGTTGGAGTGGAATTGAGAGTGACAATGGTGGTTGTGATGAAAATGGTTGTGATGGTGGTGGTGGGAGTGATAATGGTGGTTGTGATGAAAATGGTTGTGATGATGGTGGTGGTGAGTGTTAATGGTGATTGTGATGAAAATGGTTGTGATGGTTGTGGTGGGAGTGATGTGAGTGACAATAACAGTTGTGTTGGTGGAGTTGTGAGTGATAATGGATGGTTGTGATAGACGTTGGTTTGAGACGGACTGATGTGTGTTCATTCCCACCACCAGTGGTGGTGGTGGGAATGATAATGGTGGTTGTGATGAAAATGGATGTGATGATGGTGGTGGGAGTGATGTCGTGAGTGACAATGGCGGTTGTGTTGGTGAAGGTGGGAGTGATAATGGTGGTTGTGATGAAAATGGTTGTGATGGTGGTGGTCGGAGTGATGTGAGTGACAATAACAGTTGTGTTGGTGTTGTTGTGAGTGATAATGGTGGTTGTGGTGGTGGTGGGAGTGATAATGGTGGTTGTGATGAAAATGGTTGTGATTGTGGTGGTGGGAGTGATGTTGTGATTGACAATGGTGGTTGTGATGGTGGTAGTTGGAGTGGAATTGAGTGACAATGGTGGTTGTGTTGGAAGTGATAATGGTGGTTGTGATGAAAATGGTTGTGATGGTGGTGGTGGGAGTGATAATGGTGGTTGTGATGAAAATGGTTGTGATGGTGGTGGTGGGGGGAGTAATGTTGTGATTGACAATGGTGGTTGTGATGGTGGTAGTTGGAGTGGAATTGAGAGTGACAATGGTGGTTGTGTTGGGAGTGATAATGGTGGTTGTGATGAAAATGGTTGTGATGGTGGTGAAGGGAGTGATAATGCTGGGTGTCATGAAAATGGTTGTGATGGTGGTGGTGGGAATGATAATGGTGGTTGTGATGAAAATGGTGTGATGGTGGTGGTGGGAGTGATAATGGTGGTTGTGATGAAAATGGTTGTGATGGTGGTGATGGGAGTGATCATGGTGGTTGTGATGAAAATGGTTGCGATTGTGGGAGCGATGTGAGTGACAATAACAGTTGTGTTGGTGGTGTTGTGAGTGATAATGGTGGTTGTGATGGTGGTGGTGGGACTGATAATGGTGGTTGTGTTGGGAGTGATAATGGTGGTTGTGATGAAAATGGTTGTGATGGTGGTGGTGGGAGTGAAAATGGTGGTTGTAATGAAAATGGTTGTGATGGTGGTGGTGGGAGTGATGTGAGTGACAATAACAGTTGTGTTGGTGGTGTTGTGAGTGATAATGGTGGTTGTGATGGTGGTGGTGGGACTGATAATGGTGGTTGTGTTGGGAGTGATAATGGTGGTTGTGATGAAAATGGTTGTGATGGTGGTGGTGGGAGTGAAAATGGTGGTTGTAATGAAAATGGTTGTGATGGTGGTGGTGGGAGTGATGTGAGTGACAATAACAGTTGTGTTGGTGGTGTTGAGTGATAATGGTGGTTGTGATGAAAATGGTTGTGATGGTGGTGGTGGGAGTGATAATGGTGGTTGTGATGAAAATGGTTGTGATGGTGGTGGTGGAAGTGATAATGGTGGTTGTGATGAAAATGGTTGTGATGGTAGAGGTGGGAGTGATAATGGTGGTTGTGCTGAAAATGGTGTGATGGTGGTGGTGGGAGTGATAATGGTGGTTGTGATAAAAATGGTTGTGATGAAAATGGTTGTGATGGTGGTGGTGGGAGTGATAATGGTGGTTGTGATGAAAATGGTTGTGATGGTGGTGGTGGTGGGAGTGATAATCCTTAAGAATCCCTTGAAGGTGAAGGTGCAGAATCACTTAAAATTTTAAATAATTCTCATATCCGAATCAATATTTAGATCTTCACCAAAATCGAATATATTTGTCCTCGTCAGTCCCTCAACCTGTCCACCAAGTTTCGTCGAAATCCATCCACACCTTTTTGAGATATCTTGTTCACAAACAAACAAACACACAAACACACAAACGGACAGACAGGGGTGAAAACAAAACCTCCATCCACCTGGCGGATGATAACACTGATTGCTGGTAAATGCCAAGCATCACCTGGGGAACTGGAAATTGAACGATTTATTTAATAGTTAAATTTCCGTTTCCCCAGTTGATGCTCGGCATGCACCAGCAATCAGTGTTATCATCGTGGTCTTGATGGTCCCTCAGTAGTAAAACATCCACATGTTTAAATCGTTGTGATCCCTCATCGTCGAGAGGTTGTGATGAGGAATATCAAGAGAGTTTATCTTTGGTTGGAAACTGCAGGTTTTCGGGTTAACTTTCCCCACCAAGCAAAGTTGGAATTTGTCCGTTCAAGGAAAAAGCTTCTTCATGGTCGTGTCCATGGAGGAATACTCACGGTATACTTTTTGTGTAACTAGTAACACACATTGCACTCGTTTACAAGGTGGAAATTGATAAACGATAAAATACATATCGGGATTGGCAAAGCTTAGCAGGTTGCGCACTCACCTTGAGCTGTCCGACCTGGGTTTGAATCTTGATCCATGTATAAACTGCCACCCTGGTGTTTCACGTGCAGAGTGGTACATCAGTGTGTGTCCCAATCATCGGAGGAACGTTAAGCCAGAGGACCCGTCTGCCAGCACTCGTTTCTCACAAAGAGGAGGCGAGTTATCACCAGCATTCTGAACAAATCACAAATTGCTTCCCAAACCCTGTTGCAAAACTGCCCTTGATCACGAAACCAATATGACCAGTGGGAGTTCAATGAGGCCTTCATCCTGTGTCCATTGGATTAAAAACGGGCTGATGGATGATGGTGATGAAATGCATCTTGAAAAGTTGGGTCTAAACCCTTTTCTTAAACAGATGATAAAGTTTCCCCTAAAAAAATTAAAAAATCACAAACATCTTGTTTCTCCCACCAGGTCATGTTATGACGTCATGCATCACATGGTTTCAGAGTTATGACGTTTTTAAGCACAAACTTTTAAAACCTAGCTGCTCCCTCATTTGTGATCCAATCGAGGGGAAACTTCACAAATCTGTTCAGCATATCAGTCTACTAAAATGTCCTTTTAGAATTTGCGATAGGTCACGTGGTTTGGCAGACATCGTTAATTAAACGCAAATGATAAAAACATTTGTATCTATTGAACCACATCATTGATCGACGTGAAACTTCATACTGTAGTAGAAGTCATGAAGAGTAACAAGTTTGCAAAATTTGAAGATGATTGGATGTACGGTCTGGAAGCTAGAAGTTATTGCGTGAAGAAGAAGAGTCTTCGACTGTGGACGATTAATTATTTATCACATGTACAAACTTGCAGGCATCGTTTGACACAATCTCCCAGGTTAATTTGAACCTCAAATAAAATTATAATTCCAGATTTGTCAATGGCTGAGGTATATTAACAAACGAATAAAACAGATTTGGCAAAATTCCAACTTAAAAAAAAAAAACATCGCATATTCACTCAGGGTTGTGAGAGGCTGAAGAAGAAACCTCGCATGGGCTTCCCAGACCAAATAAATAATTCTGGTTCTGGCTCTGCGATTTTCAGGTTTATTACTCCCGCCAGGGAGTAATGCATTCAATCGTGTCCGTCCGTGTGTGTGTGTTCTTATGTTCGTGTGTTTGTGAACAAGATATCTGGAAAAGTTCTGAACGGATTTGGATGAAAGTTGGTGGGATGATTGCCCTTGGGATAAGGAAGAATTGATTAGTTTTTGGTGAAGCTCAGGATATTATTCCGGATCCAGGAATTTTTTTTGGGAATTTTTTTGGGAAAGATTTTTTCTGTTTTTCTGCATTAAAGCTTTTATTCTTATTCTTAAATGATGTTTTTCTCCTCTAATTCCGAGATATATCAAAATTAATTCTCTGACAGTTCGGGCCCACTTTCCTTTTCATTTATTGTTTTGGGGAGAGAGGATGTTAAAAAAAACAAAAAAAAAAAACACCTTTAGAGGCCATTTTTCCCCGCAAGCGGGGGTTGGCCTTTTTCGGGAACTGTGGTTGTTGTTGTTTTTCGGTCCCCTTTTTGAAGCAATGTTTTACGACCGGATGCCCTTCCTGACGCCAACCCTTTTTGCCGCCTTTAACGACAAGCAGGGAATTACCAGTGAACTGGTACTCAATTTGCCGACCTCGGAAGGATGACAGGCTGAGTCAAGCCCCCTGGCGTTAATTCAGCGATCGACCGGGATTCGAACCCAGGATCCTAGGATCCTAAGCCGGCACCCTAGCCGCTAGCCCAACACCAGGCTAGCCCAACAACATATAGAAAAAGGCCAACCCCCGCTTTGCGGGGAAAAATGGCCTCTAAAGGTGGTTATAGAGGATGTTAAACAAAACGTATTATTCCAACTTGACCCACGGCGGGAGTATGCGCTCTACTGAGTGGCGTTCTAGTTCTTTTATGTCACCAAGTTTTGGATTTTGAAAGCGAATTGTAAAAAATATTGTTTAGTTTAATTTCAAATGTAATAAACGTTTCTCCTGTCCATGCCCTTGTCCATAGATTTTCCAGAATGATGCTGTGGAGGGAGCAATGATGTCCCAAGTTTGGGTTGTCCTGGTGGTCGCAATTGCGATCATTTTATTTGTCGTGGTACAATCATTTGAACCATTGGCCTGGTTCAAGTGGAAGATGCACAAAACAAAGCCCCGCACTCAGTGGTGAGGAACACAAGCGACGTTTACATCAATATTTTACTTTCTATCAACATCAATATTTTACTTTCTATCAACATCAATATTTTCATCCAAGGGGACAAGATAGCTCAGGAATTTAAAATGAATTCACGTTGAATTTTTACAAATAACTAGCAGAGGATCGACCCTCTGGGTGTGTCGAGTTTGCACATTACTTGCTGAAAAAGAACAGTCGGTGTTTTCCAAGAAAACTATAGATGTGTTTGTGTGGTCCGTCTTCGGGAACTTCAAAAGGGTTAACGGGGTCTAAAGTGTGTCAGGGTTGCAGGAGTTCAAAATGGTCTTTCGGGTCGACAATGTTCTTAAAGGGTTTTGGGTTCCAAAGGGTCTTAAGGGGTGCAAAGCTATATAGAGGTCCACGGGTTCTAAACAAAGATGCAAATGTCTAAAGGGTCTAAAAAGTCTTCAAAGGTCTAAGACAGTTAGTCCTACAGGGTATCATGGGCTCTTTAGGATCTCAGGGGTCTAAGTTCTAACGGGGTCCATTGGGTGTTAATAGTTAGTCTCCTCTAAGGGTTAAAAAGGGTCTAATGGGGTCTACAGGATATACCCACATGCACATTGGGTCTACATACCTATAGGGTCGACAACCATGCACCCGCTCTAACCCACACGCGTGAACAAGTTACGTCATCAAGTCTACGATAGTTAAATTTAAGCTTATTTTGGACTCCTTTGTAGTTTATTATTAAATGTTATTTTTAGGTCACGATGCTAAATATAGGTCTTACCTCCACCACCGAAGGAGGCCACAAGTTACTTTTCACCCTCTCGGTTTGTTTGTCTGTTTCTCTGTGAACAGGATATCTCAAAAAAAAGTTGTGGACGGATTCGGACGAAATTTGGTGGAGAGGTTGGGAATGTGGTTGTGGTTGGGATTCTTCACCATTGAGAGACGTGGCCAAAATAGATGCATAATATGATATTTGGAAACGTGGATTATTTATGACAAAACTTGGTGGAACAGTTGGGGTCGGCCTGAACTTAAAATGGATTCGATTTTGGTTCATGTCCGAATCCAGATCCGGCCTATCATTGGGAAACAAAACATAAACTATTCAGCCAGGTGGAGGTATGCTCTCTACCGAGTACCTGTTCTAGGTTTTTCATTCAATGGTTAACACTGCAACCTTTGTACAAAGACTTTCAATATCGGCTACTGTTATTAACAATGCTGACATGGTTTGTTCAACTTTGTGATAATCCTCATACTCTGTCACAGAGCATCAATGCCACTGCCGAAGCAGCTTACTGAGCCAGGGTTGCACTGGGTGGTTTGCCATTGCCTTACCAGCAGTATTTCAGGCAGGAATTTGCAATTTGGCCATGGTCCCACCGATAACTCATCTCCTCTTTGTTTGCGAGGACACAGTGAGGATCTTTGTCATCCACCAACTAATGTTGGGAGACGCGACTCCCAGTTTTTTTTTCTTTTTTTTTATACACAAGATCGAGGCTCATGTAAGAGCTAACATTATTCACGAAAAGACAAACTGACACATAAAACATGAGATAAAGGGAGCAGGAGAGAACATGGGGGGAGAGAGGGAAGCACATTTGAATCCATCATTGCTTCAGATATGAAATCTTTCCTCTTCTCCAATGGCTTGATCTCTGATCATCAATTTGGTTTCAGACCTGGTCACTCTACTCTGGACATGCTGCTTCTGCTTTCTCAACAATGGATGGAGGTCCTCAATGCCAAACAGGAAATTAGAGTTGTCTCCCTTGACATATTACATGCCTTCGATACAGTCTGGCACCCCGCTCTGCTCACCAAACTCTCCTCTTTTGGTATCCATGGAAATCTCCACGCATGGCTGGCGGACTTCCTCTCTAGTCGTAGTCAACGTGTGGCCCTGAATGCGTTTCTCTCATCTCCTCTTTCTGTTCAGGCTGGAGTTCCCCAAGGCAGTGTTCTGGGCCCTGTGCTTTTTCTGGTCTTCATCAATGATCTCTCTGACTCTCTTGAAAATCCTCTCTATCTCTTTGCTGATGACTCTACTCTCTGTCGCTCCATTCTTCATCCCTCAGATCGGCAGTCTGCAGCCTCCTCACTCTCTGCAGACCTGGACAAAATCACAGACTGGGAAAACAAGTGGAACATGTCTTTCAATCCTGACAAATCTCACACTCTTACAATGTCTCTCCGAAAAGACCGACTGGACAACCCTCACATCCACTTTCTGAATAATACTATCCAAGAAGTTCTGTCACTCAAGCTTTTGGGTCTCACTATCTGTCATGATCTTTCCTGGGAAAACCACATTTCAAATCTGGCCTCCAAAGCCAGTCGCCGACTGGGCATCCTCCGTCGTGCGAAGTCCTTCCTTGGCACACCTGAGCTCCTCACCACGTACAAGGCTTTCATCCGCAGCTCAATGGAATACTGCTCTCCCCTCTGGGCTGGTGCTCCTGCCTCACACCTAGCTCGTCCTCACGCTGTTGAAACCAAAGCGTTCAGAATCATTGGAATCTCCCGCGATGAAGCTAACTCCAAGGGCCTCTCACTCACTCACCGCAGGCAGGTTGGTGGTCTTTCCGTCTTCTACCGACTCCTCTCTGGCCTTGCCCCCCCAGCTCTCTCTGGGCTCTGTCCTGCAAATATTCCTACAGGTCGCACAAGATCTGCCTGCAACCCTCTTATGGTTAAACTGCCAAAATCAAGGCTCTCTGCTCACCTTCACTCCTTCATTCCTCTTTTCTTCCGCCTCTGGAACAAACTCCCTCACTCTCTTCAATCCAACTCTACCCTCCAGGTCTTTAAAACAGCTGTTCACCACCATCTCTTATCTTCCCCCATCCAAAACCTTGATCTTTTCTACCCCTGATAATTTTCACCCCAATTCCACTTTTTTGAAATACCAACTTCTGTCCTGGAAGTCCTTGGTGTCCTTGTGTTTTATACTTCTCCCCTCCCCCCCCCCCCATCCCACGCCTCCTCCCCCCAAGCCCTCTCCCCCCAAGCCCTCTCCCTCCCACACATCTCCCTGCTCTCAAATGTTGTGTTTGTGGGTTCCCCTTCTCTCCCCATCTTGTCTTCCGCTCCCTCTTTTTATATATTTTGTTTGTCTGGTTGATTTGTTTGTGAAGTAAATGTTAGCTCTTTCACGAGCCTCGAATCAGTATACAAAAAAAAACAAAAAAAATACAAGTACAACATTTGAGAGCAGCGATATCGGGAGATCTGTGGGGGGGGGGGGGGGGAGAGGGCTTGGGGGAGGGAGGCATGGAAAGGGGGGAGGGAGTGGGAGAGGTGAAAAAAACACATGGACACTGCTTGGACTTCCAGGAAAGAAGTCAGTATTTCAAAAAAGTGGATCTGGGGTGAATTAACGGGGGTAGAAAAGACCAAGGTTTTGGATGGGGGAAGATAAGAGATGGTGGTGAACAGCTGTTTTAAAGACCTGGAGGGAGGAGTGGGATTGAAGAGAGTGAGGGAGTTTGTTCCAGAGGTGGGAGAAAAGAGGAATGAAAGAGTGAAGGTGAGCAGAGAGCCTTGATTTTGGCTCTCTTTTTTTCACATTTTGTTTTGTTAAATTGCCTGAACTTAAAATGGATTAAATTGTTGTTGTTTTTTTCACCGATCGACAAATAATACCCCATAATATCAAAGTGTTTTTTTTTTTTAAATAGAAATCTTTACAAAATAATAACAAATGAAAAGCTGAAATGTTTCGAGTCAACAAGTATTCATCAACTGCTTTGCTATGACACTCCAAATTGAGTTCGGATGCATCCCATTTCCTTTGATCATCCTTGAGATGTCTAGCTACAAGTTGATTGGAGTCCACCTGTGGCCAATTCAATAGATTGGACATGATTTAGAAAGAAACACACCTTTCTATAAAAGTCCCCCAGTTAACAGTTCATGTCAGAGCAGAAAATCGACCATGAAGTCAGTGGCGTCACTCGGGTTGGTGTCACCCCTCCCCCCCATGACCTCCTCCCGTACCAGACCATACAGAATCCTTCGTAATGTTTTTTGTGCTAATGTTACTCGTAAATCGTAATTCCCGTATATCACTGAATGTAATGGCAATAGTGGTGACATAAACAACTAGCAAAATTAAAATTACACCTTTAAATTACAATATCATACGCACAGCCTAAATGTATTTACATTTACATAGTTTCGGTAAGAAAACAACAGAATTCGAAGTAAAAACGTTTAAGAACTACATCAAAATTATGTAGATTTTAACGTTAAACTTTATTGTTGCATGAGATACATTAATGGATTAGGTTTGCATCATCAATAACGGCCCAAATCATGTCGAACTTGTAGACAAATGCATATGGAAATATACTCATAAATGAAATAATACCATAAAAATAAACAGGAACAAATACACAAGCATTTCAGCACTTGGTGAACATCTCGACTCATTCAGAACTTTCCTTTCCTGGCCTGAAAAGCTGCGAACTTGTGAATCACTTCGTCGAAATCAATGCCTTTCGCCAACTCACTTTCAATTGATAATATCGCAAGATCGGAAAGCCTTGACTGTCCCATGGTAGATCGCAAATAGTTCTTTATAAGTTTCAGCTTTGAAAAGCTCCTCTCACATGAAGCCACAGACACACAGATCGTCAGAAATAATTTTAGGCTTCGTGAAAGGGTTGGGACCGAGTGGTTCGCACCAACCGGAGCTGTTTTCGGATGACGTGCTGATGTCCTTTGACTTCGCGCCAGGCTCTGGGCCGACGTGGTGTGTGGTGCTGATATTTTGAGAGGCTTGATTTAATACCCCAACCTCTCAACCCCAGCTCCTTTTCTGCTACCCCGCCGTTATTATTTGCTGGTATTTTTTTTTTTTTTAGTGAAAGCCCACAATATATTATATCCTTATATATATGTGCACATTATATATATGTGCTTATATATATATATGGACTTCCGCTTCCGGTCCGCTCGAGCAAGGAGGCTTGCTTCGATCTCTCCACAGCATCGAAGTCCTTTCCAAGGGTGTGGTGGTGACCGGGCCGCCATGGTGCTGACCGGGCAAACGTGGCGTGGTGCTGACGGGGCCCCTGCAGGAGTGATGCCCCCCCCCCCCTAGAATTTCCATGTTTTAAACGTTTCCCAGTGTGTACCGTGGATTAGAATAGGTACACCGTATCCCTGCATGTCGTAAGAGACGACTAAGAGGGTTGGCGTCAGGAAGGGCATCTGGCCATAAAAACATTGCCTCAAAAAGAGAACCATGACAATTACAACTACATATGGGCAGGGTACAGCCAGAAGTGGAGATCGGTTTCTGAGGTTTGGGACATGGAATGTAGGGACAATGACAGGGAGATCAGGAGAAGTGGTGGAAGTATTGTTCAGAAGAAGAGTGGACATATGTTGTGTGCAAGAGACGAGATGGAAGGGAAGTGGTGTGAGAATTGTGAAGGGTAGGCAGGGACAGAAATACAAGTTTGTGTGGCAAGGGTGCCTGGAGGGCGTGAATGATGTTGGTGTCCTGTTTTCTGAGGAGTTTGTCGACAGTGTGGCGAGTGTGACTGGAGTGAGTGATAGGTTGATGATGGTGAAAATGATGATTGGAAAGCTCTTGGTGAACGTCATCTCGGGATATGCTCCGCAGGTTGGTCGGAGCGATGAAGAGAAGGACAAGTTCTGGTGTGCGATAGAGAAGCTGATGGAAAACGTGAAAGATGAGGAAGTTGTTGTGGTAGGAGGAGACCTAAATGGACATGTGGGAAGGAGTATGGATGGTTTTGAGGGAGTTCATGGGGGTTACGGATATGGTGTGAGAAATGAAGGTGAAAGGATTTTGGAGTTTGCTGATGGAGCTGATTTGTTGATTTGTAATACTCAGTTCCAGAAAGAGGATAATAAGCTTGTTACATACACGTCAGGTGGGTCGACGACAACCGTTGACGACCTGATGGTGCGTAGGCGAGATAGGGGGCACCTCCGGGACACAAAGGTGATCACGGAGGAGGAGGCTGTTTCACACCACCACTTGGTTATCTCCGACATAAGGGTGAAAGGTGCAAGGAGAACTCGGCGGGTGAAGTAACAACCGAGTATGAAGGTGTGGAGGTTGAAAGAGGTGACAGTAAGGGAGGCATTAAAATTTGAGCTTGAGTTGACCATGATGTGGTTGAGCTTGAAAGTGGTTGGATGTCAATGAAAGCTAGTCTGTTGGGAGCCGTTGGTGAGGTATGTGGATGGACAAAAGGACCACCGAGGCACTCGGAAACATGGTGGTGGGATGATGAAGTTGGAAAGAGGATTGACGAGAAGAGGAAGAAGTTCAAGGAGTGGCAGAAACCGAAGGGTACGGGAGCAGAAACAGCAGAGCATGAAAGTTATAAGGCAGCCAAGAAGGCTGCAAAGAAAGAGGTAGCAAAGGCGCAGGAGGCATGTAGGAGAATGTTCGGAGAACGTTTGGGTTCGGAAGAGGGTCAGAGAGCAGTATTCAGGATTGCAAAGCATATAGCGAAAGAGGTGTGATGTGATGGGGGAGAGTTGCTTGAAGGATGAAGTGGGACAAATCGTTGTGGACCCAGATGGAATTAAAGGAAGATGGAAAAGATATATGGAAATGCTGTTGAATACAGAGAATGAATGGGATGGCAACATAGAGAGTAACCCAGTTTTAGGACTGGCAGAGAAGATAACTGAGAAGGAAGTTGAGGAAGCGATGAAAGCAATGAAGAGTAGAAAAGCGGGAGGGCCGACGGGAGTTGTGTGAGATATGTTGAAGGCAGCAGGAAGTTGGGGTGTGAAGAGAATGACAGAGATCTGTAATCTGGCGGTGATAGAAGGCCGCATTCCAGTGGATTGGGAACTGAGTACCCTCGTCCCTCTATACAAGGGGAAAGGTGACCCTCGAGAGTGTGGCTTGTACCGAGCGATAAAGTTATTGGAGCATGGAATGAAGGTATTGGAAAGGGTGTTGGAGAGGAAGATAAGGAAGAAAGTGAAGATCGACGAAATGCAGTTTGGATTTATGCCAGGAAGAGTAACGACAGACGTGCTTTTTATTGTGAGGCAGTTACAGGAGAAGTACATGGAGAAGAGGAAGAAGTTGTTTCTTGGGTTTGTTGATCTGGAGAAAGCATTCGATAGGGTTCCACGCAAAGTATTGACATGGGCAATGAGGAAGTTAGGAGTGGAGGAATGGTTGATGAGAGTAGTGATGGCAATGTACAAAAGAGCGCGCACAGCTGTAAGGACGAAGGACAGGAACAGTGGTGAGTTTGAGGTGAAGGTGGGAGTGCATCAGGGGTCGGTACTAAGTCCACTACTATTTGTAGCTGTGATGGAGGTGCTGGCTCAGAACGTAAAGGAGGGTTTACCATGGGAGTTGTTGTATGCAGATGATCTGGTGTTGATTGCGCAAAGTATGGATGGACTGAAGGAAAAGATGAACAAGTGGAAGGAATGTATGGAGACAAAAGGTCTGAAGGTGAATATCGGAAAGACAAAGGTGATGGCAAGTGGTAAAGCATGTGGTGAGGTGGAAAGAACTGGGAAGTGGCCCTGTGCTGTGTGCAGGAAGGGTGTCGGAGTGAACTCCATTCAATGTACAATGGGCGCTGAGTGGGTTCATCAAAAATGTAGTGGTCTGAGAGGGTCATTAACCAGTGTGGCAGCTACATTCAAATGTAAGGTGTGCACAGAGGGAGCTGCAGATGGAGGAAATGTTGAGTTGGATCTTGGAGACGGCGTGAAGCTGGAAGGTGTGAAAACATTTTGCTACCTCGGAGACATGCTGAATGGAGAAGGTGGATCAGACTCGGCAACGGTTGCTCGAGTGAGATGTGCATGGAAGAAGTTTCGGGAACTGAGTGGCGTGCTGATGAGGGGATTGTCGTTGAAGCTGAAGGGAAAGGTGCATGCTACATGTGTGAGAAGTGTTATGATTTATGGGAGCGAGACATGGGTAATGAACGTATGGCAGCAACGAAGGTTGGAAAGGGTGGAAATGCAAATGGTTCGATGGATGTGCGGAGTATCGTTGAGAGAGAGGAAGACAAATGATGAATTGCGAAAAATGATGGGAATAGAGCCTGTGATTGATGTCGTGAAGAGGAACAGGTTGAGATGGTTTGGTCATGTGTTGAGGAAGGATGAAAGTGACTGGTTGAGAAGAGTGATGGAAATGAATGTAGAAGGAAGTAGACGAGATGAGACGGGGAAGACCGAGAAAGACTTGGCTAAAGATGGTGGAAGAAGAAATGCGGGCAAGGGGGTTAACAAGGAGATGCAGAAAATAGGGCAAGATGGAGAAGATTGTCATGGGGACTGCAAGTTTAACCCCCGCTCTAGCAGGGAAAATGGCCTTAAAATGCATGTTGTTGTTGTTGTTGTTGTTGTTGTTGTGAAAGGATTGGGAGAGATTCTACGAAGTCCCATTCAGCTATGAATGTCAAAAGGTCTAATGTTGCCCAATATTTGGCTTCTTTCAGATCAATCTCTGCTGCTTTCAGGTGCCTTCTCAGCCTTGGTATTTCTATTTAAAGCTCACTCTCAGATACCTCATCATAGAAAGTGGTCAATTTTGGAATGGACACCTTTAACTCTTCTTCAGTGGCAGATATGAGACTCTTCACTTGAACAGCCTCAAACATGGCTGCTACTTCTTTGATGGCTCTTGATCTTATCTGGAGTTCAGAATGAAAGCGTTCAATGCACTCAAGCATCGGCCTCTTATTTTCAGTAATAAAAATAGAATCCTAGAAATACTTCTTTCACTTCAACGTTCCTATTGTTGATTTTTACATATCTGATCACTTCGGACATCTGGTCAGTATGTGATATGTCAGGTGTGCTGTCGAACATGATCCCAAAGTACTTCGCAGACTTTATGTCCATGACAAGCTTCTCCGTCACATGATTTGCCAGTGCACTTGTAAACTCATTCTAAGTTTTTGGTGCAAGGTAAGAGACTGATACTTTAAGTTTACATGTGTTGCGCTTTAATCTCATTAGGTGCTCTTTCAGCACTGGATCATATTTTGAAAGCATCTCAACCATCTCAGGAAAGTTCCCTTTATTCAATGGAGATTCATCTTCCTTGTGGCCATGGAATGCCAGATTCTGCTTGGCAAGAAACAATGTGATATCAAGCAATCTGCGCAAGATGTCCCTCCACTTTTTCTTCTCCATTTCCATCAAAGCAATAGTTTCAGCGTCAATGGTTTTGTGCAGCCTCAGTCCTGCTGCCAATGTTTTCCACTTTTCAAGGCAACGTAGGTGCTCTTCGGATGTCTCATGGTTATGTACTTTCAGGCTCAGTTTCCACCACTTCTGAAACCCAGTCACAAATTTGGATGTCGTATCTGTGGCACTAACGGCAAACAGTCAGCAGCAAAAACAGTATAAATTCTCGCTGACGAGTGAGTGAACCATCCATGACCGCAGAATTTTCTCACCATTTGGAATCACCTTGTGAAACCACTCTTTTGAAAGCTGGCGCACATCTCCCTTTGCTTTTGCATCTTTCCTTGCCGCAACACTGAAAGGCCCATCTTTGTTCTGGAAAAAAGCACTTCCCCTTTTGATGATTTCAACCCGAAAATGATCTGGAACTGGTATCTCCCAGAAAGAAACATCACATAAAATTTGCAAATCTTTCTCCTTGACGTCACTCATCTCATTTACAGTATCATGGCTAGAGTCACTTTCAGCACTCTCTTCTGCTTCAAATTCTGCCATTTCCACTCCTTGCTCTTCTGCAGAATGCATGCTAGCATCAGAAGAATCAGCTTCATCAATTGGAGACTGACGAGCAGTGTCTTTTGATGAACCCCGGCCATCATCCGGTCTTTTGACATATTGAAGCATGGATCCAGCAAGTGTTTTGAATTTTTTTTTTTTTTTTTTTTTGTTTTGTATACAAGATCGAGGCTCGTGAAAGAGCGAACATTAATCACACAGAAAGACAAAACAGACACACAAAACAAATAACATCGGGAGCGGTAGACAAGATGGGGAGAGAGGGGGAAGGACACAAACACAACATTTGAGAGCAGGGACCGAGAGACATGGAGACATCGAGAGAACTGTGGGAGGGAGAGGGCTTTGGGGGGAGGCATGGGAAGGGGGGGGGGGGGGTGGGTGGGAGAGGTATAAAACATATGGACACTGCCAAGACTTCCAGGAAAGAAGTTGGAATTTCAAACAAGGTGGATCTGGGGTGAATTAGTCGGGGTAGAAAAGATCAAGGTTTTGGATGGGGGAAGATAAGAGATGGTGGTGAACAGCTGTTTTGAAGACCTGGAGGGAGGAGTGTGATTGAAGTGAGTGTGGGAGTTTGTTCCAGAGGCGGGAGAAAAGAGGAATGAAAGAGTGAAGGTGAGCAGAGAGCCGAGATTTCGGCAGTTTAACCATCAGAGGGTGGCTGGCAGATCTTGTGCAACCTGTAGGAATATTTGGGGGACAGAGCACAGAGAGAGCTGGGGGAGCAAGGCCGGAGAGGAGTCGGTAGAAGACAGAAAGACCACCTACCTGCCTGCGGTGAGTGAGTGAAAGGCCCTCAGAGATAGCTTCATCGCGGGAGATTCCAATGATTCTGAAAGCTTTGGATTCAACAGCGTGAAGCCGAGCCAGGTGTGAAGCAGGAGCACCAGCCCATAGGGGAGAACAGTATTCCATTGAGCTGCGGATGAAAGCCTTGTATGTGGTGAGGAGCTCAGGTGTGCCTAGGAAGGACTTCGCACGACGGAGGATGCCCAGTCGGCGACTGGCTTTGGAGGCCAGCTTGGAAATGTGGTTTTCCCAAGAAAGATCATGGCAGATGGTGAGACCCAAAAGCTTGAGCGACAGAACTTCTTGGAGAAGATTGTTGTGAAAGTAGATGGGAGGGTTGTCCAGTCGATCTTTTCGGAGAGACATAGTAAGAGTGTGAGATTTGTCAGGATTGAAAGACATGTTCCACATGTTTGACCAGTCTGTGATTTTGTCCAGGTCTTCAGAGAGTGAGAAGGCTGCAGACTGCCGATCTGAGGGAAGAGGAATGGAGCGGCAGAGAGTGGAGTCATCAGCAAAGAGATACAGAGGATTTTCCAGAGAGTCGGAGAGATCATTGATAAAGACCAGAAAAAGCACAGGGCCCAGCACACTGCCTTGGGGAACTCCAGCCTGAACGGGAAGGGGAGATGAGAGAAATCCATTCAGGGCCACACGTTGACTACGACCAGAGAGGAAGTCCGCAAGCCATGCATGGAGATTTCCATGGATACCATAGGAGGAGAGTTTGGTGAGCAGAGCTGGGTGCCAGACCGTATCGAAGGCACGTGATATGTCAAGGGAGACAGCTCTGATTTCCTGTTTGGCATTGAGGACCTCCATCCATTGTTGAGACAGCAGAAGCAGCATGTCCAGAGTAGAGTGACCTGGTCTGAAACCAAATTGATGATCAGAGATCAAGCCATTGGAGAAGAGGAAAGATTTCATATCCGAAGCAATGATTGATTCCATGACTTTGCTGATAATTGGGAGCAGGCTGATTGGTCTGTAGTTGCAAGGATCTGTTTTTGCACCTTTTTTGTGTAAAGCGGGAATGTTTGCTGATTTCCAGGATGCTGGCAGATGACCTTGAGCAAAGGATAGGGTGAAAAGAACAGAGAGAGGGTGAGATAGAGCGGCAGAGCAGGATTTTAGGACCCGTGGGCTGATGCCATCTGGTCCAGTTGCAGAATCAGAGTCGAGGTTTGACAAAAACTCCTCCACCTTGTCAGGAGAGAAGGTCACAGAGTCCAGGAGCAGTTTGGTTCGACTGGGAAAGGTGGGAACAGAGAGAGATGGGTTTGGGACTAAGGATTTTGAGGCAAACACAGAGTTGAGGCATTCGGCTTTGTCACGTGCGATGTCAACTGTGTGGCCATTTGAGGTAAGGGAGGGGATGGAGGGGGAACAAACACCAGAAACGGATTTGACCAGACGCCACCAGGATTTGGAGGAAGGAGACAGGTTTGAGAGTTCGTTCTTGAGTGAGGAGAGATAGTGCTTCCTGGCACTCCTGAGGGTAGACACACACTTGTTCCGAGCTTGGTGGAAGGAACTGAGATTTCCTTCAGTTGGATTAGCCTTCCAAGAGGCAAAGGCAAGTTGTTTCAGGGCAACTGCCTCACCACAAGATTCAGTGTACCATGGACGGGAGGAAGGGTAAGACAACTGAAGGCGAGATGGGATAAATCTGTGCATGAGAGAGATCAGTTTGCTTTGGAAGAATTCCCAGGAAGAATTGATGTCAGAGGCAGTGGAGATGGGAGACCAATCCAGACGATTGATGGCTGCTTGAAGACCGTCCCAGTCGGCCTGAGTGAAATGCCAGACTCGTCGACGCTGAGGAGGCTCTCTGAGAATGGCCAGAGAGATGTCCACTTTGACAAGCACATGATCAGAAGAACCGATTGGAGCAGAAGAAGAGCAGCAGACATTAGCAGGGAAGTTAGTCATAACCAAGTCTTGAAGAGAAGATACTCCATTGGCTGAGATCTGGGTCAGGAAATTGACAGATTGTGTCAATCCCAGTGAGTCACAGAAGTCCATTGCTGAGGTGCCATGACTGGTGAGAGAGGAACCCACACCCAACCAGGTGGCCTGATGACAATTGAAGTCACCACATATGAGGAAGAGAGAGTTGGGATGAGTGGATAGAAGTTGGTCCATGTTGTCAGACAGTGAAATGTAGATGGAGTCATCACTGTTTGGGGGACGGTACAGAACACATATGAACAAAAGGTGGGAGCGGAGAGGAAGCCGTAGCCAGAGGTACTCCTGGGGGTGAGGAGGAGAGAGGGCATTGCAAGGAGAGTGAGGAAGAGAGTTTTTGATAAAGATAGCCACCCCACCACCAGGCCGAGGCTCAGGTCTATCATACCGGAGGAGGGAGTAACCAGGAAGAGATATTAAGGAATCAGAGACATCTTGAAGGAGGAAAGTCTCTGTTAAGCAGATCAAGTCTGGATTGTCAGAAGCAACCTGTATGGAGAGATCAGTCAGGTTTGAGCGAAGGCCCCGGATGTTTGAGGTCCATACCGTTAATGAAGAGAGAGGGGGAGCATCGGGTACAGGACAGGGGAGGGGAGGGGAGGAGTAGGGTAAGATTAAGGATGAGAGGGGGAGGTAGGGAGAGCAGTTGTTAGTGTGTCAGCGATTGCAGAAGAGTTCCAAGAAAGGGAAGGATGAGGAGGATGAAAGGTTTGAAGGTGAAGGGATGAGGCACAGAGAGGGGTTGTTTGAGGGGGGGCAGAGGAAAGAAGAAGGTTGGGGGGGGTGGAGGTATGAGATAGAAGGGAGACGAAGTGGGGAGGCAGCTTTGAGGAGGAGGGGGGAGGAGGGAGAATTGGAGAGGAATGGTATGGGGGGAGATTTGAATGGGAGGGGTTGGGGGGGAGTTTTGAAGGGGAGGAGTGAGGGGGGAGTTTAGGAGGGGAAGGGCAAGGGGGGAGTTCAGGAGTGGAAGGGCAAGGGGGGAGTTCAGGAGTGGAGGGGTAGGGGGGGAGTTTAAGAGTGGCGGGGCAAGGGGGGAGTTTAGGAGTGTAGGTGCAAGGGGAGGGATTTGGATGGGAGGGGCAAGAGGGGAGTTTAGAAAGTGGATGATTAATGAAAGACGAACATTGAAAACAAATTGGGTTTGTTGTGATTTTCAAGTTAGCAATCTGGTTCAGAATGATGGAGGAGGGATGGAATGAATGTGAATTTAGACCATGTAGTGAGGGAGACGTATAAGATATTGAATTTCTTTTTTTTGAGGTGGAATGAGTTGGAGAGGAAATTGAGAAAAGCCTTTTAAATAGGAAGAAAAACAGCGTGTTGTAAAATACCACTGAGTAAAACACTGAAGGGGAAAGGTTATACATATTTAAATAATATTTAAACAGAACCGTGAACAATCTTATGTGCACAAAAATACCAACGGGGGGAGAGCCGAGAGGGACCACCACGAGTCACGTGAAGGGCAAACGGTGGATGGCAAGGAGTTAATGGGGGCGGGGCGAACAGCACACCTGGACAGAAAATACAGGACGAGTCAACAGTACACGTGGAGAAAGGAAAATAAATGTTTTTGGTTTTTTTTGTTTGTTTGTTTGGTTTTTGGGGGTGGGGGGGGGGTGGAGGTGGGGATTTAGAACGTTAGACAGAGTATTATGTTCGGGGTAGAAGGGAAAAAAACTAAGAGCCAAGCAAAACACGATTAAGATAACAAACACCGACGGGGGTACAACTACAAGGCCGCACACGAGGAGCAGAACACGATTAAATAATTACAAGTTACAGGAAATTCAAACCAAAAGTAACTATAATCAAAACAATAACGCATGGACGATAAAATAACGAGTTGAAATTTGACAATCTATCTGGGGAAATGGGGGAGAAACACGTCGTCGAAGAACGAACGAACGAACGAATGAGAATGAATAAACGAATGAGAACAGAGAAGGAAATGTTTTTTTTTTGGATTTTTTTGAGTTGTGATTTACACAAGGAAGAGGGCTATGGGGTGAAAAGATTGGGAAAACAGAGAACGAAAGTTATTGGATCACAAAAACACGGACCGCTGAGAGAAAAACAAAGCCTCAAGGTTGTACAGTGTTCACTGTACAACTACAAGGCCTCAAAACACGACCCGAATTAACACGATTTTCAATACAGGTATGAAAGATTTGCACCGAAAAACTTCGTCGGGAGACAATATATATATACACCATAAAATAAATAGTTATAACGAAAATACAAATGGGAACAATTACTTAACTTCGATTTCGATGGATAGCATGGAGAGCTGAGAATAAACGAACCCTCGCCAGTAAGACCGGAAACGGAAGTCCAATGATGTAATTCTTGCCTCTTTTGCTTTCCTTTGCTGACATCCACTTGGCCTCTTTGATATTGATTTATGCACTCCATGTGGCATGATAGAATATCCCTGCACAAAAAATAAATAACACAAATTAGCAATATTTCAAACAAAATATATAGTTGTAAAAATATAGAATAATATGTGATAAATACAGTTGTAAATTCCTTAACTGTAATTGTAACCGTAAAGGTTCAGGTTATGTAATGGAGGAGCACTGCGCAAATGAGATCTCAGGAAACCTTGGGTCTCGTACAGAAGCCGTTTATTCGTTGGCTCGGTGAAACTACAACATGAGACGAGCATGAAATTACCGACAGATCTCATTACAAGCTACAGAAATTGCAATTCACAATTTCTGCTTCGATACAAACAACTACACTTCTTGTCGTTCTGTACGAGAAAACAGCAATGGCGAATAAGGAACGTTAACAATGATTACACCTCAAATCGAATTCTTCAATTTATAGAAACAGATGTCCTTTAAACGACCAATGTGATAAACGTTTTATGTATCAAGGAAACGAATGAGATTACTGATTACATACCAACTATGGATACTTAATGAATCTCACGCAAGACTTCAGTGTTCACTCTCAGTCTCAGCACGATGTTCTCGGAGTTCTCCGGTTCGTAGACCAAACATGGCCGCTACACTACAAATCGCGTCACCACATGATCGTGCTCCAGATCGTGAAACTTACAAAGACTTCACTAATTAAAAGATGAAAATAGCTATGGGGCCTAATGTTCCCGGTGTACGTCACAAAATCAATATATAAAGTGCTGTTAAGAAAAACAAGGTATGAACCACCGTTAAAACCTCATTCCCACAGCTGCTACACCGCCATAACCTTTAGCATGGCAAAACCGAAATGAAAGATTTGCTTGGTTATGAAAACTCATCTGGTTGGCAGTCATTACAGTAATATTTCTTATATTATATGAATACTAACAACAAAATTGTTTTGTAAAATTTTTCCACATTGAATTACAACATTATTAGTTTAAACATTATTAGTAAATGAGTGGAAGCCTTTTTTATTTTCTCCTTCTTTTCCTTTAATTACTACTTCATTCTCAAAAAAGTTATTGATATAGGTTCACAAATACTAATTACCACAATATTGTAGCGAAAACACCAGAAAATTTGACAAAAGCAGCGACTATAAAAACACCAGCGGCAACGAATAACGATAACAGCGCGCGCTTGTGGCACGTGCAGACGAGACCACGTGCTTCGAAGCGTCATTGTAATTGGGTAATAATGACCGCTCTGACCCCGGAGCGTAATAGAAGGTTCAAAAAGCAAATTAGCACGGAGTTTTAGCCTTGTAGGTATATTGATAGATGTAAGCTGGGCTTACGGAAAATGTTTTTGTTGTTATAACTAACAACAGGGATATTTTTATAAAATTATTAAATTTCTGCTGAAACTAAAAATTTGGTGTCACCCCCTCTGATAGTGTCACCCGGTGCGGTCCGCACCCCCCCCCCCCCCCCGCAACCCCCCCCCCCCCGCACCCTCTAGTGACGCCGGTGCATGAAGTCCAAGGAACTTTCCGTAGAACTTCGAGATAGAATTGTGAGGAGGCAGAGATCTGGGGAAGGATATAAACAATTTCTCGAGTTGAAAGTTACCAATGGCACAGTGAGCTCCATCATTCGGAAATGGAAAAAATATGGAACTACTCAGAATCTTCCGAGGGCTGGCCGTCTGACCAAACTGGGTAACCGGGCGAGAAGGACCTTGGTCAGGAAGGTGACCAATAACCCAACAACCACTCTGACAGAACTACAGAGTTCCTTGACTGAGATGGGAGAACCTGCCGGAAGGACAACAATCTCTGCAGCACTTCACAAATCTAGGCTTTATGGGAGAGTGGACAGACGGAAGCCACTCCTGAGAAAAAGGAACATGACTGCATGCTGGGAGTTTGCAAAAAGGCAGGTGAAAGACTCTTGAGAGTATGAGGCAAAATATTCTGTGGTCTGATGAGAAGAAAATTGAACTCTTTGGCCTGAATGGAAAGCGCTACTACACCGAGCACAGCTCATCGCCCATCTTATACCATTCTTTCCGTGAGGCATGGTAGTGGCAGCATCATGTTATGGGGTGCTTTGTCATCGTGAGGGACTGCGAGACTTGTGAGGATAGAGGGAACAAACACAGGAGCGAAGCACAATCAAATCCTTGAGGAGAACTTGCTTCGGAGTTCAGACTGCAACAGACCTTAGAGCTAAGACTGTGGCGAAGATTAATTTTATTATACTTGGGCTAAGGCTTATAATAGAGCTAACGCACACACACACACACACACACACACACACACACACAGACATGCTGACGAGACAAACACTTAAAAGAGTTACCGTCACTTGCCGGGATACTCTGGATACCAGAGACGTCATAACAATGGCGCCGCTTTTCTCACTGTACTCAGCAGGGCATTTCCTTGAGAAATTTCCTCCTCCTCATCAATGCAAACCGATGGGCATTATCAGTGCCCTATCCTTTTCAAGCAAGGAAGCAGCACGTACCATTTTAAAAGTCTTTGGTGTGACTTGAACCGGTCCAAACCAGATGGGTGTTTTTTGGAGACACCGTCTCCTTACTGGATTGCCATTGGCTCCCGATGGGAGCTCATCCGCCCTTGGCCAGGTGTTGTTTTTGGTCCTGTCAGGGTGTCACAGTCACCCTCCCCATTAACAAAGCCAGTGATGGGTGTCGGTTTAGTCAACGATAACCTGACCATGCGGCAGGTAGCACTGGGTTACATGTTACCAGTGGCAGTCCCAAAAGACTGACCTGACCGAAACCTGATTTCCGTTCCAACAGGACATTGACCCCAAACATATAGCCAAAGCAACACTGGAATGGCTTTAGAACAAGAATGTGAAAGTCATTGAGTGGCCCAGCCAAAGCCCAGACATGAATCCCATTGAGAATCTGTGGAATGACTTAAAGATTGCTGTTCACTGACGCTCTCCATCCAACTTGATGCAGCTTGAGCAAATCTTCAAGGAAGAATGGGAGAAACTCCCCAAATCCAGATGTGCAAAGCTGATACAGACATATGCAAGAAGACTTGAAGCTGTAATCACTGCCAAAGGAGCTTCTACTAAGTAGTGACTCAGTTGAATAATTATGTAAATTAGATATGTCTGTATTTCCTTTTAAATTATGTTGTAGACCATTTTAAAAATGCCACTTTGATATTATGGGGTATGATGTGAAGATCAGTGACAAAAAACTCTCTATTTAATCCATTTTGAATTCAGGCTGTAACATAAAATGTGAAAAAGTCAAGGGGTGTGAATACTTTGTGAAGGTAATGTTTCTCGTTTGGTATCATGCATTTCTTCTGGTTGAATGTTGAACTTTGCCTGCATGCGGAGCTTTTCAAACGCAGCGTGGAAAGCCACCGCCGGAAACGGGGGACAGCTGAACGTGCGACCATATAAATGCATAGGCAGACACCACACTTCACTGTATAATAGATGCCGCACTTGATTTTACCTCAAACTGACAAGTACCGTCTTTGTTTCTTGCAGTTTTCGACGTGGCCGGAGACATTTGCAGAAAAAAATGGGGAAGAAAGAGCAGCCATTGCCTGAGGAGGTTCAGGAAACGGAAGTAATGGAGATGCAGGAAGTAAAGAAACAGCTGGATCGAATAATAAAAGAAAGAAATGCATTGTTAGCTAAACAAGAATTGCAGGAACAACAATTAGAGCGAAAAAAGTTGTGGCTGAGAGAGAAAGAAAAAGTGCAGGAAAGGCGTGAAAAGTTGTTTCGAAAAGAAGAAGAACTGAAAGAAAGAAAGCGATTAGTTCAGCTCAGAGAGCAAGAGGTGCAGGCAAAGGATGTGCAACATAGATATGAGGAAGAGGTATGGATGAAAGAGAAAGAAAAGCAGAAGAAAATAGAGGAAGAACAGCAAATGGAAGAGGAAATGAGGAGAACAGATGAGGAAGAGCAGATGCAAAGTCATGATGAAAAGCTAAAGGAAAGAAAGCTGGCAGAGTGGAGGCAAATCCAACTGGAAGATCAGAAAGAACATGCGGAATTTGTACAATGGAAGGAATCGGTATGTCAGGAGCATACACGAAGAATGCTTGAGATCCGACAAAAAGAGCAAGAAGTTCTAAAGAGTGAGTGCATGGTGGAGGAATTAGAGAAAGAGATTTGGAAAAAGGGAATGGAGCGCGAACAACTGCAGGCTCAATTCGAAAAAATGAAGGCGTTAAAAGAAGCGGAGATAAAGCACAGAGAGCTTGAGACACGCCGACAAGAGGAAGAGGTTAGCGAACGAGAACGGGAAGTTGAGAGAAGGGAGAAAGCGGTACACCGAAGAGTAGAAGAGGACCGTGTGCGGCAAGAACAATTTGTAGAGACAAAGACAAGAAAAGAGGAAGAGTTGTTGTGCAGAGAGCAAGAGGCACATCGACTGGAGCAAGAGATTTGTAAAATGGAAAACGATGCGCTTGCACGGGAACACGAGGCTTGGCAAAGTGAGCACAAGCGAAGAGAACAGGAAAAACACAGGGTGACGGATCAGGGAATAAAAGATCCGTTTGAGAAATTTCATGAGATGAAAGAGGAGGTAGAAGCAAGTGTGAGTGCAGAGGGAGAAGCAAGTGTTAGTGTAGAGGAGGTAGAAGCAAGTGTTAGTGTAGAGGCAGAAGCAAGTGTTAGTGTAGAGGAGGGAGAAGCAAGTGTTAGTGTAGAGGAGGGAGAAGCAAGTGTTGGTGTAGAGGAGGTAGAAGCAAGTGTTAGTGTGGAGGAGGTACAAGCAAGTGTGTGTGCAGAGGGAGAAGCAAGTGTTAGTGTAGAGGAGGTAGAAGCAAGTGTTCGTGCAGAGGGCAAAGCAAGTGTTAGTGTAGAGGAGGTAGAAGCAAGTGTTAGTGTAGAGGAGGGAGAAGCAAGTGTTAGTGTAGAGGAGGGAGAAGCAAGTGTTGGTGTAGAGGAGGTAGAAGCAAGTGTTAGTGTGGAGGAAGTAGAAGCAAGTGTTTGTGTGGAGGAGGAGGAATCAAATGTTGGGGTAGAGGAGGAAGAAGCAATGATTGTGCAAAAGGTTGCTGAATGGAAACTGCGTCGGCAGCAACTACGGTATGAAAATGCCAATGAGTTGTTGCGGAATTGGGATGAGAGTCAACGGCTGAAGCAGGAAGAAGAACAGCTGGTGAAAACAAAGGAAAAACTCTTGTTGAAAAAACAAAGAAAGAAGCAAAGGCATGCAGCAAATAAAAGTGTGGGAATTGAACAGAAACCCCACGGTGTTGGCAGGACTCATCAGCAACAAAAGAAGCCTCACCGTGAAAATGGGCTGCAACAGCAGCAACCGAAACAGCATGTTGTTGAAGGGCTGCAGCAACAGCAACCGAAACAGCATGTTGTTGAAGGGCTGCAACAGCAGCAACCGAAACAGCATGTTGTTGAAGGGCTGCAACAGCAGCAACCGAAACAGCATGTTGTTGAAGGGCTGCAACAGCAGCAACCGAAACAGCATGTTGTTGAAGGGCTGCAACAGCAGCAACCGAAACAGCATGTTGTTGAAGGGCTGCAGCAGCAGCAACCGAAACAGCATGTTGTTGAAGGGCTGCAGCAAGCACAGACACCTCGCCGTGATTATGGGCAGCAACAGCAACACCGTGAACAGAAACATGGTGTTCAGGGATTTCACCAGGAGCAGAGGCCTCTCGGTGATCAAGGGCTGCAACAGCAGCAGCATGGTGCTGAGGTGCCCTACCATATTCATGACCTTCAACAGGTAAGCATTCTTCAGGACTTTGGATAAGTTGGAGTGAACATACAGGTGACAAACACAGCCAACCGAAGATGAACATGATAAGTTGAAATAAATTTGGCACTTCGTCTTTGACAGACATTGCTGTTAATTCTTCCTTTGATGAAGAGGAATATCCTTAATTGTGGAAATAATTGTAATTATAATTTTGCTGGGAAAGTAACTTATTGGTTCAGCCATTCCCCATGAAGGATCATTCCCAAGAATTTTAACTCCCCTCGATTGGATTGGATCAGCTAATTCAAGCTTTTCATCGATTACATGTTCCATCAGTGCATTTTCTGATGTGTCCTTTCCTGAACAAGTTATCAAACTGATGAAGACATCAATGTATTTAATCATTCATATTTTGTTTTTCCAAAGGCCCCTCAGAAGAGGCGCTCGTTCCCTCCTCCACCACCCTCCTACATGAAACCATCTCACAAGTTAGAACGTAAGTTGCCAAGAATCTTGCCTTACATTACCAATTATTCCAAACTTTGTCGAAGCTCCACGGTCTTCACCTCCATCGTGTCCCATTTTCTTTGTGCCTCAGAAGTGTTGAAAACAAACCAATATTTTGCTGCACACAAAGCCATCCAAGCACCAAACAAATCTTCCAATGTGGTGGAAGTCTGGCATGAGTGTTAATGTATCCATACAGAAGTCAAGTGTGCACCTGGATGATCATTAAAATTAATTTTTTCACAATTCCACTTTCAATCAGTGACAGGTGACTCAAGGCTCCTTCTCCGGAGGAGTTCATCATGGTTCGCTTCTCGGCCATCAGATGAGGTTTTATTATTTTAAAACTCGTACAGTAAGTGGGGATGTGTGGGCTCGGCATGAGGCACAGGAATGATGGATCAACTCGCTTAAATTCCCTTGTGAAGTGACAGAACGTAAACATTCTTGCTCCTCCATTGGGAGTTGGTGATTAAGAAAATCCAGATGTCAAACTGCAGAGAAAAGTGAAATAAAACATGAACTCAAATACAGAAAACGAGGGAGAGGGGAGGCGCAGAAAAAGAGATCGATAGATATTCATTCCAGGATTCCAGGATTGTGTTGGGAGGCAGCAGAATGATGGAGATTATGGTGACGATGCTATTGAGTGCTTGTGCTGATGTGTGTGCAGCGAAAGAAGTCATCGTAATGGCCGCTGGAGACGAAGATGAAATGCTTGGCAGTGACTCTGTCATCTTTCCGCCGTGCAAGCGCTCCAAGAACACAAAAAGAAATGCCAGGTTGTTGATGATGGCGAATTCAAATTTTTTTAATTGAACATCAGTCTCCAGAACTAAGGTACGATAAACACTCGATGGACTTTATATAATCACTCGCGTCCTTTTTGTGACTTTGTTACTGTGCATGATGGGTGACTTCATGACTGTATTGACTTCATCACTGCACAAACACATTTAAACTTCACCCTCATCTCAAACCTTTTTTTCACCTTCCCTTTAGCTGCTGCCACCTTTTGAACGGCCAAGACCCAGCGAATGCGTTTTACCTTTGAGACCAACAAAAAGAGTTCTCCCTTGATGACCCAGCACACAAGTTCTACTTTGATGACCCAGCACTCAAGTTCTACTTTGATGACCCACCAAATGAGTTGTACGTTGGAGAACGACAAAATTCTGGAAAATCAGGAAAACAGTTCTGCCTAGATGGCTCACAATGTGAGACCTACCTAAGGAGACTCGGAGGGTGGTGGGGGAAGAGCTCTGCCTAGATGGCTCACAGTGTGAGACCTACCAAAGGAGACTCGGGCAATTGGGTAGTGGGGAGGGGGGGGGGAAGAGTTCTGCCTGGATGGCTCACAGTGTGAGACCTACCTCAGGAGACTCGGGCGATTGGGGGGGGGGGGGGGAGGGAGGGGGGAAGAGTTCTGCCAAGATGGCTCACAATGTGAGACCTACCTTAGGAGACTCGGGCATGGGGGTGGGAAGAGTTCTGCCTAGATGGCTCACAGTGTGAGACCTACCTAACGAGACTCGGGCAGGGGGGTGGGAAGAGTTCTGCCGAGATGGCTCACAGTGCGAGACCTACCTAAGGAGACTCGGGCAGGGGGCTGGGAAGAGTTCTGCCGAGATGGCTCACAGTGTGAGACCTACCTCAGGAGACTCGGGCGATTGGGGGGGGGGGGGAGGGAGGCGGGAAGAGTTCTGCCAAGATGGCTCACATTGTGAGATCTACCGACCTACCTAAGGAGACTCGGGAAATTTGGGAAAATCAGGAATAGTTTTGCATTGGAGACTCAAAAGGTGGGTTCGATTTTGGAGACTTGGAAGGTGAGTTCCATTTTGGATAGTTGAAAAGTGGGTTCTCCCAAGAAGACTCTGGGTTCTCAACATATCAGTCATTCTTCGTTGGATGCTGCTTGATGAGAGTTAAATTCAATTGGTTCAAAAATAATTAAATGATTTATTACTTAATTTGACATGGTGAAGCAATGCATTTATTTATTATTTTTCAGCAATATCAAGACAGTGCTGGGAAGACCTGGGATTTCTTGAGACATTTACAATACATCTCCGTCCCTCTTTCTACTTCTTCAAACCGAAAACTGAAAATTCACTCACGAGTCAGAACAGGCAGAGAAGAAAAAAAAACTTTATCGAGTTGAAATACTCCATTGGATTGTCTTTAATTCACCGTGTATTATATCTATTATTATTGAACTGTTCAAATAAAAAAATTGAGCTATTTAAAACAAAATTTGTGTAAAAATGATTTATTATCTTGGGATAAGGGTTGGGTTTGGGGTGTGAGGGTTGGATTTGGGGTGTGAGTGTTGGGTTTGGATTTGAATGTGAGGGTTAGCGTTGGGTTTGGGATGTGAGGGTTGGTTTGGGTTTGGATTTGAATGTGAGGGTTAGCGTTGGAATTGGGGTGTGAGTGGTGGGTTTGGATTTGACTGTGAGGGTTAGCATTGGGTTTGGGGTGTGAGGGTTAGGTTTGAATTTCAATGTGAGGGTTAGCGTTGGGTTTGGGGCGTGAGTGTTTGTTTTGGATTTGAATGTGATGGTTAGCATTGTTTGGGACGTGAGGGTTAGGCTTACGTTTGGGTTAGATTTGAATGTGAGGGTTATAGGCCGTGGGCAGTCCGACGGAAAGGGGATAGAAAAAACTTTTCTTCCCAAGCAAACAGCTAGAAAAGGTGCGACTTGAACTTTTGACTGCTGATAGACAAATATATTGTTGCGTGATTCCCCTCGGTGAAGACCCGGACATCACGAATAGCCAAAGCCAGCTTTAACTCCAAAGGCGTTTCGTTCAAATGGCGGATTTCACTGTCCAAGTGCGGGTGGAAGAAAGAAGAAGAAGAAGAGGAAGCTGGAAGTTTTTACCTGACTCGATCTGCCGATCTGAGTGAGTTTGAGGTGAAGGTGGGAGTGTATCAGGGGTCGGTTCTAAGTCCACTACTATTTGTAGCTGTGATGGAGGTGCTGGCTCAGAATGTAAATGAGGGTTTACCGTGGGAGTTGTTGCATGCAGATGATCTGGTGATGATTGCAGAAAGTATGGATGGACTGATGGAAAAGATGAACAAGTGGAAGGAATGCATGGAGACAAAAGGTCTGAAGGTGAATTTCGGATAGACGAAGGTAATGGCAAGTGGTAAAGCATGTGGTGAGGTGGAAAGAACTGGGAAGTGGCCGTGTGCTGTGTGCAGGAAGGGTGTCGGAGTGGACTCCATTCAATGTACAATGTGCGCTGAGTGGGTTCATCAAAAATGTAGTGGTCTGAGAGGGTAATTAACCAGTGTGGCAACTACATTCAAATGTAAGGTGTGCACAGAGGGAGCTGCAGATGGAGGAAATGTTGAGTTGGATCTTGGAGACGGCGTAAAGGTGGAAGGTGTGAAAACATTTTGCTACCTCGGAGACGTGCTGAATGGAGAAGGTGGATCAGACTCGGCAACGGTTGCCAGAGTGAGATGTGCATGGAAGAAGTTTCGGGACCTGAGTGGCCTGCTGATGAGGAGGGGAGTGTCATTGAAGCTGAAATAGTGTCGCAACACTATTTTGGGTGGGTAATCCTGGGATCTCCTGGAGTAAAATAGGCTATATTATTTTTCCAGTTTCAGCTTTGGCCTCCAGCATTTTCAGGTTTGGACTCCCGCATAACGTTATTTTCCCGGGTGCCGCACAAACGGCTGCACAGATCGGACTCCAACAATCGAATCGAATCAAATCGGATGAGCTAACAGATCGCTGTCTCCATCGATCTTGCCAGGGCCGTAACACCTGTCGGCTCAAAATCCTTTTAACTGTTGACTTTGTAGTTTTTACAATGAAGGAAACACATATCGGGAGTACATACGACATAGCGATTGTGAATGTGACAGCTCTGAGGCGTCGTTCGCTTTGCATCGCAGTGATGGGCTGTAAGATTAAAATCTGGCTTTAAGCCCCCTCACCACCCAAAGCCTTCAACCAGACATATTAACACGCTCCTCCCCCTTCATTCCCGTTCTTCAAAGCAAAGTGGTAAAATTTGTTGTTTCGCCATTATATATTACGAGCAACGGTACCCGCCCTAAGGGCGGGGCTTCAATTGGGAGGCGCAAATGATTATTTAAACGATTTATATAAACATCCGTTAAATATCACACGCAAATCATCAAAATCTAAACAGTATTTTTAGAATTTCAATAAAAAACCACATCACTCTTCATATCGGTAAATATTATTCCATCGTGTTTCAACTGCACACTTTTCTTTAGGACAAAAAATGGTATGATTTTGTACCTCTTCTTCAGCTTAGAACTTCAGGATAGATGACATTGCTGATAAAAGTTCCTTTTCTCTCTTTGAAGTTCTTGGCAAACATTTTTATATTGTCACTGCTGCCAACGCGACGCCATGGCATTATTCATTACATTCATTCATTCATTCAATGACCATTAAACATTATTATTATGCTCATTAAACGTTCATTAAACATTAAACGTTCATTAAACGATTACGAAAATAAAAACGAAAAACATTACGAAATTACGTTCACACCGTCACATCAAACACTACCGTGAACACAAACATCGTCACAACATCGTCACAAAGGTTACGCTACGTAATTCAAAAAGTGAACACATGGAATATTGGAGACCCCATTGCCCAAACGATTTGTCTACAAATACTGTTTACATTTTGATGATTTGCATGTGATATGATTTAACGGATATTTATATAAATCGTTTAAAATAAAAAAGCCTTCAATTTCTGATATTTTGCCTTCCCAATTGAGGGCTTCCTAATGGAAGCCCTGCCTGTAGGGCGGGTACTGTTGCTGGTGTAATAGATCCTCTGTTGAAGTGTCATCAACCGGTCAGGTCAGCCGGGGTGGTCTTAGTGATTTTGGGGCCCTGTCAAAAGTCAAAGATGCCCCCACCTCCTTTATTCCCACCCAACCCATTCTGAACAAGAGTAAAACGCCCAATTTCCACAATGCATGTCCCTTCAATAATGCACCGCAGATTGCGATTGGACTTTACTCTTCTCTCCAATATTCACCAAAACATCCAGAAAACATAGAGCTATCACTATAAGCTAAAAAATAAATTAATATAAAAATAGGAATGTTATAACTCTTGATTAATTTAGCATCTCACTGCGAGTGCATTTTATTGATCTCAAAAAATAGGGGCAATACCCCTGGGTGCTCACCTGGAAGAATAAAGCAGCATGCTACATGACTGCAGGTATATTAAACAATCACAGTGTGTTAAACCAATTTCAGTGGTTACTGGAGGACTGGGCAGCATGTGGAATCATACGGACGTAATCATGAGACTTTAAACAAATTAAAAATGCCTATGGGGGGTGATAGATAGATAGACAGGACCAGACGGACAGGACAGGACAGGACCAGACGGACAGGACAGGACAGGATAGACAGAGACAGACAGACACAGACAGACAGACGGAGAGAGAGAGACTTGAATTTTGTGTCCTTTTATTATAAAAGTGAAAAGCCATTCCACAAAGCAGTTGTAAGCAAAGCAACTAGTTTAAAGAAACATTGCATGAGGATCATAAATACACCAAAAGGAGCAAAGGATATTTAAAAGAAACCAGCAAGTATAAAACAATATTTTACAAACCAAAGGTAAAGACACAAACAAAACCACAAACAATTTTAAAGGAAAGTGCTCATGCAAGAGCTATGAATACATCAAGAGCAAAATTACGCGTTTAATTTAAGTTAAGCGAAAAATTAAGCGAGAGAGAGCTAGAAATGTATTCAAGGACACAGGAAGAAACATGTATGCAAGCAATCAGTTCCAAAGAAAAAAAGTCAAATCAATCAGGAATTATAAAGTAATTACCACTTTTGAATCATCGACTGAGCACAAAACATTGCCAATACACCACTTTCTCTCAAAAAGTTGGACGTTTCCATTACTGATAAAGAAATCAAATTCTAGCTTGAGTCGTGTTGAGACAAACCCTTTAAAAATAGAAATAGCATCAGAGCCATAACCGTTATCTATTTTAATTTTTCGAGATTTATATATTGCATATTTTGCAACAGCAACCAAAAAATTGAGAACACCCACGTCTCTACATGTGGGCCTGAAAGACACACCAAATATAAACATATGCATATTGAAAGGGAAGGACAGTTGGTGAAAAAGATATTCAAGGAGCAAGAAAAGCGATGTCAGTCTATGACACTGTGCAGAAGCATGAAACAAATCCTCCTTCTGATCACAGAAAGGACAAGTTTCCGGCAGCGAGCTGTTAATACGGTTAACAAAAATATTGGAGGGGAGTGCCCAGTGTGCTAACCTCCATTGTATATCCGCTAACACGCCATGTATTGGTGAGGTGTACATGTGAGGCCAAAGGGGAGTAGACGGAGACCCCGATCCTAACTGCTCTGACCACAAAGCTACTCGTGTTCTCCCAGAGAGGGGTACATTCTTATTTTGTCGAGAGAGATCACGGATTCCAATCTTAGTTATAAGATGAAAAGGAGGGGTATGTTCAATCTCCGGCTGAAGAGAAGAAGAAGGGAGCACTTTGATTTCAGGGAAACTTAACCGAAAATCCTCAATGTTACCAACACCTTCCCAGCCGATGTTTAGCTGTCTAAATTTTCTAATAACTATACGTACAACTTGGTCTACAAGTCGGACAGACCGAGATCCAACTGAGGTTGCCACCAAACCAGCAGGTTTCCACTTAACTCCAGATGAATCTCTCAGATCACATACTTTGTTAATCCCTCCTTGGATATTTTTTTTCTCAGGGCATGGCTATGAGGGATAGCAGGAAAAAAAATTATTGAAGAAAAGGGGTTCTTGAAGGAACATTAGACAATTATAGCTCTCAAGGAAGCGGTGGACGTCAAACCTTTTCCAAGTGTCCAATAAACTCTGATAGAATCTCAGAAGAGAGGCAAAATTTATATTCTCGAGGTCGATCAAAAGAAGCTGCCGATCATATCTCAGTTTACCAGTCTGTTGTAACAGAAAAATTGCAAAGGGCCTCCAGGGCAGCTGTTCAGCAAACAGTAGTCTCTGCAGAGACTGCAGCCGAAAGGCCACAACCGGGCCAGAAATATCAATAATGCCCTGGCAACCTTCCTTCCGGGGGTAGTACAATATCTCAGGCCTCAGCCAATGGTAGCCACTCCAAAAGAAGTTTACCAGCATTCGCTGAGTAGCCATAATTAGTTGGTTTGATGGCTGTAAAGCAAAGATTCTGTGCCATAATTTTGTTGCAACCAGATTGTTTATGACAAGGGTACGACCTCGATAGGAGATGGACCTCAGCAGTCCTTCCCATGCTTTCAATCTGTGCATAATTTGTTCCAGCACTCCTTCCCAATTTTTCATTTCTGTTTCACGATTACCAATATGCACTCCAAGATATTTAACCCCATCTGTTCTCCAGACCAGGTTGTGTGGGAGTGAGGGTGGTGATACACAAGAGAGATTGCCTTTGCCACACCATAATGCTGTACTTTTATTCCAATTGATCCCACCGGAAGAGGCTGCAGAGAAATCTCGCATACAATGTTGTAAAGCAGAGACATCATTGGAGCTTCCAATCAAAACACAGACATCATCAGCATAAGCCGTCTGCACAAATTCTGCTCCTTCTATACTTCTCATTCCCTGAGGTATTCACTGTCTAATAGACCGAAAGGAGTGGTTCAAGGGCGACTATATATAAAAGCCCAGAGAGGGGGCACCTTTGGCGAATACCCCGTTGGAAAGGAAAGGGAGAGCATAACCTATTGTTGATCTTTATCATACATTGAGTATTAGTATACAGGAGTTTCACATAAGAGATGAAAGTTTCACCAAACCCCATTCCTTCCAGGACAGAAAAAAGGTACTTGTGGTCAACACGATCGAAGGCCTTAGTTTGATCAAGAAACAGCAATCCAAAATCGTCACGCAGGAAATTATTGCATGAAATAACATCTCTTACCGAAAAAATATTATCATAAATAGATTTTCCAGGCACACAATAGTTCTGGTCCAGGTGTACAACTGAACTGATCACAGTCTTCATACGATTAGCAAGTACTGGTCCGGGTGTATAACTGAACTGATCACAGTCTTCATACGATTAGCAAGTACTTTAGAGAGAATCTTGTAATCAACACACAATAAGGAGACAGGTCGCCAGTTATCAACGAGATGAAGATTCCCAGCTTTTGGTAGCAAACAAACGACTGCTCGTCTACAAGACATTGGAAGTTCTCCGGCACGTATGCTTTCATCGAGTAAGTCAGGTCCCACAAGGGCCCAGAAGGTCTTGTAGAATTCTGCGGGCAGGCCATCTATTCCAGAAGCTTTCCCATCTTTCAGGCTCCGTACAGCTGCTTCAAGTTCATCAGCCGAAATTGGGGAGTCAAGCATGCATCGCTCATCCTCCTCGACACTCGGAAGCCCAGCAGTTAACTCTCGTATCACCTCATTGTCCACGTTCTGAGGAGAATACAAGTTAGAATAGAACCCTTTCAGAGTACACCTGATCGCCTGCTGGGAGGTCACCAGCGACCCATTGGGAGTGAGTAAAGTATGAATTTGTTGTGACCTTTTGAGGGAAGACTCTAACTTAAAGAACTCTTTGTTTGGCATGTCCAGAGTTAAATAGCTCATTCGCATTCGGACCAAGGCACCCATCGCCCGTTGCCGTACCGCTTCCTCCAGCACTGCTTTCTTTGCCCATATTAGTTGGTCACGTGCACCTCTCCCAACCTCGTCAACATTCTGTTCTAACGATATAATTTCAGATTTTAACAGATCGATTGATATTGATTGGATTTTAGTGGTGTATGCACTATATTGTTGACAGAAATTCTTAATTTGGGATTTTGCAATGTCCCACCACAGCCGGAGACTATCACACTCAGGTCTGGAGGAGCGAATTTTCTCCCACACGACGTGAAAGGCCTCATTCAATTCTTTGTCATGTAAGAGACGAGTATTCCAAGACCAGTAAGCACTACCACCAGGTGGAAAGGGTAACTTAAAGGACATTGAGATTAAACAGTGGTCTGTGAATCCAGTTGGTAAAATTTTGGAGACAGACACCACATTCAACATTGGCTTGTTCACATAAAATCTGTCCAGCCTTGCCATTGACATATCATCATCATTGCATCTACACCATGTATAACAGCGTGAGAGTGGGTGTTGTGATCTCCACACATCCTTAAGCCGAAAGATGTTGATGGTGTCCTCTAGAGCTTTCGTAGAGGCAACATGAGGCTCATGACCATTCCTATCAATCGACGGACAAATTGTGCAATTAAAATCTCCCGCGATACAGATAAAAGCTGTTGCATCCAGAGTTTTTACAAAATCCCGCAGAGTGGAAAAGAAAATTTTCCTCTCCATTGGGTCACACGGTGCATAAACATTCACTGCTATAATCTTTTGGGTATTATAAAGAAATTCTATGGAGATCAAATGCCCTTTATAGATTTCTTTAAATGAAACCTGTTGAGCACAAATCTTATGACTTAGGCAAATGGCAACACCGGCCCGAGGTGTACGGAACCCACTTAGCCACCAATGCCCCTTAGAAAGTTTCCCCCAATCGGCTACTTGAGCACTAGTAGCGTGGGTCTCTTGCAAGAGAATAATGTCAGCCTTTTCTTTTCCAACCGCTTGAATGGTTTGCACCCTCCGTAAGGGGGAACGACCCCCATTTATATTTAAGGATACAACATTTAGTTCCATAGTTGATTCTTCTGGGGGGTATAGTCCTCTTCCTCATTTAATTACTTGTTTGCCTTCGTGATGGCTTTCCTCAGCCGCTGAAATTCAGGTTCGCAGATTTGCACATACTCGCTCCTTTCAGCAAAGGTTTTGTGGCTGCAAGGAAGGCCTGGATATTAGGAAAATGATCCTTAATTCATACATGCCTTTGTCTGAAAGTTTCCTTCAAAAATCTAACAATATTTTCTTTTGAGATCTCCAAAAGCTGCTCTTCCTCCTGAAGGGGGGGGGGGGGGCCCTGTTAACCATTGCCACTGGTTCCTCATGGCCGATCAGTGTCTCAGTAGTTAGAATTCCCTTCGTGACGCTAGAAACGAGTTCCTCCTGAACCTGTACAGAAACACCTGTTCCATCCCCATCTACCTTAGGTTATTCATCCTCATTATCCTCATGCATCATTGCAATGGGGGGGGGGGGGCGGGAGGAGTCGTTATTAGCAGTAATGGGTATTTTGCATTCCCCGTTAGAATTGATATGGACATCAGCAGGCTGTTCGGTTTCGCAGGTTGATTTGCAACCTTCAGGAAAAAGTTCCCCTTCATCCCGAGCAGGTGATATCATGTCAGCCATAGTTTCACCACCTTGCTGATCTTCATGTGAAGGACTGTCTGAATCGTTTAACTGCTTCCTGTCTGCACCACCAACACTTTAACATATTTTGTCCACATTCCTCGTACTTAAAAGTGACCGTTTGAAATTTTTCCGAGATACCGCACCTACAATCTGCTGCTCCTCACAAACCATTCCCTCTACAGGTAGAGGCTTCTCCCTTACATTTGCTGACTCATCGGTTGCACGATGGCCAGCTGTACTGGATGACTCATCGCTTAAACGAAGCACATCCGTATGGGTCTCATCAGCACCACTCTTAGCCGTACCTTGATGGTCCGACGTAGATTCCCGCACTGAAGGCGAAACAGCTATAGAACCCTCCATCATGGTCACGGGGGAGCTGGTCCATCTGCTGTGGCATACGTTTTCTCCCCATCAGTACAATACTGCCTGGTGTGTCCATGTGCACCACACCCGTAACAAATCAACCTCTCCGTTGCCGCAAAAATTCTGTGCTCACGTTTTGATGACTTAAAAACAAGAGAGACATTCAATTGCGTCAAACCATCCTTCAAAACAACATAACAAAACCGTCTAAACGTTTCGATATGCTTAAGCTTCCCGTCTGTAGTGCGTATGGAGGCTTGGATAATTCTCGACACCACAGTACCGTACTGACCGAGCTTCTGAAGAATTTCCTCATTAGACAGCGTCGGTAGAACGTTTGATAGTATTACCTTCGAAGCTGGAGTGTTCCATGGCGAAACCGGAACAAACTGGTCATTACCCAAGGTGAGTCCGTTCTGCACGACGATGCGTGCGAAACGGACACGTGAAACGAAAACAACCACCTTGTGGTGCATTCGGGACGCTGCCCGGATGTTCTCACAACCGATCAATTCTCCGATTGCGAGGAGCGTCTCCTCCAGCGAGACATCTTCCGGTGGGACAAAACACATGCCGTGTTCATCTGTTAACGCCTCATCGGCGTCACGACCGGCATTACTTCGACTATTCTTGCTAGTCATTTGAAGTAACTAAACGAAAAATAACCAATAAATGGTACTAGGGTTTGTAAAGCCTAAATAAATGAAAAAAAAACACCAACAATAACTGGGAAATAAATAAATAAATCCCGTTAACCACCTAAAGTGGCTAACTTTAACCGCGCTGTCTCTCCCTCTCTCACTCAGTAGACAAGACGATAGAAAGGGACACCGACACTCGGACAGCAGAAAGGACCAAAGGTAGGAAGAAGGAAAAAGCAACAAGAGACACAGCACGTACCGCCAGTGACTGAGCAACAGACCTGGCGCTTGCACGTGCGTGCTAAGCGAGCGGCAGCTATGCGAGGAGAGAGAGAGAGAGAGAGAGAGAGAGACATTTGACATTTCGTTCCTCTTTATTACTGGGAAGTCAGTGTACATGATGAAAAGTCATACGACACATTTCATATAAATAAGGATGGGGGTCACATGAGAGCAAGGACTATAATTTACAAATGGACTTGGAGGACACCTTCAACCAAGCTGCAAAGGGATTCCTTCACGCACCATCGCTATGAGAAGAGTGTACATTCAATGAATTCAAGCTCCAGATGTAAACGAGACGTAACTAGACCTTTGAAAATCATAAAAACATCATCATCAGATAAAAGTAGTGCACGAATGGTTTGCATTTTGTGCTTTCTTGATAAATAAATAGCAAGTTTTGCCTCCGCAAACAGATAGTTGGCTAAAATACATTCCTCTTTATACCGGTAAGAAATATTAAAACCAAATATAAAAACACAATGTGTGAAAACCAAGCCTAGCCCTTCAATCACACGTGATAAAACTGAAAAAAGAGGAGCCAACCTCGTACATTCAATAAAAGCATGAAAAACAGTTTCAGGGACATCACAGAAGGGACACATTTCTGAGTTGTCAGGGCATATGCGGTGAGATAAAACGTTTGAAGATAAAATATAATGTGCCAGTCCCCATTGCAGGTCCCCAGTGCGTTTGACAATGGGTGCCCTATACATGGTGAGCCATTTGATTGTTGCGGCAGCGCCAATTTGGAGCAGATGTCTCCAGTGTGTTTGTGGTTCTGTCGGTTTACAGGGAACAAGAATTCCAACACACATGGAATAAACAGAGGATTTCTCCATTGTATTAAAAGGAATAAGACCTTGGAAAGAAATTAAAAGTTTTGGAAAGGTGTATTGGGACAATGGAGGGTTAGCTTCCACCAGTGGGTCCCATTTTAGTCCGGTTTGTTAAAAAAGGCATAAAATCAGAGAGAAGATCCTCCCAATGACTCTGATAGAACGAACACCAGTAGCCACAGCAACGTCAGCTGCTGACTTCCATTTATGGAGAAAAGGGTGTCGAAAGTTTTTGACCTTAGTGCAATCAATATCAATGAATTTTTGCTTGAAAGATCGGTCACTACAGACCCCTTTAAAAACTGGGTTTAAAAAGACTGGCTCATTTAAAAACATTTGGAGGGAATAATCACATGTATCACGTTGAAACTGAATCGCCTGCCATGCTTCCAGCATGCTCCTGTAAAACAGGGGGACCAAAGTTAAGTCAATGCTCTTGATGTTGATGAGAAAGAGTTGCTCGTCAAAACCAAGTTTCCCGGCTTGCCTAAGTAGGCAGTGAGCAAAAGCTTTCCACGGGACATTCGTGTACAGAAGCCGGCGTAGTGAGAGGAGGCGAAAAGCCATCACCTTACTGTTGACATCGACCAACCCCTGTCCACCTTCAGCAACGGGCAGGCTTAGCACGCCTGACCGGAGCCAGTGTTTCCCCCCCCCCCCCCCCCCAAAAAAAAGTCAATAAAATCACTTGAGAGTTTTTTTAAGGATAAAATCTGGGGCTTGTAGTGCCTTAAGCTTATGCCACAGCATTGATGCCGCAAGATTGTTTATTATCAGGGTGCGACCCCGATAAGAGAGCTGATGCAGTAAACCTTTCCATTTTAGAAGCCGCTGCTCAGTTTTAGTTACGAGTGTTTCCCAGTTCTTCGAGACGAAGTCCGGAGTGCCAAGAGAGACCCCTAGATAGTGTATCCCGTCTCGTGCCCACACAAGATGGCCGGGCAAGGTTGGAGGAGGGGCGTCACTCTGCGGACCCAAGTAGAGAGCATTGCCCTTGAGCCAGTTGATTTTTGCAGAGCTTGCTGAGCTAAACTCCTGGACACAATGAACCAAGGAAGAAACATCTTCATCAGAGCGAACAATTACGCACAGGTCATCTGGTTTACTGGCCAGGTTTACTGCTGGAAGGGGGCGAAACCAAGAAGGCGCGCACGCAATCGAATAAGCAAAGGCTCAAGTGAAAGGGAGTACAAAAGACCAGACAAGGGGCACCCTTGGCGAATTCCTCTACAAACAGAGAAAGGCTGGCATAAAATATTATTTACTTTTAACAAACTAAAAGTTTTATTACACAATAATTTAGTGTAAGAGATAAAAAAAATTCCCCGATACCAAAGCCCCGTAAAACAGAAAAGAGATAAAAATGATCAATTGCATCAAAAGCTTTTTCCTGGTCGAGGAAAACCAAACCAACATTGCTTTGTTCAATGGTACAAATATCGATAATGTCGCGAACGATAAAAAATACTGTCATGTATAGTCCTTTTGGGAATGCAGTATGATTGGTCAGGGTGTACAATCTCCCCAATCACCGGCTTGAAGCGGTTTGCAAGAGCTTTGGAATTTTTTAAATAGTCAGTACAAAGTAACGAGATTGGACGCCAGTTTTTCAAGTTCTGAAGGTCTCCTTTCTTGGGAATGAGGGCAAGTACAGCCCTGCGACAACTGAGGGGTAGCGAGCCAGATCGCAAGCTGTCGTTTAAAAGACCAAG
Source organism: Myxine glutinosa (assembly GCF_964187855.1). Classification (NCBI taxonomy): domain Eukaryota; kingdom Metazoa; phylum Chordata; class Myxini; order Myxiniformes; family Myxinidae; genus Myxine; species Myxine glutinosa. The sequence continues at coordinate 128,332,478 of NC_136269.1, forward strand.
TAGTTCAGGACCCAAAAGGTTCCAAAAGGCCCGGTAGAGTTCCATTGGGATCCCATCTAAGCCTGACGCCTTGCCAGTGTGTAAAAGTTTGCAATGCGGAAAAAAGTTCTTCCAAAGTAACTTCCACATCCAACTGTAGGCGTGTCGTTTCGGACAAGGTGGGCAAAGAGGCAACCAGAGAGTCAATCATGCCGTGATCAATGCTCTTGGCATGGTACAAGTCAGAGAAGTATTCCTTGGCGGAACCTCTGATACATTTTTGATCGTATGTCACTCTCCCTTATTTTGTCCGAAGCGAGGTTAGTTGCTGGCTTCATTTGGTTCGGGTTTCCAATCCAAAGAAGAACTTGGAAGAGGTTTTTAGAAAAAATTTTTTGCCATTCGGAGCCGGACCAAAGCTCGCTCGAGCTCGCTTTACAAACAATTCAGCAAGAACGGCCTTTTTCTTAGCCAACGAAAGGTTAGTCCGTTCAGCATTAGAAGCTGAGAGGTTGGATTGTAAAGTTAGAATCTCCTTGGTAAGCAGGAATTGAATAGCAACATCATTCTTGGTATGAAAGGACCCATAATGCTGGCAAAACATTTTTATCTGGGCTTTTGCATTGTCCCACCACTGTCCGAGGAGAGGGAAGGAAGCTTTCCGCAGGAGTAAAGTCTCCCACAAGATTTTAAAAGCATCAATAAAACATTTGTCTTGAAGAAGACTAACATTGATTGTCCAATAAACAGCACCACGATTACAAATCGGGGAGAAAGTGCGAAACACAACCATGTGGTGATCTGAGAAACCACTCGGGACAATACCAGTATGGGTCACAATATTTAAAAAATCACTATTAATATAAAACCGGTCTAACCTTGCGAGGGACAGACGGCCATTTAAACACCGACACCATGTATACTGGCGTGTGGATGGATTTCGGGTTCTCCAGATGTCAACAAGGGAGAAGGTTGTCAAAGTCCTAGTCAGAGGCACAATACTTGCTGGATGAGGCTCATTCCCATTGCGATCAATGGTAGATAGAGTCCATCGTACAGTTAAAATCCCCTCCTAAACAAACAAATCCATTCAAGTCAAAACGTGCAAGAGATGTTTCTAACTGTGTGAAAAAAGCAAATCTATCCGTGCTGTCACTGGGTGCATAGACGTTCACTATCGTGTGATTAAAACCATTAACAGTGAAAGTGAGAGAGATTAAGTACCCTTTAATTATTTCATTAAAATCAACAATGAGATTACAGAGAGAAGGATGTAAATAAATGGCTACCCCAGCCCTAGGACACTCTAAGCTACTGAAGAACCACCTTCCTTTCATTATTCTTTCCCATTCACTCATACAGGAGGAACTACATCTGGTTTCTTGTAAGAGTAAGATATCAATGTGGTTCTTCAAAACAAGCTCCTTAACTTCAGCTTTTCGTAAATACGAGCGTCCTCCGTTTATGTTTAAAGTGGCTATAGAAAAAGCCATAGTGTGGAATTTGGGGAAAGGTATCAGTCAATTGGGTCATGATATGCCTGCAGGTGCTTCCTTGCTTTCAGAACCCATTTCCTGAGACGAAACATTTGTGGTTCCGTCAAACCAAACTGCTCAGACTGAAGGAGCAGTCGCTTTGCGGAGATGATAAAACTGTGCAGATCAGGGAAGGAATCCTGAATTTTAACATTTCTCTTACGGAAAGCGTGATGTAGAAACTTTAGGATCTCCTGGAGGGGCACAGTCGGACCACTCTCCGGTTCCTGGGATAAGCCTGGATCATTCCAGACCTCGGTGCTACCACCAGAGGCAAGCGACGACGCGCCATCAGAATCGTAGTTTGATTGGGGATCTACATTAATACCGTGCTCCCCCGGTGGAGCAGGTATTTCCATTTCTGCCGGGAGGGGAAAAATGATTTCCGAAGCAGAACATACACGCTCTGCTTCCATCATGTCCGGGGTTGTCTGTGGCGCAGACATCTCAGACACTTCACCTTTAGCAGGGAGAGGGACCAAAACAGGTTCATTACTGACGTCCATGGTTGTGGTATCGGCAACCACAGGGGTAGTCACAGCTACCTCTTGGAACACGACGCTACCTCCTTGTACCTCTTGGGGCACAACACTACCTCCTTGTACCTCTTGGGGCACGACACGACCTCCTTGTACCTGTTGGGGTACGACACTACCTCCTTGTACCTCTTGGGGCACGACACTACCTCCTTGTACCTCTTTGGGCACGACACTACCTCCTTGTACCTCTTGGGGCACGACACTACCTCCTTGTACCTCTTGGGGCACGACACTACCTCCTTGTACCTCTTTGGGCACGACACTACCTCCTTGTACCTCTTGGGGCACGACACTACCTCCTTGTACCTCTTGGGGCACGACACGACCTCCTTGTACCTCTTGGGGCACGACACTACCTCCTTGTACCTCTTGGGGAACGACACTACCTCCTTGGACCTCTTGGGGCACGACACGACCTCCTTGTTCGTGCTCGTGTTTGTCTTGCTCGTTATCAGGAGCGTTATTATTATCCTCCATAGCTAACACGGCAAATCTGTTTTCCGTTTCCACGGCAGCAAACGGGGCAGCTGCATCCAAATGGGAGCTATTTAATTTGCCCGACGCCGCCAGTTTTTTCGGAACGCTCACCGTCACATTGTGACCATTGACGTTTGGGCACTTGTTTCTCCGAGATTGAACGGTGATAAAACCCTCGTCTGCTCGTCATCCGCTTGAGGGCCCTATAGTTCCGCACTCGCACCGCGGGGCTGATTATGGGAGGTGTCTGTACACTCCTCCGCTCTAGATGTGCCACTCGTGCCAGGCTTGGGCTCCGCGACTCTAGATGTACCACTGGTGCTTGGTTTGGGCTCCGCGGCTCTAGATGTACCACGAGTGCTTGGCTTGGGCTCCGCGGCTCGAGATGTACCACTGGTGCTTGGTTTGGGCTCCAGGTGTTGAGATTCCCGGTTAGGTTCCACACGTTGAGATTCATCACCGGGAATGTTTGGTTTTGGACAAGCGTTCTTAAATGTCCGTGCTCGCCACAAATAAAGCACGTCATTGCCTCAGTAGCGATGTAAATTTGGAAGCTGCGATCTTTGTGCTTCAAAGTCACAGCAGCACTAAGCGATTGTGCATTATTCTTTAAAACAATATAACAGCTCATCTCCCCTTCCCGTTCAGGCTGGAGTTCCCCAAGGCAGTGTGCTGGGCCCTGTGCTTTTTCTGGTCTTTATCAATGATCTCTCCGACTCTCTGGAAAATCCTCTGTATCTCTTTGCTGATGACTCCACTCTCTGCCGCTCCATTCCTCTTCCCTCAGATCGGCAGTCTGCAGCCTCCTCACTCTCTGAAGACCTGGACAAAATCACAGACTGGTCAAACATGTGGAACATGTCTTTCAATCCTGACAAATCTCACACTCTTACTATGTCTCTCCGAAAAGATCGACTGGACAACCCTCCCATCTACTTTCTCAACAATCCTCTCCAAGAAGTTCTGTCGCTCAAGCTTTTGGGTCTCACCATCTGCCATGATCTTTCTTGGGAAAACCACATTTCCAATCTGGCCTCCAAAGCCAGTCGCCGACTGGGCATCCTCCGTCGTGCGAAGTCCTTCCTAGGCACACTTGAGCTCCTCACCACATACAAGGCTTTCATCCGCAGCTCAATGGAATACTGTTCTCCCCTATGGGCTGGTGCTCCTGCCTCACACCTGGCTCGGCTTCACGCTGTTGAATCCAAAGCTTTCAGAATCATTGGAATCTCCCGCGATGAAGCTATCTCTGAGGGCCTTTCACTCACTCACCGCAGGCAGGTAGGTGGTCTTTCTGTCTTCTACCGACTCCTCTCCGGCCTTGCTCCCCCAGCTCTCTCTGTGCTCTGTCCCCCAAATATTCCTACAGGTCGCACAAGATCTGCCAGCCACCCTCTGATGGTTAAACTGCCGAAATCTCGGCTCTCTGCTCACCTTCACTCTTTCATTCCTCTTTTCTCCCGCCTCTGGAACAAACTCCCACACTCACTTCAATCACACTCCTCCCTCCAGGTCTTCAAAACAGCTGTTCACCACCATCTCTTATCTTCCTCCATCCAAAACCTTGATCTTTTCTACCCCCACTAATTCACCCCAGATCCACCTTGTTTGAAATTCCAACCTCTTTCCTGGAAGTCTTGGCAGTGTCCATATGTTTTATACCTCTCCCACCCCCCCCCCTACCCATGCCTCCCCCCCAAAGCCATCTCCCTCCCACAGTTCTCTCGATGTCTCCATGTCTCTCGGTCCCTGCTCTCAAATGTTGTGTTTGTGTCCTTCCCCCTCTCTCCCCATCTTGTCTACCGCTCCCGATGTTATTTGTTTTGTGTGTCTGTTTGTCTTTCTGTGTGATTAATGTTCGCTCTTTCACGAGCCTCGATCTTGTATACAAAAAAAATACAAAAAAAAAACAAAAAAAAAACAGTGACGCCGGAAAGACATGATGTGTCTAACCGAAGCGCCAGAACGCAAACGTGAGGGGATCATTGAGATCCGTGACACGACCGTCCCAAAACGATTTAAAGCACAGGTAATCTCCTCGCTTTTAAAGAAAGGTGGTAAATTCGAAATAATAATTTTAACGGCAGGTGTGTCCAAAGGACACACAGTAAGAAAAAGATCCGGCGTGACAGACAAGCCAGTTTCGACTGTCTGAGCAACGTATCGCTCTTTGGACAGGAAGAGCACGACACGTTGATTCATTTTCGACGCTGCGAGAATGTTTTCGAGCCCAATTTGTTCTCCGAAACCCATTACAACGTCATCAACACTAACTCCTTCCGGTGGACAAACTATGACCCCGTTCTTTGGAGTAAGTGCCTCGTACACACTATTGTGCAAACGTAGCCTACGTTTGTCATTGTGTAAACTTAACAAATTAAGTAAATTGAAAAATCAAAAACAAACCTGCCACAAGTAAAACTAGCAAGTGGAGGAAAAGGAAAAGTAATAATATGGGTGAAGTATTTAGCCAAGAAAAGGCTAAACGTATAAACACGGCAAATGGAAGAGCAGGCCCAAACCAGGAGGTCCTGAACAGGACTGCTAATCACCTACAGTGCACGCTCTCTTTCTCTCTCCTGTCTCAACAAAGAAAGAAAACACGGGAAAAACTTCACAAACACGGACAAGGACACAAATGGAGTGAAATGGAGGATGGAAAAGACAAATAACACAGCACAGTCCTCACAGCTCAGCACACACACAGCCGCCGTGGCGCCACACCCAAAACGTAACAGCTGACAGGGGGAGAGGGAGGGAGAGGGAGGGGGGGAGAGGGAGGGAGAGAGAGGGAGAGGGAGAGAGAGGGAGAGAGAAGGAGAGAGAGGGAGTGAGAGGGAGAGAGAGGGAGAGAGAAGGAGAGAGAGAGAGACTTTTGAAGCTCTTTTATTATAAAGGTAAGAAAACCATACAAGTCATGCAAATAATAGTCACCACAATTCAAAACATGTGCAGCCAAACAACAACAATAAAAACACAAAGCACTAAAATAAAAAACTTAACAAACCATGATCAAGTTTACAAAACCCACCCTTTGCACACCATTTTTCCACAAAGGTTTGTAAATCATCTTTCATTTGGCAAAAAGAAAATTCCAAGTGTAACCTTGCCATGACTAGAGCCTTAAACACAATTACCACATCACATAAAATATCAGCATTTGCCAGGAGCTTTGCTTTTCTTGTTTTGTAGATTGCTAATTTTCCAATAGAAATTAAGAAATTAGCAAGAGCAGTCTCAGAGCGTTTTTTATAACTAAGTGGTGTTCCAAAGATAAAAACACGTGTAGAAAAAGAAAAGTTCATACGATTAAAAAAAGTTGATAAAAAACCAAAGAAGGGAGAGAGTCTTGCACAATCTACGTAAGCATGGAAAAGGTCTTCAGAAATCATACAAAAGGGGCATTCCACTGAATTATCCTCATTAAAACGATGTAATAAAACATTGGAGGGCAACACCATATGGGCGAGTCTCCAAGCAATATCACCAGTCCTTTTAACAATCGGTGAAACATACATTGCAGACCATTGCGGATGGGAGGGAGACCCAGAAGGCAGTTTCTCTTTCCATCGAGCCCCAAAAGAAAAGAGGCTGTAACGAGGGAAACCGAACTGAGATACACAAACGATAGAGTCTCTTTTTATCCTTGCTGGAAAGTGGCGATGAGGATAGCAAGATAGATGTTGTGGCGCTATCAGCTGGCAGGCTAGAGCTAGCACAGATCTGTGGTGGTGTATGGTGGTCACCAATGTTGGCGGTTGAGCTCAGGCCCAGGTGCCTAAAAACACACAGGATTTCCTGTAGGACCTTGGCTACGCTCCTCAAAGATCTGATGCCAGTTCTTACTTGAAGATGTCCTGCGGAGAACCAACTGTTCCTGTTACAGTCACGAAGGTCCCGAGTCGTTTTCACACCAGCACTCACAAAACGTTGCACAAAGGCACGTGAGCGAGGAATAGCAGGAAAGAGGGCATTGTAGAAAAGGGGTTCCCGGAGGAACCTTTCACTGTTGTATGTCCCCATTTGGCGAGTTATTGAAATGGACCGCCAGACGTTCAAGACATCTTGGTAAAAGTCAGGGAGCAGCGAAACATCGACATGTTGCAGCTCCATGAAGAAGAGTTCACAATTGTACCCAAGCATGCCAGCTTGTTTTAGTATACAGTTTGCAGTCGATTTCCAGGGCAAGGCCTCCAGAAATATAAAACGACGAGCTGTGGAGACTCGGAAGGCCATCACCCGACAAAGAATGTCCACAAGCCCATGACCACCTTCTGCCAGTGGGAGGCAAATAGTCTCTGGCTTTAGCCAGTGTTTGCCATCCCAAAAGAAGTCAAGTAAACATTTTTGGATTGACGACACCAACGTTGCAGGTGGCTGCAAGGCAATCATTTTATGCCATAAGAGAGGGGCCACCAGGTTGTTAATGACCAGGGCACGACCTCGGAAAGACAAGGTCGACAAAATTCCTCTCCATCTGTTTAATTTGTTGCTGATTTTGTGGAGCAAACCATCCCAATTCCTTTTGACAAAGCCTGGGGTTCCAAGGTAAACACCGAGGTATTTCACACCTTCTTTTTCCCATGTCAAATTCATAGGGAGAATTGGAAGGGCAGAAGGTGGCGAACCGCCGACCCAAACTGCTTTGCATTTCGACCAATTAATTTGCGTTGTACATGCTTGAGAGTATACCCGTAGGCACTCAAATAGCAGAGCAATGTCATTACTGCTGCGAACAGCAACACATACATCATCAGCATAGGCCGAAATGATAACGGGATTTTCTGATGGAGTCACTGAAAATCCCATAAGAGAAGATCGTAAACGAATCAAAAGGGGCTCAATGCAAAGAGAGTACAATATTCCAGATAAGGGACAGCCTTGCCGAATTCCCCTCCCAATCCGCAAGGGTGAACACAGACCATCATTGATTTTGATCAAGCTAAAAATGTGATTATACAATAAGGACACATATGAAATAAAGGATGCCCCAAAACCAAATTGCTTTAAAATGTGAAACAAATACTCATGATTAACAGTCAAAAGCCTTTTCTTGGTCAATAAAAAAGAGACCGGTATGTTGTTGTTGAAATGCACACACATCCCACAGGTCTCGTACCAAAAAAATGTTATCGTGCATAGATCTGTGCATAACACAGTACGATTGATCCTGATGTATAACTGTGCTTAGAACAGTCTTTACACGGTTAGCTAGCGTTTTGGCAAAAATCTTGTAATCTGTGCAGAGAAGAGAGATTGGACGCCAGTTCTGTATCAATTGCAGGTCGTTTTTCTTAGGGATAAGGCAAACAACTGCACGCCGACAACTGAGGGGTAACAATCCCTCACGCAGACTGTATAAAAACACTGAGTGCAAAGCAGGACCAAGCATGTCCCAAAAGGTTTTATAAAATTCAGCTGGTAGCCCATCAAAACCAGGAGCCTTATGATCAGCAAGGCCATCGAGCGCAGTTTTAAGTTCACCGAGAGTAATGTTCTCATCCAAGACATGCCGTTGATGCTCATCTATCTGCGGTAGATTGGTCATAATATTCTGCATTGCAGGCACATCATTGGGCTTAAAGGAAAACACATTCTCAAAATAAGACCGAACAAAATGAACAATCTCCGTATTATCACTAAGAATATGCCCATCACTAGCCCGAAGACTAAGCATTTGCTGGCTCGCCTTCGTCGTCTTCTCAAACTTAAAGAAATCTTTACAACATGTGTCTGACGACAGTAAACCATTCACTCTCAGCCTGACTAAGGCACCAATACCATTTTCTTGAATTAATTCCTTAAGCAGAGTTTGTTTTTCAAAGAGGAGTTGACACCGTCTTTCATCACTGAGGACCTCAGCACCTTCCTGCAATCGTAGAATTTCTTGTTTCAAGGCATCAATACATAATTGTTTACTTTGAGAGCAATTGGTTTTGTATTGCTGACAGAAAACACGGATCTGCGCTTTAGCATAGTCCCACCACTGACAGAGATTTAGGAAACGATGTTGGAAATCCACAACCTTGTCCCAAAAAACCACAAAGGATGATTTAAAGAAAGGATCGCTCAGAAGTGAGGTGTTAAAGGACCAATACAGGGTGCGGCGTTTGAAACGAGGAAAAGAAAAGCACAGTTTTACCAAAGAATGATCAGAGAAGCCTGAAGGGACAATAGCCGTATATGTCACAAGGTTGACAGCAGAGTTAGGAATATAAAATTTATCAAGACGAGCAAGTGAAAGATGATTTAGTAAAACCCGACACCAGCTAAATTGCTGCAGGTTTGGGTGTTGTTGCCGCCATACATCGTTGAGGTCATGCCGCGAAATTATACTGGAAAGAGGCCTACTTGAAGCTGGATGTGGCTCTGCACTGTTCCTATCTAAAGTTGGGTTTAAAGTACAGTTAAAGTCACCCCCTAAGCACAACAATGTATCAGAAGAGAGGTGTCTCAGGAAATTAAAGGACTGATTAAAAAAAGTTCCTCTATCTGTGCTATCGCTTGGAGCATAGACGTTAACAAACATAAATCGTTGCTGATTGTATTCAAACTCTACAGAGGCTAGATAGCCTGGTACGATTTCCTTAAAGATGGGGGGGGAGACAGCCAAACGTGAACTGACAAAAAAAGCAATACCCGCACTCACAGAATCTGTATTACTAAAAAACCAAGTGCCAATCAGCTGTTGCTGCCAATCAGCCATGCAGTCTGCAGTGGCACGAGTTTCTTGCAATAAAAGTACATCAATCTTTTCCCTCCTGGCTAATTGCACAGTTTGGGACCGACGCAGCTGACTGCGCCCACCATTAATGTTCAAGCTTGCTATGTTCATAGAAACATAGGCAGCAACACAGCCATTACAGGTTTAATTCTTTCCTTGCTGTGACAAGGTACCTCTTCAGTCTTTTCAGTGATTGATCAGAAATATGAAGGGCCGCAGATTGTTGTACAACTTCCTGAGCCCCACTAATGAAGGCATGAGTATCAACGAAAAAATCGCAGATTTTCACGCGCTTTTTACGGTAAGTTTTTTGTAGGAAATCCACGATTTCAGCATGAGGGACAGAGCCTCCAGAGACATGCTCCGATGAGAAGTCGGCCTCACCATCACTCAGTGAGGCAACGGAAGAACCCCCATCAGAGTCACAATCATTGCATTGAGAGTCCATTGCCGAGGCAACGGGCTCATCGACGCGAAAATCTGAGACTTCAGCACTATCACCCTGCTGACCATGAGCTTGACAAGGCTCAGCTGCCTCAATGGAGGATTCCACAGACAGATCACTAGTTCCAACACACTCACCACTCCCCACAGAGGGAGGGGTGGCACAATCAACACAAGCTTCAGCAGGGGACACACATGGAGGCTCAACCTCACATGGAGGTTTACCCTCAGAACACTGGAGAGACTCAGGTGCTGTCTGGCCAACACATACATTTTCAGCATTTATCACATTACCCTCAGAGTATTCTGAAGGCGGGGGAGGTTGAGGAATTTCCTCAACTGGAGGAAACTGCTGAGGAGGAGGTCGCGCTCCACCATAACCTTCACTAACCACTTGAGCGAAGGTTGGAGGACCGGCCAAGACCTTATTACCAGGCTCGTTGAGGTCGCTAGAAGGTGGGAGGGTTCTTTTCCTGGTTCTCTGTTTGTCTACAATGGGGTTTGCATCAGCACCATCCATATTGTTTACATCATCGACAACGATCTCAGTAGAGCCCTGCTGTTCATCACCATTCAGGCTAGTGACTCTATCTGTGGACTTTTTCGGGCACGAGTCCTTTAAATGACCATATTGACCACACGCAAAACAAACTAGAGACTCTGTGGAGACAAAGACCCGATAAGTGTGACCTTCGACCTTGAAGGGCAATACCGCATTTAAAGAGGTTACACCACGCGGTAAGATCATATAAACAAAACGACGAAAGGACATGACGTGTTTTAAACGGTTATTTTTCCCTCGTACAGGAACCATAGTAACTGAAGAGATGACAGAACCAAGTTTGTTTAGTTCAGTAACCAGGTCTTTGTTCTTAAGGAACGGAGGAGCGTTAGAGAGAGAAACCCGAACTGCCGGCGTGTCGAGTGGACATACCTGAACAAACACGTCGGGAGCAAAGAAGAGCCCGTGCTCGACTATTTGAGCAACCATTGGTACTGTGGAAACAAAGATTACCACGCGTTTATTCATGCGAGAAGCCGCTTTTACATTATCCAAACCGATTAACTCTCCGACCGCAAGGATAATGGCCTCCACATCGATTCCCGACGGAGGTGAGCAAACTAACCCATGCTTCCGGGTTAGCGCTTCAAGAGACGTGTAACGAGAGCTATCCGCCATCGTTTGCACGTTTAAACAAAGGGTAAATGTATAAAGGTTAATGAAGCCAAAAAGCTCCAGTAAACAAACGAAAAATAAAAATATTTACGAAAAAAGAAACGGAAAAAGTATTATGATTTGTAACACGAGGCGAAAAAACCCCGAAGATGGAACCGCCCTAAGGGGGAACCTTTACTGGTCTCACCACGTGTGCTCTCTCACTTTCTCACTCTCAAGGGGGGGGGGGGGGGGGGATGATAACGTGGAAGGGTGACACACAAAAGACGGAACAAAGGTGAGAAAAGGTAAGGGGAGGGTAAAGATACAAACCACGAGCACGGAGCTACAATGCCAAGACACGAACAGACGCCATGACACCGCACCCAGCGCACCGACAGCCGATAGGTGGCGACAGAGAGAGGGAGAGAGAGAGAGAGAGGGAGAGAGAGAGAGAGGGAGAGAGAGGGAGAGAGAGGGAGAGAGAGGGAGAGAGAGGGAGAGGGAGAGAGAGAGGGAGAGGGAGACTTTTGTATCTTTTTATTATAAAAATAGAAAAAGAAAACCCCCAAATAGGGATCACATTGTCATTTCAAGCAGAGAAACAAACAAAAAAATATTAATACAGTAAAATACAGTAAAAATTATGCACAAAACATTTCACAAAACAGTAAACGTTTCTCCAGGATTTTACAAATGACTTCTTTCACGCACCATTTGGTCTCAAACTGTGGCAGCCTTCCTGTTATGGAGAAAAAGGCGAAGTCTAACTTTACACGGCTCGTCACAAGATTTTTAAACAAGAATAAGGCATTTTCCTCATTAGCTCCGGGATCATCAACTTTTCTTTTTCTTGATTTATACACTGCCATTTTTGCCTGTGCAAGCAGGAAATTACCTAACACATCATTCATATTCTTGTGTGAGATGTCTAAGCCATAAATGAAAACACAAGTGTTGAAAACCAAGCCAATCCTGCCAAAACAATTCTTAAGAAAGATAAATAAAGGAGCCAACCGTTGACATTCAACATAAATATGAAAGAGGTTTTCAGGTCTTTTACAAAAGGGACATTCATCTGCTAGGAGACTTGAGAAGCGGTGCAGCAAGTGGTTAGAGGGGAGGATCCAGTGTGCAAGTCTCCATTGGAGGTCACCATGTCGTGGCGGCACAGGAGGATGATAGAATCCTTTCCAATTAGGAAAATATGGGGGGGAACAAGGTAAGAGGTCTCTCCATCGAACCCTCCGCTGTGTCATTTGCCCTTGCAAAAGGAAACTTACGCAACCCAAATAGAGGTCTTTTTGTTTCGGAACCCCATTGAATCCTATGCTAAAGGGGGTACACGGAGGAGAGTTGGCAAGAGAAAACTTGCAAATAAGTTCAGGAAAGGTAGCAGGAGAGGCACCTTGTTCGTTGTCTGCTTGGACTTGCTCCCAGTTAGGTGCAAGCTGTACATAGGTATGAAGCACACAGCGTAGCATACGTGCCACAACTCTGGAGGATCGCACGCCAACCAGGCTTGCCAATGCATCAGCTCCGATCCAACTGCCACTTGGGCTTAAAAGATCGGCGACCGATTTTATGTTCTTCGCGACAAAGCGTTGAACGAGGCACCTATCAGCAGGCATATCATGGAAAATTGAATTGTAAAACAAAGGTTCCATCAAGAACATTTGCTTTGTGTATGAATGCGTAGCTCTTGTTGTTGTTAGAGTTCGCCATGCGTTTAGTACACTTTGATAAAACCTGGAGAGGGGAGACATATCAAGATGCGAGAGATCCATCAAGAATATAGCGTGGTCATAGCCTAGTCTCCCCGCCTGCTGCAAAAGGCGACGAGCGACGCCGACCCAAGGTGGAGAGGGGTGCATGTACAGCATGCGTAGAGCAACCGAGAGTCGAAAGGCCATTAACCGGCTCTTTATGTCAACCAGGCCTTGGCCTCCATCGGTCAGTGGCAAGCTGAGGACCTCGGGTCGCAACCAGTGCTTTCCATCCCAGAAGAAAGACACAAAGCACTTCTGGAGCTGTTGAAGCAACACTACCGGAGGGTGCAGCACAAAGAACCTGTGCCATAGGGTAGAGGCCACCAAACTGTTGATCACCAAGACCCTTCCACGATAAGACAGTTGTGTTATCAGATTTCTCCATTTTTGCAGTTTCCCTTCAACAAGATCCAACAGACCAGCCCAATTCTTTGCTACTGTGGCGTCATTACCCAAGAACACTCCAAGGTATTTCACGCCATCAGTGGCCCATGCAAGAGGAGCAGGAAGTTTGGGTGCCGAGTGACATGACGGACCAAGCCAAATGGCGCTCGTTTTCTCCCAATTCACTTTGGCTGAAGAAGCCTTTTCAAACACGGATAGACAATAACGGACAACGTTAATGTCATTGAGGTTCCGCACAAAAACACACACATCATCAGCATATGCCAGCACCTTAATGGGCCGTTCAAGATGAGAAAAACCAACCCCGGTTAGTCTAGCACGCAAATAACCCAGTAAGGGTTCGATGGAGAGAGCATAGAGCAAGCCAGAGAGGGGGCAACCTTGTCGAATTCCCCTGTTGACAGGCAAGGGTGTAACAAGTCCATTGTTTATCTTAAGCACACTAGAGATATTGTTATACAGTATCTTAATGTAAGAAATGAAGGTCGGACCAAGTCCAAACCGTTCAAGCACTTTGAAGAGGTACCGATGATCGACGCGGTCAAAGGCCTTCTCCTGATCAAGGAGAAGGAGTCCCAAATCTGTGGGGTTTTCTTTGCACAGTTCAATCATGTCTCTTACGAGGGAGATGTTGTCATAGATGGAGCGCTTGGGTACACAATAACATTGGTCTTCTTTCAACAATGAGGAGAGATGAGGAGTAAGTCGCAATGCCAGGGCTTTTGAGAATACTTTATAGTCTGTGCATAGCAAAGAGATTGGGCGCCAGTTTTTAATATAGAGCAAGTCTCCTTTCTTTGGAATGAGGGTGAGAATAGCCCGTCGGCAACTCTGAGGGAGCTCTCCAAGCTGGCAGCTTGCGTTCAAGGTGTTGAGGAGTTCGGGACCCAGTAGATGCCAGAATTTATTATAAAATTCAGTTGTGAGTCCGTCCAATCCGGGCGCTTTCCCAACAGCAAGGCTGTGCAGAGCGGCGCCAAGTTCGTCCAAGGTAATGGGCCCCTCCAGGTAGGAACGTCCACCCTCACACAACACTGGCAGCCCTACGGAGATAGAGGCGACACTGACGGGATTTATTTGCTCCATCGAGTATATTTTCGAGAAATATTCCTTTGTGAAAAGTTTAATAACTGATTGGTTGAAAGTGATGGATGAGTCTGCCAAACGCAGTTGAGAGAGCTGTTTGTTCGGGAGGCGTTTCTCTAAGGAAAAAAAATACTTAGTTGGTATGTCTGTCTCGTTAAGGTGCTGCACCCTCATCCGAACTAGGGCACCACGTGCATTCCTCTCAGTTATTTCTTTCAATAAAGACTGTTTTTCGGTTAAGGCTCTTTGCACATTATTATTTTGTCCTGTGACCCTCTGAAGATGTAAAATCTCTGATTGCAATAATTTCCTTGCTTCATAATCAGCCCTTTTTGAGAAGCTCTGGTATTGTTGGCAGAAGCCTTTGATTTGGGTTTTTACTAGATCCCACCACACCAGTGGGTTAACAGAACAGCTTAGCTTCCGTTCCAAGAGATCTGTCCAGAAAGATTCAAAAGCCTGAATAAAGTTGAAGTCTTCTATTAAACTATTGTTGAACTTCCAGTGAGAACTCCCTGGACACGGTTTCGAGAGTTGAACGAATGCTCGAGCTAGGAAGTGATCGGAGAAACCGGAAGGCACGATGTCAGATTTGCAAACTCCATGTAACAGGTGAGAATTTACATAAATGCGATCAAGCCTCGCAAGTGAGATGTGGTTGTTGGAACAACGACACCATGTGTAGGATTGTTCGGAAGGGTGTTGCAAGCGCCAGACATCATGGAGATTATATTTTGCGATGATATTTGCAAAGAGTTTTGCGGTACATGGTTGAGGTTCCGGCCCGTTTCGGTCGCATGAGGCATTAACAGTACAGTTAAAATCGCCACCAATAATTAGACAAGTCTGCAGATCCAGTGTTTGGAGGAACTTTCTCAGTTCAGCAAAGAAGGAGATCCGCTCACCATTTTTGCTTGGAGCATACACATTAAGGATTGTAAACTTGACCTGATTGAGATAGAAGGTCACAGAGGCAAGATGGCCATCAATGATATTCGCAAATTGAAGCGAGGATGGTTGGAAATGTTTCCCTAAGACAAACATGATTCCTGCCTTAGACGAGGAGCTGTTACTAAAGAAACACTCCTTATCCATAATGAGCCGCCACTGGGCCTGAACAGATCTGACAGCGTGGGTCTCCTGCAACAACGCTACGTCGAGACCGTTTGCGTTTATCAGCTGCTTGATCTGGATCTGGCGGAGTGAACTTCCACCACCATTGACATTTACTGTTCCAATCTTGAAACTCACCATGAATTAACTTAGAGTCTTTTTCGTCTTGGCGATCAATTTTCTTAAACGGTGACAATGTGTCTGAGGAAAGTTGAATAAGTCAGGCCTGCGTATAATAGCCTGAGCACACTCAAGGAAGGACGGTAAATCGGGAAAGTATTCTGTTAGGTTTATACTGCGTTTCCTGTACGTATTTTGCAAGAAAAGTCGTATTTGTTCAGGGGAAGTAGGACCTAGACTGGTAGGTTTCTCCATTGCTTCCACCTGGCTGTTTGCTTCCTCCAGGTCAGATTCGTCGGAGTCAGTTTTAATTTCCGAATCACACAAGCTTGTATAATCCTGCATGTCGCTGCTGTCATCAATATTGGCACACGGACCTGCACTAGTTGTAACATCTGTGTGCTCTCCCACCGTGGGAACATTGCTTTGAGGAATAACAGCAATAATCTGTGGATTTTGTGAAACAGAAACAGCATCAGCAGATGCAGCGATGTTGCTTCCCCCGACTGCAACAACCTCCGATGGTGTGGCGGTATCTAGCAGAATAGGAGTCTCTTGCAAGATATTGATTCCTGCGATTCCAGCTTCACCCGGTGATGAAGTGAGAGCAGTAACTGGGACAGTTTCGCTATTTTCTGCTGGCGGGAATTCAGCATCATCATGCTCAGGATTAACATTTTCCAAAGTGACAGCAAGTTCATCACCAGTGGCCTCGGCAGGTTCATCACCAATGGTCTCAGCAGGTTCATCACCAGTGGTCTCGGCAGGTTCATCACCAGTGGTCTCGGCAGGTTCATCACCAATGGTCTCAGCAGGTTCATCATCCATGGTCTCGACAGGTTCATCACCAGTGGTCTCAGCAGGTTCATCACCAGTGGTCTCAGCAAAATCATCAGAGGACTTTCCAATAGCCGAGTCCGTAACAGGTGAGACGATTCCATTTGATTTGTTAACAGGTAAACCAGTCCCTGCATGTGGAACGTCTATGTCCTCACATGAAAGGGGGCCGAACTTGTTGGCTGTAGGTACAGGGTTTGTCCCAGGTAAGCCTTGTAGAGTGGCATCGGTCACGACTGGGGGGGTGTTACCGACAGGTTGCTTATTGTTAAATGCTGCCTTTTTCTGAGTTAAATGACCGTCGGGAAGGGTCTTTCTCTTTCTTGACGGAACAATGGTGAAACCATCCCCGACGTTCGTTGTGCTGTTTGGATCATCGGGATGGGAAGGCTGAGCGTTATTGCCGGACATGGAAGATGTTCCCTTCACAGCCGAAGCAAAAGATGAAGAAGAAGAACCCTTGTTGTTTACGTGGTTTGTCCCATCGTTCGACGAAGCCGTTTTTGGGCAAGAGCGTTTCAGGTGTCCGAATTTACCACATTCAAAACATTTCAAGGTATCAGTGGTTACGTATAATTGGTAATCATGATTATCAATTTTGAATTTCAAAACAATGTTCAGCGTTCTTTCGACGTTAGAAGGAGGAAGTACAAGATAAGCTTGTCTCCTGAAAGACATCACATGTTTAGCCCGGTCGTCCTGGCAACGTAAAGGTAACATCATGACATGCGAAACCACAGTACCATAACGAGATAGTTCGGAGACCAGTCTCTCGTTCTTCAGGAATGGAGGACAGTTCGAGATGATGACCTTAACGGCTGGAGTGTCGAGAGGGGACACGAGTACGAAATGTCCGTCATCTGTCGATAATCCTGTACGTACAATCTCGTGAACCAGTTCAGCCTCGGATACGAAAATAACGACACGTTTGTTCATTCGTGAGGCCGCGCGAACTTTATCAATACCGATTATGTTGCCCACAGCGATAACGAGGTCTTCGACACTGACCTCGTTCGGTGGGACACAAACAACGCCATGTCTACGAGTTAACGCTTCATATGCTGCGTAACGCGAAAACGAGGTCATAATTTACAGGGGACGAGGGGGGGGGGGGGTGGGACAGGGGACGAGGGGGGGGGGGTGGGACAGGGGACGAGGGGGGGGGGACGAGGGGGGGGGGACGAGGGGGGGGGACGAGGGACGGGGGAAGAGGGACGAGGGACGAAGGACGAGGGACGGGGGACGGGGGCGAGGGACGGGGGACGGGGGGGGCGAGGGACGGGGGACGGGGGGGGCGAGGGACGGGGGACGGGGGGGCGGGGGGGGGACGAGGACGGGAGAGTGAATATCGCTCTCGAACAGTGATTAATTAATTACGAGCCGAGACAGATTTTCAAAGGCGAAAAACAAACACAGCTGGTGGAGAAAAAGCGATCAGCCGGAGGACGGGATGGGCCGCCGATTAATGCAAAAGTTATCCACAAACAGCTGCGGGCTCTCTTTCTCTCTCTCAGAAACGGAAAAGGAAACAAAGGACACGGAGTGAATATAAATACAAACGAGGTAAGAAAAGGGAATCGAGGAGGGAAAAGGGAGGCAGAGGGGGATGGGGGAGGCCGAAGCCCCGAAGTGTTGGGTCTGATCAAAGGGGAGGGGTTGGGGCACAAATGCAGAGTAAGGATGTAAAGATAAACGAACAGGGGGAAGGAAAAGGTGAGATACGACGTGGAAAGGGACAAAAGAGTAGAACAGCAGAGCAGCTCGTACCTCACCACACATGCACAGCCACCATCTTGCCGCGCCCAAACACACCGACAGCCAGCAGAGGGCGCGCGAGAGAGAAAGAGAGAGAGAGAGAAAGAGAGGGAGAGGGAGAGAGAGGGAGAGGGAGAGAGAGGGAGAGGGAGAGAGAGAGGAGAGAGAGGGAGAGAGAGAGGGAGAGAGAGAGAGGGAGAGGGAGAGAGAGGGAGAGGGAGAGAGAGGGAGAGAGAGGGAGAGAGAGGGAGAGAGAGGGAGAGAGAGGGAGAGAGAGAGAGAGGGAGACTTTGACTTTTAAGCTCTTTTTATTATAAAAGTATAAAACAAGAGTACCACCAAAAGCAATTCATCCAGGAAAATCAGTAAAATCATAGCAATCCCAGAAGGAAAAAACAATCGGTGCACTGCAAACCAAGCGACAGAAAAGGTGCAAATACCAAAAAAAACACACGAGGAGAAAATCTAGGCATAATTTCTAAACTAGGCATAATTATATATGTACAAATTTGCAATCGCATCTGCAACCCTGAGGAGAGACTTAAGAAAGAAAGAATAGGTCAAGACCAGGGGGGGGGGGGGGGGGGGGAACGCCGGCAAGGAGAAGCATGGAACAGTGTATAAGAAACATCCGCACTGTATTATACAGAAATTAACAATTTGTTATCTTGGACCTCACAAATCCCTCCAACACACCAGGTCGCAACAAAATTTGCAAGGTCGTTTGCAGTTTGGACACAGCCAAATTCAAGCTTGAGCCTTGCTGACACCAACGAACTAAAAAACACCATAATACTGCATTCCTGCATGGGTCTGCCGCCCAGCTTCGCCTTCCGCGACAGGTATATGGCCAGTTTAGCAGTAGCGGTTAGGAACCCAAATACAATAGATGTGGTTCCCTTTTTGGGAGGAAAGCCAAAGATGTAAGCTTTCAAAGAAAAGGTAACCTGCAATCTATGGGAAATAAAATTTAACCAATGAAACAAAGGAGAAAGTCTTTCACAATTAATGAAAGCATGAAACAAATCTTCCCTCACCGGACAAAAGGGGCAACAGCCGGAAATGGGGGAAAAAAAACGAATGACAGCATTGGAAGGAACAATCCAGTGGGCCAAACGCCACTGAAGGTCACCTGTTCTTTTAGAATAAGTCCAGCATACATTGTATCCCATAAAGGCTCAGAGGGGGGACCGGGAGGCAAGAGTCCTTTCCACCGGGTAACCCCAGCTAGAGGTGGGTCCCCAAGAAGAAGTTTCACACAAGACCTATAAATACTCTTGCTGCTCATAACATGGAAGGGGGGTGACCCTGCGCTCATGGGGGGCAGCTCGTTTGGGGTAAAAGCGACACCTAATTTTGGGACTGTGGGCTCAACCTCTGCGTCCTGCGTCCAATGTAGGCCTAGCTGGTGGCCCCTTCGGATCACCGCTCTTAGTATGTTCTCGATTTGCCTCCTGGACCGAACACCTGTTAGGTCCGCCAGCTCGTTCGCAGGCTTCCATCCCTGTCCAGAGTCGTGTCGGAGATGACACACTTTCAGGATGTTGGCCACTATAAAATGCTGGCAGAAGTCGCGACTCCTCGGGATATCGGGGAAAAGTGGGTTGAAAAATAAAGGCTCGTGTGCATACATGTTAGTGCCATACGAGTCTGTTTGGCGACTTATCGAAACGCCCTGCCAGGCATTCAAGAGGCTCTGATAAAAGACTGGGAGCAGAGATGTATCGACGTGTTGAAGGTTGGTCAGGAAAAGTTCCTGTCCGTATCCGAGCCTCCCAGCTCGTTGAAGAATGGAGCAGGCTAAGGGCTTTCCTGGTAGGTGTTCTGCATAAAGCAAGCGTTGGATGGAGCGGAGCCGGAAGGCCAACAGGCGGCATTTCACATCGACTAGGCCATGACCACCCTCGGCCAAGGGACAACATATGGCGCTGGGTCGAAGCCAGTGGTAGCCTCCCCAAAAAAAATCCACCAGTTTCCTCTGGATAGCTTGGAGCAAAACCTCCGGTGGTTGCAGGCAGATGAACCGGTGCCACAAAAGGGTAGTGACGAGGTTGTTGACAACTAGCGCGCGACCCTTATAGGAAAGGTGGGGAAGAGCTCTTTTCCATCGGCTCAAACGCCCATCTACCTGGTCAATGATCCTGTCCCAATTGTTCTGGGCATACTGAGGAGGACCGAGGAAGACGCCCAAATACTTGATGCCATCGTTTGCCCACACTAGCTCTGCAGGAAGGGGAGGTGGTGGTAATAACGGTGGCATAGGTAAGTCATTTTTTGGAAAGGGGATCCACAGAGCCTTGCTTTTCCCCCAATTACACCTTAATGATGAGGCAAGGTTGAAGTCCGACAAACACTTTGCCATGGCGTCACTGTCGCATTTTCTTTTTATAATGACACAAAGGTCATCGGCATAAGCTGACAGGGTCAAAGGTGGGTGTCCTGGAGAAAGGACAAGTCCAGGGATATCCTTTCTGAGGGCGATTAAGAGGGGCTCCAAGGCGAGGGCAAATAATAGACTTGAAAGTGGACAACCTTGCCTTACCCCTCTCTGAACCTTTATGGGTGGGCAAAATTCGTTGTTAACTTTGATCAAGCTGGAGATGTTTGCATAAAACAAAGCTATGTAGGCTCTAAAATTTGTGCCAAGCCCGCAAGCTTGTAACACATGACACAAAAACTCATGATCAATGCTATCAAAGGCCTTTGCAAGGTCAAGAAACACCAAACCAAAATCCTCTTTGACACATTTACCAGTTAACAAATCTCTGACTAGGAATATGTTGTCATAGATGGATCTGCCAGGGATGCCGCAACTTTGATCAGGTGACACCAGGTCCCCAATAACTGTCTTCAACCGGTTCGCAAGGACCTTGGAAAACAGTTTGTAACCCGTGCACAACAAAGAGATCGGACGCCAGTTTGACAGGTGTCGGAGATCGCCAGTCTTGGGTAGCAGGCAGAGTACTGCTCTTCTAAAACTGAGCGGTAATTCTCTGGATAAAAGAGATGCATCCAGAACATTGAGCAGCTCTGGGCCCAAAATGTCCCAGAATGCCGAAAGAAATTCGGCCGGTAGGCCATCGATGCCAGGGGCTTTTCCCGACTCCATCTCAGCGAGTGCACCGGTTAGCTCTGGAAGGGTAATTGGAGCATCCAGTTCCAGACGTTGGGCCTCAGCCACCGAAGGAAGATGAGAGGTCAAAACATTCATCATTTCGTGAGAAACTGTTTTGGCCTTGAAAAGTTCAGAAAAGAAATCGATTACATTTAATCTTATATCACTCGGATTTGTTAGGATGTTCCCCCCTGGGTCCAAAACCGAAGATATAAGTCGTGCTGGTTTCTCTACAGTTTCTAGGTGAAAGAAAGCCTTAGTTGGGGTATCTGAAACCTTTATATTTTGTATTCTTAGCCGAACTAGTGTGCCCGCTGCTTTTTCATGGATCAAATCCCTTAATTGGGCCTTCTTCTCGAGTAGCAACCGATAGTTCACTGGGTTGCTCTCATTGGCCAACTTGCTCTCTAACCTTAAGATGTCTACTTCCAAGCAAGCCATCGTGATATGTTTTACATTGGTACAGTGCGAATTAAATTGTTGACAAAATACTCGAATTTGGGCCTTTAGGTTATCCCACCAGAGACTAATTGAGGAGAAAGAAGATTTTTTAGTACTCATTTCAGCCCAGAAATCACGAAAGGAGTCTGTAAATAAACTATCTTCTAAAAGTTTAACGTTAAACTTCCAGTAACTATTTCTGCATGTGGGTCGAGGAAAAGAAAGATCTAAGGTTACCATATGGTGGTCTGAAAACAATGACAGAAAACAACCTGAAGAGGCCGCGACGTTCCTAAAGGGTACATTAATGTACCAGCGGTCGAGTCTTGCCGAAGACACCCGGCCATTGGCACATCGACACCAGGTAAACTGGACTATGTTGGGGTGATGCAATCGCCAAACATCCAGTAGACCGGCCGTCTTAAAGAAACGGGATAGGTCCGCATGGGACTCGGGGTGGGGTTCTGCAGAGTTTCTATCCTTCGAAGGGTCAAAGGTGCAATTAAAGTCACCACCAATGCACACACATTGGTCGAGATCAACTGATCAGGTGGTTTACCATGGAGGTGAAGAAGGCCTTTCGGTCCCTGCTCTCACTAGGTGCGTACACATTGAAAATGGTACAGCGGAAGTTTTGATGTGCAAGCTGAAGGGAAATAAGCCGGCCTTTTATGACTTCCTGAAAATACAAGACTCGAAAGCTAGGCCTGGCTTTAGAAAAAACCCAACCCCAGCAG
>NC_136269.1:128359709-128434709 GCF_964187855.1 Myxine glutinosa
CTCTTTCACGAGCCTCGATCTTGTATACAAAAAAAAAAAAAAAAAAAAGTTGGAAATGTTTGTGGATATGCAGGGTGGGTTCAGAGTTATATTAAAGTCAAAAGTGGATGGTGATTATAAAATATGATTGAATTACTCAGAAAATTAGATGGAGGTGATATACAGTCACGTGAAAAATTAAGTACACCCATGTAAAGTTTTGACTTTTTCAACATCTAACTATAATTCCAGTAATCTCTGTACGTTTGTACGTTTGTACGTTTGTCTGTGACCACTGTTTCTCGACAACCACGGGTCCGATATACTTTTAACTTGCCAGGTATATTGCTGGGGACCCGAGGATGTGCCTTTTCAAGGTTTCATATTAATCGGACAATTACTTACCGAGCTATGTCCAAAAAACGATTCAACCAATCAGAGAGCAGCGAACTATCGCGTGTGCCGAACGTGGCGGACACACTCTGCCTCGGATGGCACATTTGAGAGCGTATTCATTTATTTCACGTTTGCAAACTATGTTGGCGTTAAACTATGTTTTAAAACTAATAAAAACGAATTTGCGATTCATTCGCTTTCCTGCGCGTTTGTGCACGCGATGGCGATTTCTTTACCAAACTCCGGAAGCCGTTCGCTTTGGACCAAACCATTTCATGTAAATAGAGGGGGGGGATTGTCACCGTACTCGCAAGCCGTTCGCTTTGGACCAAACCATTTCATGTAAATAGAGGGGGGGGGATATAATTTTAGATATAGATATAGTACGGGCAATGCCCTAGTATTTCAACATACAGCTATTTGATCTTCATTTAAACAATATTGACAGATAAAGGTGATATAATATAACAAATATCATGAAACATTTACATTTTGTAGTCCATTGTATAATTTAAATAAACATGAATGCAAATTTTGCATGTGGAAAAAGTATGTACACCCCGACATTTATCACTACTTCAAATACATAAAATTAGAATCAGGTGCACCAGCTCACGTGCAAATGTTTGGAACATCGTTCGAGAGGATCTTGGAGGAACCTGTCTCATTTAAACCTCAGACATTTAGTTTGGTTTGCTCTTTGTTGTTGAAGTGTGCGGCGTCACCGTGCCTAGATCAAAAGAGCTCTCTGAGGCCTTCAGATATATGGTTATAAATGCCTACGAGTCTGGGAATGGATTTAAAAAGATCTCCAAACGATTTGATATCAATCATTCGACTGTCTGGAAGATCATCTACAAGTGGAGAAGATTCCAAACAACGGCCAACTTGTTCAGGCCAGGCCGCCCCAGCAAGTTCAGCCCGAGAGCAGACCGCAAGTTGCTGAAAGAAGTCTCTAAGAACCCCAGAATGTCATCACGGGACCTACAGGTAGCTCTTGCCACTGTTGATGTCTCAGTGCACGAGCCTACCATTAGAAAGAGGCTGCACAAATTTGATCTACATGGGAGGTGTGCCAGGAGGAAACCTTTGCTGTCCAGAAAGAACATCAGGGCAAGACTAAAGTTTGCCAATGAACACCTAGGCAAAGACCAGCACTTCTGGAACAATGTGCTCTGGACAGATGAGTCAAAGGTAGAGCTATTTGGCCACAGTACCAGAAGACATGTTTGGCGAAAACCAAATACAGCATTTGACCACAAGAACCTGATACCAACTGTAAAGCATGGTGGTGGAAATATTATGGTTTGGGGCAGCTTTGTTGCATCAAGGCCTGGGCAGCTCACCATCATAGAATCCACTATGAATTCTTCATTGTACCAGAGGGTGCTTGAGGATAATGTGAGGCCATCTGTCAGAAAGTTGAAGCTCAACCGAAGGTGGACCTTGCAACATGACAATGACCCTAACGTACCAGTAAATCCACCAAGGAATGGCTGAAAATAAAGAAATGGAGGGTTCTGGAATGGCCAAGTCAAAGCCCGGATCTAAATCCCATCGAAATGTTGTGGGGGGATTTGAAACGAGCTGTGCATGCAAGAAACCCATCAAACATCGCACAGCTGAAAGAATTCTGCATGGAGGAGTGGGCAAAAAATTCTCACAGTCGATGTCAGAGACTGGTAGACAGTTATAAGAAACGCCTACTTGAGGTTGTTTCTGCCAAAGGGGGCAATACCACCTATTGGAGCCAAGGGTGTACTTACTTTTTCCACATGCGAAATTTGCATTTATGTTTATTTAAATTATACAATGGACTCAAAATGTAAATGTTTCATGATATTTGTTGTATTATATCACCTTTATCTATCAATATCTATCTATAATTCCAGTAATCTCTGTGTGTGTGTGTGTCTGTGTGTGTGTGTGTGTGTGTGTGTGTGTGTGTGTGTGTGTGTGTGTGTGTGTTTGTCTGTGACCGCTGTTTCTCGACAACTACCGGTCCGATATACTTGAAACTTGCCAGGTATATTGCTGGGGACCCGAGGATGTGCCTTTTCAAGGTTTCATATTAATCGGAGAAGTAGTTACCGAGCTATGGCGATTTCTTTACCAAACTCCGCAAGCCGTTCGCTTTGGACCAAACCATTTCATGTAAATAGAGGGGGGGGGGGGGGGGGGTTCTGTGGTCGTTGCGAATGGACCAAACCATTTCATGTAAATAGAGGGGGGGGGTTCTGTGGTCGTTACTGCCACGTGGTTTCAAAGTTTTTTTTTGTTGTTGTTGTTTGCACGCATGCTTTTTTGCACGCACGTACGGGCACCCACGTACGGGCACGTCCTAGTTGTTGAAATGGAGATCAAATAGCTGTATGTTGAAATATGTTGAAAAAGTAAATACTGTTGTGGATATGAGAAGTGTTTTTTTTATTGTGTAATGAATTGTAAAATATCACCCTCCTTCCTCCAGTTGTTGTGTATAAAGGTCAAAAGGTCGTTCCCGTCGTTATTTCATATACCACACGTAGCCAATCATATATCCTTCTATACAGTTATCTCCTTATTCTATGTAGGTTAAGGCCTTGTCTTCCATTAATTTAACACTCCATTGCACCGAATTCAAATAGAGTAGATTCCCTTTCATTCCCATTCCTAAAGCATCCATTGCCAACTGCATTTGGGCGGTTTTCTTCATCCCAAAACTCCATTGAGCACGCGGCCAGCGCGGAGAAGAAAGGCGTGTCTCCACCTCGTCATAGGGGGGAGGAGTGAGCCAGCCCCGAACAACCAACCAAGTATAAGGGGTTTGGCTTGAGAGGGCGGAGAGAGAACAATCTGGGAGGTTCGCGAAGTTTCAAGGGTGGGGCTTATATAACCCGCGGGAGACGCCCCCACCTCAGATGAGAGACAGAGGATGAGCCCTTGGAAAGCACGTGACGCACCTGAGACGAGCTGCGTGACCCAGGAGAGGAGAGAGGGATGTCCCATGAGCTTTGAACCACCGCAGCTTTAAACCACCACAGCTTTGAGCTTCGACGGCAGTTTCGACCGTGGCCGCGAAGGAACGGCGGCTGCTGAACGTGCCGATCGAGAAGGGGGGCGGCGGCTGCTCACGCCCGGCCCGACCGTGCTCCGGTTCCAGTTGGACCTTCCTCTCCTTCCAGCCAATCGTTCCTGCCTTCATCCCCCATTCGTGTGAGTTTGATTGTAGTCTGTCTTTTTGTCTTGTCCTGGGGTACCAAGTAAGACTGCATAGGTAAGCTAAGGTGCACTGTGTCCGCTTCTTCTTCTTCTGTTTTTATTTTATTATCCTTCCTCCTCCTTGGTTTCTTTTAATTGTGTAAATATGAGTAATAAATTATATTTGTCCTTCATACCTTTTGTCTCCTTCTTCTTCACATCCTTCGTCTTCGTCTTTTACAAATTGAATACCTGTGGCACAATTTGGCCAACGTTTCAGGATCGGGTTTAGTCTTTGCTAATGACTCGAACTTCGGGTTGCTAAAAACCGCTCGGCAACTAGACCATCCAAACCGGGGTTCGAGCGGGAGTCCCTCCCTTGCTCGCGGTCAGGAGTGGCACTCAGGTCCTTGGGACTTTTTGTAGACCAAATACCCTGGCTGCTCCCGACCGGGAGGAGCGTTGGGACCCCCAGGACTCACGTCACTCAGTCGTGGACAAGGGGACTAATCCCCCCTTCTTAAGGGGAAAAGGCCGACGGAGACTGTTCTCTGTTCGCGAAGGTTCAAGGTTCGCGAAGGCTGTTCTCCCCTATGGGCCGGTGCTCCTGCCTCACACCTAGCTCGGCTTCACGCTGTTGAAACCAAAGCTTTCAGAATTATTGGAATCTCCCGCGATGAAGCTATCTCTGAGGGCCTTTCACTCACTCACCGCAGGCAGGTAGGTGGTCTTTCTGTCTTCTACCGACTCCTCTCCGGCCTTGCACCCCCAGCTCTCTCTGTGCTCTGTCCCCCAAATATTCCTACAGGTCGCACAAGATCTGCCAGCAACCCTCTGATGGTTAAACTGCCGAAATCTCGGCTCTCCGCTCACCTTCACTCTTTCATTCCTCTTTTCTCCCGCCTCTGGAACAAACTCCCTCACTCCCTTCAATCCCACTCCTCCCTTCAGGTCTTTAAAACAGCTGTTCACCACCATCTCTTATCTTCCCCCATCCAAAACCTTGATCTTTTCTACCCCCGCTAATTCACCCCAGATCCACCTTGTTTGAAATTCCAACTTCTTTCCTGGAAGTCCTGGCAGTGTCCATATGTTTTATACCTCTCCCACTGCCCCCTTCCCACGCCCCCCCCCCCAAACCCTCACCCTCTCTCAGATCTCTCGATGTCTCCATGTCTCTCGGTCCCTGCTCTCAAATGTTGTGTTTGTGTCCTTCCCCCTCT
The DNA here is from genome assembly GCF_964187855.1 of Myxine glutinosa. Classification (NCBI taxonomy): domain Eukaryota; kingdom Metazoa; phylum Chordata; class Myxini; order Myxiniformes; family Myxinidae; genus Myxine; species Myxine glutinosa. The sequence goes on from NC_136269.1 coordinate 128,364,488, forward strand.
CTCCCCATCTTGTCTACCGCTCCCTATGTTATGTTTTATGTGTCGGTTTGTCTTTCTGTGTGATTAATGTTCGCTCTTTCACGAGCCTCGATCTTGTATACAAAAAAAAAAAAAAAAAAAAAAAAAGACATCCGTAACAATACTTTACATGGGGTGTACTTACTTTTTCACGTGACTAACTCCTTTGGTCGCAATTCAAAACTAACAATTCGCAGTTTTCTATGTAATATTATAATGGGATTTGATGTGACATAGAGTTGAGTCGATAATAAATTCCATCATCGTAACTATAACTTATGTTTTCTTCGTTAAAATATCTCAGTTTTCAGAGGGGTACTGATTATATTTAAGCATGTTCCTTTTTTAATTTTTGTCAAATAATTATTTGCCCGAACTCATTTAAGACCAGGTTGTTGCTTTTTTTTTGTTTTTGCATTATGTCGAGCAAAAAAAGGAAGTGGTCGGAGGATTATGTGCTGTACGGGTTCACGTGTTTGACGGAACGGGACGGAAGTCAGCGTCCTCAATGCATGCTTTGCAATGTCAAGTTGAGCAACTCCAGCTTAGCACCAGAAAAACTACGGGAACACTTCAAAAAAACTGCACAGTGAGGGGCAGTACAAAGACGCAACGCTGGATGAATTCAAATTGAAGAGAGTCCGATTCGACGCAAGTGCTTCCCCATATGGAGTTCTTTACAATGAGCCATGTTTCAATTTATTCCATGCAGCGGTTTTGGAGTTATAGAGATGCAACATTTTTCGGTTTTTCCAAGATGGCGCCTGCACCACATGACCTATGACGTCATGATTATCATTAAAATATTCTACAGGAGGAGGCGCTCCTATAGTGAAAATTTCGTGCCCATCAGACAAACGTTGTTGAGAAAAAAAATTCACAATAATCGGATGTGTTGTACTTGTCGAATTATGACGTCATAACAAAGGCACCGATGACATCATTATTAACATATCTTATTCCCCAAGGGGAGTACTTGACAATGAGCCACGCTTCAATTTTTTCCATGGAGTGGTTTCAGAGATATAGAGGTGCAACCTTTTTCGAATTTTTTCCAAGATGGTAAAATTTCGTGTCAATCGGACCAACGGTTGCCGGGAAAATGAATTTTTAAAATGGAGACACGGACGTACGGCACACGGCAGACGTACACAACCGAATGCTTAACCCCGTATTTTCGCTTCGCGAGCGCAGGGTAAATATACAATCGCTGTCAACTGTTCAATAAAGCGCTCATTCTGACCACGCATTGTTGATTATTTGATTTATTTCGCTGCTTGCACAATGCAAGCATAACCCACTTCATCAAATGTATAAACCTTTTATTTATTACGTCTGCACGTCGGTTGCACCCCAGTATATGCTTGCAGTCTGCCCCACGATGGCAATAAACCTGAAAAATTTCATTATGCCTCCGCCCCCGAAGGTGGCCCGAGGCATCATGTTTTTGGGTTGTCCGTCCGTCTGTCCATACGGGCTAAACCTCGTTTTTCTCAGCAACCACATGTCCGATTGAGACAAACCTTTCCGGGTGAGTGACACCCATGCAGAATGTTTTTAAATGATTGTGACGTCATATGTCACGTGGTATGGCAGCCATCTTGGATTAAACGCAAATAATTAAAATATATATCTTGGAAACCGCTGAATGGAAAATTTTTAAACTTGGCACATTGTCAAGTACTCCCAATGGGGAACAAAGGTGTGATGATGATGACGTCATCGGTGAGGTGGGAAACCAGCCACAAATGTTTTCATCGAATTCCTTATCCGAAATATCTGATATTGGATACACATGATCTATGACCCATTTGTATCGAAATATTAAATTTATAACATTATACGTCACATGGTTTGTCAGCCATATTGGATTTCGCCTAAATGTTTTTTTTTTTTTTTTTTTGTTTTTTTTTTTTTTTTGTATACAATATCGAGGCTCGTGAAAGAGCGAACATTAATCACATGAACACACAGAAAGACAAACCGACACATAAAACATAACATAGGGAGCGGTAGACAAGATGGGGAGAGAGGGGGAAGGACACAAACACAACATTTGAGAGCAGGGACCGAGAGACATGGAGACATCGAGAGATCTGAGAGAGGGCGAGGGCTTTGGGGGGGGGGGCGTGGGAAGGGGGCAGTGGGAGAGGTATAAAACATATGGACACTGCCAGGACTTCCAGGAAAGAAGTTGGAATTTCAAACAAGGTGGATCTGGGGTGAATTAGCGGGGGTAGAAAAGATCAAGGTTTTGGATGGGGGAAGATAAGAGATGGTGGTGAACAGCTGTTTTAAAGACCTGGAGGGAGGAGTGGGATTGAAGGGAGTGAGGGAGTTTGTTCCAGAGGCGGGAGAAAAGAGGAATGAAAGAGTGAAGGTGAGCGGAGAGCCGAGATTTCGGCAGTTTAACCATCAGAGGGTTGCTGGCAGATCTTGTGCGACCTGTAGGAATATTTGGGGGACAGAGCACAGAGAGAGCTGGGGGTGCAAGGCCGGAGAGGAGTTTCAAAAGTTTCAAAAGACATCTTCTCCCAAACCACTGAGGTGATCGACTCGAAACTTTACGTGTGTCATCGACAAGGCATGATGATTGAAAGTTGATCACGAAAACGTCATCGGTCACTTGGTGTGGCAACAATATTTGATTGAAAGAAAATATTAAATAATTACATCTCAGAAATCGCTTACCCGATTGTGGCAAAACTTCACAAATGTCATCCAATACCATTGCTGCACGGGTTTGAAAATGATGACGTTGTAGGTCATATGGCTTGGCAGCCATCTTGGATAGAAAACCAAACCTCATCCGATCAACACGAAACTTAACAAACGTAATCCCCTACCAATACAAGTGTACACTGCACCACCATTTTGTACATTTTTTATGTCAAACGTCACGTGGTTTGGCAGCCATATTAGCTTGAAATCCGATATTAAAAAATGACTCTCCTCCAAAACCGCTTCACCGATCGATGTGTTGGTGGTGGTGGGAGTGACAATGGTGGTTGTGTTGGTAGTGATAATGGTGGTTGTGATGAAAATGGTTGTGATGGCAGAGGTGGGAGTGATAATGGTGGTTGTGATGAAAATGGTTGTGATGGTGGTGAAGGCAGTGATAATGGTGGGTGTCATAAAAATGGTTGTGATGGTGGTGGTGGGAGTGATAATGGTGGTTGTGATGAAAATGGTTGTGATGGTGGTGGTGGGGGGAGTAATGTTGTGATTGACAATGGTAGTTGTGATGGTGGTAGTTGGAGTGGAATTGAGAGTGACAATGGTGGTTGTGTTGGGAGTGATAATGGTGGTTGTGATGAAAATGGTTGTGATGGTGGTGAAGGGAGTGATAATGCTGGGTGTCATGAAAATGGTTGTGATGGTGGTGGTGGGAGAGATAATGGTGGTTGTGATGGTGGGAGTGACAATGGTGGTTGTGTTGGGAGTGATAATGGTGGTTGTGATGAAAATGATTGTGATGGTGGTGGTGGGAGTGATAATGGTGGTTGTGATGAAGATGGTTGTGATGGTGGTGGTGGGAGTGATAATGGTGGCTGTGTTGGGAGTGACAATGGTGGTTGTGTTGGTGGAGGTGGGAGTGATAATGGTGGTTGTGATGGTGGTGGTGGTGGTGGGAGTGATGTGAGTGACAATGGTGGTTGTGATGGTGGTAGTTGGAGAGGAATTGAGAGTGACAATGGTGGTTGTGTTGGTGGAGGTGGTAGTAATAATGGTGGTTGTGATGAAAATGGTTGTGATGGTGGTGGTGGGAGTGATAATGGTGGTTGTGATGAAAATGGTTGTGAGGGTGGTGGTGGGAGGGATAATTGTGGTTGTGATGAAAATGGTTGTGATGTTGGTGGTGGCAGTGATAATGGTGGTTGTGATGAAAATGGTTGTGATGTTGGTGGTGGGAGTGATGTGAGTTACAATAACAGTTGTGTTGGTGGTGTTGTGAGTGATAATGGTGGTTGTGATGGTGGTGGTGGGAGTGGTAATGGTGGTTGTGTTGGGAGTGATAATGGTGGTTGTGTTGGTGGAGGTGGGAGTGGTAATGGTGGTTGTGATGGTGGTGGTGGTTGGAGTGATGTGTGACAATGGTGGTTGTGATGGTGGTAGTTGGAGTGGAATTGAGAGTGACAATGGTGGTTGTGTTGGTGGAGGTGGGAGTGATAATGGTGGTTGTGATGAAAATGGTTGTGATGGTGGCGGTGGGAATGATAATGGTGGTTGTGATGAAAATGGATGTGATGGTGGTGGTGGGAGTGATGTCGTGAGTGACAATGGTGGTTGTGTTGGTGGAGGTGGGAGTGATAATGGTGGTTGTGATTGTCGTGGTGGGGGTGGGAGTGATGTGAGTGACAATGGTGGTTGTGATGGTGGTAGTTGGAGTGGAATTGAGAGTGACAATGGTGGTTGTGTTGGTGGATGTGGGAGTGATCATGGTGGTTGTGATGAAAATGGTTGTGATGGTGGTGGTGGTTGTGATGAAAATGGTTGTGATGGTGGTGGTGGAAGTCATAATGGTGGTGGTTTTGGTGGTGGTGGGAGTGGAATTGTGAGTGACAATGGTGGTTGTGATGAGAATGGTTGTGATGGTGATGGTGTGAGTGATAATGGTGGTTGTGATGAAAATGGTTGTGATAGTAGAGGTTGGAGTGATAATGGTGGTTGTGATGAAAATGGTGTGATGGTGGTGGTGAGAGTGATAATGGTGGTTGTGATGAAAATGGTGTGATGGTGGTGGTGGGAGTGATAATGGTGGTTGTGATGAAAATGGTTGTGTTGGTGGTGTTGTGAGTGATAATGGTGGTTGTGATGGTGGTGGTGGTGGGAGTGATAATGGTGGTTGTGATGGTGGTAGTTGGAGTGGAATTGAGAGTGACAATAGTGGTTGTGTTGGGAGTGATAATGGTGGTTGTGATGAAAATGGTTGTGATGGTGGTGGTGGGAGTGATAATGGTGGTTGTGATGAAAATGGTTGTGATGGTTGTGGTGGGAGGGATAATGGTGGTTGTGATGAAAATGGTTGGGATGTGGTGGTGGGAGTGATAATGGTTGTGATGGTGGTGGTGGGAATGATAATGGTGGTTGTGATGAAAATGGATGTGATGGTGGTGGTGGGAGTGATGTCGTGAGTGACAATGGCGGTTGTGTTGGTGGAGGTGGGAGTGATAATGGTGGTTGTGATGGTCGTGGTGGTGGTGGGAGTGATGTGAGTGACAATGGTGGTTGTGATGGTGGTAGTTGGAGTGGAATTGAGAGTGACAATGGTGGTTGTGTTGGTGGATGTGGGAGTGATAATGGTGGTTGTGATGAAAATGGTTGTGATGGTGGTGGTGGGAGTGATAATGGTGGTTGTGTTGGTGGTGGTGGGAGTGGAATTGTGAGTGACAATGGTGGTTGTGATGAAAATGGTTGTGCTGGTGGTGGTGGGAGTGATAATGGTGGTTGTGATGAAAATGGATGTGATGGTGGTGGTGGGAGTGATGTCGTGAATGACAATGGCAGTTGTGTTGGTGGAGGTGGGAGTGATAATGGTGGTTGTGATGAAAATGGTTGTGATGGTAGAGGTGGGAGTGATAATGGTGGTTGTGATGAAATTGGTTGTGATGGTGGTGTTGGGAGTGATAATGGTGGTTGTGATGAAATTGGTTGTGATGGTGGTGTTGAGAGTGATAATGGTGGTTGTGATGAAAATGGTTGTGATGGTGGTGGTGGGAGTGATAATGGTGGTTGTGATGAAAATGGTTGTGATGGTGGTGGTGGGAGTGATAATGGTGGTTGTGATGAAAATGGATGTGATGGTGGTGGTGGGAGTGATGTTGTGAGTGACAATGACAGCTGTGTTGGTGGAGGTGGGAGTGATAATGGTGGTTGTGATGAAAATGGTTGTGATGGTAGAGGTGGGAGTAATAATGGTGGTTGTGATGAAAAAGGTTGTGATGGTGGAGTTGTGAGTGATAATGGATGGTTGTGATTGACGTTGGCTTGAGACGGACTGATATGTGTGTTTATTAAAAGTGGATTCCTCTCCATTGTGCATTAAGCGTGTGCGTGTGCATGTGTGCGTGTGTGTGTGTTATTTCTCCTTTTGTTTACAAATTATGGTAAAATGTGTTTCATTTGTCACTCGTTTTGGGACGCAAATGGTAATCGTCATGTTAAAACTTGATGTGACGGTAAATCTGGCGATGTCAACATTTTTTCAGGATCTGGCATCTCAATATTTGGCGTCCCACCACACGTCATAATCCGTCCATAACGTCGTGCCATATAACGTTTTTGAGCCTGCCATCTCTCAATGGTGAAAAATCAATTAAAATTAAAAAAAATTCCGGATTCGTCCTTGTCACACACTCAGCGATTGTGACGTCACTATGGTTGGGCATGGTCACAATGACAGACAGAGACGTACATTGTTCGGGCTCATTTGGTTATCGACGAGAAGCACACAAGATGTGGATTCTCATCGCTGTCCTCATCCTTGTGCTCAGTTGTGGAATATCGCGACCAACACAGCAGGTAACGGGTTTGTAAGAGATAATGTACTCGGGGAAGGTACACCACACGACAGGAGATTCTTAGTTGTAGAGGTGGTTGTGTTGGTGGTGGTGGGAGTGGAATTGTGAGTGACAATGGTGGTTGTGTTGTTGGTAGTGGGAGTGGAATTGTGAGTGACAATGGTGGTTGTGTTGGTGGTGGTGGGAGTGGAATTGTGAGTGACAATGGTGGTTGTGTTGGTGGTGATGGGAGTGGAATTGTGAGTGACAATGGTGGTTGTGTTGGTGGTGGTGGGAGTGGAATTGTGAGTGACAATGGTGGTTGTGATGGTGGTGGTGGTGGTGGGAGTGATAATGGTGGTTGTGATGAAAATGGTTGTGATGGTGGTGGTGGTGGTGGGAGTGATGTGATTGACAATGGTGGTTGTGATGGTGGTAGTTGGAGTGGAATTGAGAGTGATAATGGTGGTTGTGATGAAAATGGTTGTGATGGTGGTGGTGGTGGGAGTGATAATGGTGGTTGTGCTGAAAATGGTTGTGATGGTGGTGGTGGGAGTGTTAATGGTGGTTGTGCTGAAAATGGTTGTGGTGGTGGTGGTGGGAGTCATAATTAATGGTGGTTGTTTTGGTGGTGGTGGGAGTGGAATTGTGAGTGACAATGGTGGTTGTGATGAAAATGGTTGTGATGGTGGTGGTGGGAGTGATAATGGTGGTTGTGATGAAAATGGCGTGATTGTGGTGATGGGAGTGATAATGGTGGTTGTGATGAAAATGGTTGTGATGGTGGTGGTGGGAGTGATAATGGTGGTTGTGATGAAAATGGTTGTGATGGTGGTGATAATGGTGGTTGTCATGAAAATGGTTGTGATGGTGGTGGTGGGAGTGATAATGGTGGTTGTGATGAAAATGGTTGTGATTGTGGCAGAGGGAGCGATGTGAGTGACAATAACAGTTGTGTTGGTGGTGTTGTGAGTGATAATGGTGGTTGTGATGGTGGTGGTGGTAGTGATAATGGTGGTTGTGTTGGGAGTGATAATGGTGGTTGTGATGAAAATGGTTGTGATGGTGGTGGTGGGAGTGATAATGGTGTTGTGATGAAAATGGTTGTGATGGTGGTGGTGGGAGTGATGTGAGTGACAATAACAGTTGTGTTGGTGGTGTGTTGTGAGTGATAATGGTGGTTGTGATGGTGGTGGCGGTGGGAGTGATAATGGTGGTTGTGATGAAAATGGTTGTGATGGTGGTGGTGGTGGGAGTGATGTTGTGATTGACAATGGTGGTTGTGATGGTGGTGGTGGGAGTGGAATTGTGAGTGACAATGGTGGTTGTGATGAAAATGGTTGTGATGGTGGTGGTGGGAGTGATAATGGTGGTTGTGATGAAAATGGTTGTGATGATGGTGGTGGTGAGTGTTAATGGTGATTGTGATGAAAATTGTTGTGATGGTTGTGGTGGGAGTGATGTGAGTGACAATAACAGTTGTGTTGGTGGAGTTGTGAGTGATATATAATGGATGGTTGTGATAGACGTTGGTTTGAGACGGACTGATGTGTGTTCATTCCCACCACCAGTGGTGGTGGTGGGAATGATAATGGTGGTTGTGATGAAAATGGATGTGATGATGGTGGTGGGAGTGATGTCGTGAGTGACAATGGCGGTTGTGTTGGTGAAGGTGGGAGTGATAATGGTGGTTGTGATGAAAATGGTTGTGATGGTGGTGGTCGGAGTGATGTGAGTGACAATAACAGTTGTGTTGGTGTTGTTGTGAGTGATAATGGTGGTTGTGGTGGTGGTGGGAGTGATAATGGTGGTTGTGATGAAAATGGTTGTGATTGTGGTGGTGGGAGTGATGTTGTGATTGACAATGGTGGTTGTGATGGTGGTAGTTGGAGTGGAATTGAGTGACAATGGTGGTTGTGTTGGAAGTGATAATGGTGGTTGTGATGAAAATGGTTGTGATGGTGGTGGTGGGAGTGTTAATGGTGATTGTGATTTAAATGGTTGTGATGGGAGTGACAATGGTGGTTGTGATTTAAATGGTTGTGATGGTGATGGTGGGAGTGATAATGGTTGTGATGGTGGTGGTGGGAATGATAATGGTGGTGGTGGGAATGATAATGGTGGTTGTGATGAAAATGGTTGTGATGGTGGTGGTTGGAGTGATAATGGTGGTTGTGATGAAAATGGTTGTGATGGTGGTGATGGGAGTGATGGGAGTGATAATGGTGGTTGTCATGAAAATGGTTGTGATTGTAGAGGTGGGAGTGAAAATGGTGGTTGTGATGAAAATGGTTGTGATGGTGGTGGTGGGAGTGATAATGGTGGTTGTGATGAAAATGGTTGTGATGGTGGTGATGGGAGCGATAATGGTGGTTGTCATGAAAATGGTTGTGATGGTGGTGGTGGTGGGACTGATAATGGTGGTTGTGATGAAAATGGTTGTGATTGTGGCAGTGGGAGCGATGTGAGTGACAATAACAGTTGTGTTGGTGGTGTTGAGTGATAATGGTGGTTGTGATGGTGGTGGTGGGAGTGACAATGGTGGTTGGTGGTTGTGTTGGGAGTGATAATGGTGGTTGGTGGTTGTGTTGGGAGTGATAATGGTGGTTGTGATGAAAATGGTTGTGATGGTGGTGGTGGGAGTGATAATAATGGTGGTTGTGATGAAAATGGTTGTGATGGTGGTGGTGGTGGGAGTGATGTGAGTGACAATAACAGTTGTGTTGGTGGTGTTGGTGGTGGGAGTGATAATGGTTGTGATGGTGGTGGTGGGAATGATAATGATGGTTGTGATGAAAATGGATGTGATGGTGGTGGTGGGAGTGATGTCGTGAGTGACAATGGCAGTTGTGTTGGTGGAGGTGGGAGTGATAATGGTGGTTGTGATGGTGGTAGTTGAAGTGGAATTGAGAGTGACAATGGTGGTTGTGTTGGTGGATGTGGGAGTGATAATGGTGGTTGTGATGAAAATGGTTGTGATGGTGGTGGTGGGAGTGGAATTGTGAGTGACAATGGCGGTTGTGTTGGGAGTGATAATGGTGGTTGTGATGAAAATGGTTGTTAGGGTGGTGGTGGGAGGGATAATTGTGGTTGTGATGAAAATGGTTGTCATGGTGGTGGTGGGAGTGATAATGGTGGTTGTGATGAAAATGGTTGTGATGGTAGTGGTGGGAGTGATGATGGTGGTTGTGATGAAAATGGTTGTCATGGTGGTGGTGGGAGTGATAATGGTGGTTGTGATGAAAATGGTTGTGATGGTAGTGGTGGGAGTGATGATGGTGGTTGTGATGAAAATGGTTGTGATGTTGATGGTGGGAGTGATGTGAGTTACAATAACAGTTGTGTTGGTGGGGTTGTGAGTGATAATGGTGGTTGTGATGGTGGTGGTGGGAGTGGTAATGGTGGTTGTGTTGGGAGTGATAATGGTGGTTGTGTTGTGGAGGTGGGAGTGATAATGGTGGTTGTGATGGTGGTGGTGGTTGGAGTGATGGTGGTGGTGGTTGGAGTGATGTGAGTGACAATGGTGGTTGTGATGGTGGTAGTTGGAGTGGAATAGAGAGTGACAATGGTGGTTGTGTTGGTGGAGGTGGGAGTGATAATGGTGGTTGTGATGAAAATGGTTGTGATGGTGGTGGTGGGAATGATAATGGTGGTTGTGATGAAAATGGATGTGATGGTGGTGGTGGGAGTGATGTCGTGAGTGACAATGGCAGTTGTGTTGGTGGAGGTGGGAGTGATAATGGTGGTTGTGATGGTGGTAGTTGAAGTGGAATTGAGAGTGACAATGGTGGTTGTGTTGGTGGATGTGGGAGTGACAATGGCGGTTGTGATTGTCGTGGTGGTGGTGTGAGTGATGTTGTGATGGTTGTGATGATGGTTGTGATGTGTGTGTGTGTGTGTGAGTGACAATGGTGGTTGTGATGGTGGTAGTTGGAATGGAATTGAGTGACAATGGTGGTTGTGTTGGTGGTGGTGGGAGTGATAATGGTGGTTGTGATGAAAATGGTTGTGATGGTGGTGGTGGGACTCATAATGGTGGTTGTGATGAAAATGGTTGTGAGGGTGGTGGCGGGAGGGATAATTGTGGTTGTGATGAAAATGGTTGTGATGGTGGTGGGAGTGATAATAGTGGTTGTGATGAAAATGGTTGTGATGGTGGGAGTGATAATGGTGGTTGTGATGAAAATGGTTGTGATGGTGGGAGTGATAATGGTGGTTGTGATGAAAATGGTTGTGTTGGTGGAGTTGTGAGTGATAATGGATGGTTGTGATAGACGTTGGTTTGAGACGGACTGATGTGTGTTTATTAAAAGTGGATTCCTCTCCATTAAGCGTGTGTGTGTGTGTGTGTGTGTGTGTGTGTGTGTGTGTGTGTGTGTGTGTGTGTGTGTGTGTGTGTGTGTGTGTGTGTGTTATTTCTCCTTTTGTTTCCAAATTATGGTAAAATGTGTTTCATTTGTCACTCGTTTTGGGACGCAAATGGTAATCGTCATGTTAAAACTTGATGTGAAGGTAAATCTGGCGATGTCAACATTTTTTCAGGATCTTGCATCTCAATATTTGGCGTCCCACCACAGGTCATAATCCGTCCATAACGTCGTGCCATGTAACGTTTTTGAGCCGACCATCTCTCAATGGTGAAAAATCAATTAAAAAAAAAAAAATTCTCCGGATTCGTCCTCGTCACACACTCAGCGATTGTGACGTTACAATGGTTGGGCATGGTCACAATGATAGACAGAGACGTACATTGTTCCGGCTCATTTGGTTATCGACGAGAAGCAGACAAGATGTGGTTTCTCATCGCTGTCCTCATCCTGGTGCTCAGTTGTGGAATATCGCGACCAACACAGCAGGTAACGGGTTTGTAAGAGATAACGTACTCGGGGAAGGTACACCACACGACAGGAGATTCTTAGTTGTAGTGGTGGTTGTGTTGGTGGTGGTGGGAGTGGAATTGTGTGACACTGGTGGTTGTGTTGGTGGTAGTGGGAGTGGAATTGTGAGTGACAATGGTGGTTGTGTTGGTGGTGGTGGGAGTGGAATTGTGAGTGACAATGGTGGTTGTGTTGGTGGTGGTGGGAGTGGAATTGTGAGTGACAATTGTGGTTGTGTTGGTGGTGGTGGGAGTGGAATTGTGTGACAATGGTGGTTGTGGTGGTGGTGGTGGGAGTGATAATGGTGGTTGTGATGAAAATGGTTGTGATGGTGGTGGTGGTGGTGGGAGTGATGTTGTGATTGACAATGGTTGTTGTGATGGTGGTAGTTGGAGTGGAATTGAGAGTGACAATGGTGGTTGTGTTGGGAGTGATAATGGTGGTTGTGATGAAAATGGTTGTGATGGTGGTGGTGGGAGTGATAATGATGGTTGTGATGGTGGTGGTGGGAATGATAATGGTGGTTGTGATGAAAACGGATGTGATGGTGGTGGTGGGAGTGATGTCGTGAGTGACAATGGCGGTTGTGTTGGTGGAGGTGGGAGTGATGTGAGTGACAATGGTGGTTGTGATGGTGGATGTGGTAGTGATAATAGTGGTTGTGATGAAAATGGTTGTGATGGTGGTGGTGGGAGTGATAATGGTGGTGGTGGGAGTGATAATGGTGGTTGTGATTAAAATGGTTGTGATGGTGGTGGTGGGAGTGATGTAAGTGACAATGGTGGTTGTGATGAAAATGGTTGTGATGGTGGTGGTGGGAGTGATAATGGTGGTTGTGATGAAAATGGTTGTGATGGTGGTGGGTGTGATGTTGTGATTGACAATGGTTGTTGTGATGGTGGTAATTGGAGTGGAATTGAGAGTGACAATGGTGGTTGTGTTGGGAGTGATAATGGTGGTTGTGATGAAAATGGTTGTGATGGTGGTGGTGGGAGTGACAATGATGGTTGTGATGGTGGTGGTGGGAATGATGGTGGTTGTGATGAAAATGGATGTGATGGTGGTGGTGGGAGTGATGTCGTGAGTGACAATGGCGATTGTGTTGGTGGAGGTGGGAGTGATGTGAGTGACAATGGTGGTTGTGATGGTGGTAGTTGGAATGGAATTGAGAGTGACAATGGTGGTTGTGTTGGTGGATGTGGTAGTGATAATGGTGGTTGTGATGAAAATGGTTGTGATGGTGGTGGTGGGAGTGATAATGGTGGTTGTGATTAAAATGGTTGTGATGGTGGTGGTGGGAGTGATGTAAGTGACAATGGTGGTTGTGATGAAAATGGTTGTGATGGTAGAGGTGGGAGTGATAATTGTGGTTGTGATGAAAATGGTTGTGATGGTAGAGGGGGGAGTGATAATGGTGGTTGTGATGAAAATGGTTGTGATGGTGGTGATCATGGTGGTTGTCATGAAAATGGTTGTGATGGTGGTGGTGGGAGTGATAATGGTAGTTGTGATGGTGGTGGTGGTGGGAGTGATAATAGTGGTTGTGATGAAAATGGTTGTGATGGTGGTGGTGGTGGGAGTGATGTTGTGATTGACAATGGTGGTTGTGATGGTGGTAGTTGGAGTGGAGTTGAGAGTGACAATGGTGGTTGTGTTGGGAGTGATAATGGTGGTTGTGTTGAAAATGGTTGTGATGGTGGTGGTGGGAGTGATAATAGTGGTTGTGATGAAAATGGTTGTGATGGTGGTGGTAGGAGTGTTAATGGTGATTGTGATGAAAATGGTTGTGATGGTTGTGGTGGGAGTGATAATGATGGTTGTGATGAAAATGGTTGTGATGGTGGTGGTGGGAGTGATAATGGTTGTGATGGTGGTGGTGGGAATGATAATGGTGGTTGTGATGAAAATGGATGTGATGGTGGTGGTGGGAGTGATGTCGTGAGTGACAATGGCGGTTGTGTTGGTGGAGGTGGGAGTGATAATGGTGGTTGTGATGGTCGTGATGGTGGTGGGAGTGATGTGAGTGACAATGGCGGTTGTGATGGTGGTAGTTGGAGTGGAACTGAGAGTGACAATGGTGGTTGTGTTGGTGGATGTGGGAGTGATAATGGTGGTTGTGATGAAAATGGTTGTGATGGTGGTGGTGGGAGTGATAATGGTGGTTGTGATGAAAATGGTTGTGATGGTGGTGGTGGGAGTGATATGAGTGACAATGGTGGTTGTGATGAAAATGGTTGTGATGGTAGTGGTGGGAGTGATAATGGTGGTTGTGATTGAAATGGTTGTGATGGTAGTGGTGGGAGTGATAATGGTGGTTGTGATTGAAATGGTGTGATGGTGGTGATGGGAGTGATAATGGTGGTTGTGATGAAAATGGTGTGATGGTGGTGGTGGGAGTGCTAATGGTGGTTGTGATGAAAATGGTGTGATGGTGGTGGTGGGATTGATAATGGTGGTTGTGATGAAAATGGTGTGATGGTGGTGGTGGGAGTGATAATGGTGGTTGTGATGAAAATGGTTGTGATGGTGGTGATGGGAGTGATCATGGTGGTTGTGATGAAAATGGTTGTGATTGTGGGAGCGATGTGAGTGACAATAACAGTTGTGTTGGTGGTGTTGTGAGTGATAATGGTGGTTGTGATGGTGGTGGTGGGAGTGATAATGGTGGTTGTGTTGGGAGTGATAATGGTGGTTGTGATGAAAATGGTTGTGATGGTGGTGGTGGGAGTGATAATGGTGGTTGTAATGAAAATGGTTGTGATGGTGGGAGTGATGTGAGTGACAATAACAGTTGTGTTGGTGGTGTTGTGAGTGATAATGGTGGTTGTGATGGTGGTGGGAGTGATAATGGTGGTTGTGATGAAAATGGTTGTGATGTTGTGAGTGACACATGGTGGGAGTGATGTTGTGATTGATAATGGTGGTTGTGATGGTCGTAGTTGGAGTGGAATTGAGAGTGACAATGTTGGTTGTGTTGGGAGTGATAATGGTGGTCGTGATGAAAATGGTTGTGATGGTAGAGGTGGGAGTGATAATGGTGGTTGTGATGAAATTGGTTGTGATGGTGGTGTTGGGAGTGATAATGGTGGTTGTGATGAAAATGGTTGTGATGGTGGTGGTGGGAGTGATAATGGTGGTTGTGATGAAAATGGTTGTGATGGTGGTGTTGGGAGTGATAATGGTGGTTGTGATGAAAATGGTTGTGATGGTGGTGGTGGGAGTGATAATGGTGGTTGTGATGAAAATGGTTGTGATGGTGGTGGTGGGAGTGATGAGTGACAATAACAGTTGTGTTGGTGGAGTTGTGAGTGATAATGGATGGTTGTGATAGACGTTGGTTTGAGACGGACTGATGTGTTTATTAAAAGTGGATTCCTCTGCATTGTGCATTAAGCGTGTGTGTGTGTGTGTGTGTGCATGTGTGTGTGTGCATGTGTGTGTGTGTGTGTGTGTGTGTGTGTGTGTGTGTGTGTGTGTGTTATTTCTCCTTTTGTTTACAAATTATGGTAAAATGTGTTTCATTTGTCACTCGTTTTGGGACGCAAATGGTAATCGTCATGTTAAAACTTCATGTGACGGTAAATCTGGCGATGTCAACATTTTTTCAGGATCTGGCATCTCAATATATGGCGTCCCACCACAGGTCATAATCCGTCCATAACGTCGTGCCATATTACGTTTTTGAGCCGACCATTCTCAATGGCGAAAAATCAATTTAAAAAAAGAATTCTCCGGATTCGTCCTCGTCACACATTCAGCGATTGTGACGTCACTATGGTTGGGCATGGTCACAATGTCGGACAGAGCCGTACATTGTTCGGGCTCATTTGGTTATCGACCAGCAGCAGATAAGATGTGGATTCTCATCGCTGTCCTCATCCTGGTGCTCAGTTGTGGAATATCGCGACCAACACAGCAGGTAACGGGTTTGTAAGAGATAACGTACTCGGGGAAGGTCCACCACACGACAGGAGATTCTTAGTTGTCGTGGTGGTTGTGTTGGTGGTGGTGGGAGTGGAATTGTGTGACAATGGTGGTTGTGTTGGTGTTAGTGGGAGTGGAATTGTGAGTGACAATGGTGGTTGTGTTGGTGGTGGTGGGAGTGGATTTGTGACAATGGTGGTTGTGTTGGTGGTGGTGGGAGTGGAATTGTGAGTGACAATGGTGGTTGTGATGGTGGTGGTGGTGGGAGTGATAATGGTGGTTGTGATGAAAATGGTTGCGATGGTTGTGGTGGGAGTGATAATGGTGGTTGTGATGGTGGGAGTGATAATGGTGGTTGTGATGGTGGTGGTGGGAGTGATAATGGTGGTTGTGATGAAAATGGTTGTGATGGTGGTGGTGGGAGTGATAATGGTGGTTGTGTTGGTGGTGGTGGGAGTGGAATTGAGAGTGACAATGGTGGTTGTGATGAAAATGGTTGTGATGGTGGTGGTGGGAGTGATAATGGTGGTTGTGATGAAAATGGTTGTGATGGTAGAGGTGGGAGTGATAATGGTGGTTGTGCTGAAAATGGTGTGATGGTGGAGGTGGGAGTGATAATGGTGGTTGTGATGAAAATGGTTGTGATGAAAATGGTTGTGATGGTGGTGGTGGGAGTGATAATGGTGGTTGTGATGAAAATGGTTGTGATGGTGGTGGTGGTGGGAGTGATAATCCTTAAGAATCCCTTGAAGGTGAAGGTGCAGAATCACTTAAAATTTTAAATAATTCTCATATCCGAATCAATATTTAGATCTTCACCAAAATCGAATATATTTGTCCTCGTCAGTCCCTCAACCTGTCCACCAAGTTTCGTCCAAATCCATCCACAACTTTTTGAGATATCTTGTTCACAAACAAACAAACAAACACACAAACGGACAGACAGGGGTGAAAACAAAACCTCCATCCACCTGGCGGATGATAACACTGATTGCTGGTAAATGCCAAGCATCACCTGGGGAACTGGAAATTGAACGATTTATTTAATAGTTAAATTTCCGTTTCCCCAGTTGATGCTCGGCATGCACCAGCAATCAGTGTTATCATCGTGGTCTTGATGGTCCCTCAGTAGTAAAACATCCACATGTTTAAATCGTTGTGATCCCTCATCGTCGAGAGGTTGTGATGAGGAATATAAAGAGAGTTTATCTTTGGTTGGAAACTGCAGGTTTTCGGGTTAACTTTCCCCACCAAGCAAAGTTGGAATTTGTCCGTTCAAGGAAAAAGCTTCTTCATGGTCGTGTCCATGGAGGAATACTCACGGTATACTTTTTGTGTAACTGGTAACACTCATTGCACTCGTTTACAAGGTGGAAATTGATAACCGATAAAATACATATCGGGATTGGCAAAGCTTAGCAGGTTGCGCACTCACCTTGAGCTGTCCGACCTGGGTTTGAATCTTGATCCATGTATAAACTGCCACCCTGGTGTTTCACGTGCAGAGTGGTACATCAGTGTGTGTCCCAATCATCGGAGGAACGTTAAGCCAGAGGACCCGTCTGCCAGCACTCGTTTCTCACAAAGAGGAGGCGAGTTATCACCAGCATTCTGAACAAATCACAAATTGCTTCCCAAACCCTGTTGCAAAACTGCCCTTGATCACGAAACCAATATGACCAGTGGGAGTTCAATGAGGCCTTCATCCTGTGTCCACTGGATTGAAAACGGGCTGATGGATGATGGTGATGAAATGCATCTTGAAAAGTTGGGTCTAAACCCTTTTCTTAAACAGATGATAAAGTTTCCCCTAAAAAAAATTAAAAAATCACAAACATCTTGTTTCTCCCACCAGGGAGTAATGCATTCGCTCGTGTCCGTCCGTGTGTGTGTGTGTGTGTGTTCGTGAACAAGATATCTGGAAAAGTTCTGAACGGATTTGGATGAAAGTTGGTGGGATGATTACTCTTGGGATAAGGAAGAATTGATTAGTTTTTGGTGAGGCTCAGGATATTATTCCGGATCCAGGAATTTTTTTTCTGTTTTCCTTTTAAAAAACATTTTCTCTGTAATAATTGGACCGATTGAGAGCAAATTTTCACCATCGGAGGGACTCGGTCTGTAGAATATTTTAATGGTAATTATGACGTCACAGATCACGTGGTTCGGCCGCCATGTTGTTTTGAGTGAAAAACACTAAAATCCAATTTTCTCCAAAACACCTGAACAGAGAGGCAAAACTTTGTAGGCAGATTCGCATCCCCATGACGAACAAAAAGGTCAGCGAGCATGACGTCATGCATCACATGGTTTCAGAGTTATGACGTTTTTAAGCACAAACTTTTAAAACCTAGCTCCTCCCTCATTTGTGATCCAATCGAGGGGAAACTTCACAAATCTGTTCAGCATATCAGTCTACTAAAATGTCCTTTTTGAATTTGCGATAGGTCACGTGGTTTGGCAGACATCGTTCATTAAACGCAAATGATAAAAACATTTGTATCTATTGAACCACATCATTGATCGACGTCAAACTTCATACTGTAGTAGAAGTCATGAAGAGTAACAAGTTTGCAAAATTTGAAGATGATTGGATATACGGTCTGGAAGCTAGAAGTTATTGCGTGAAGAAGAAGAGTCTTCGACTGTGGACGATTAATTATTTATCACATGTACAAACTTGCAGGCATCGTTTGACACAATCTCCCAGGTTAATTTGAACCTCAAATAAAATTATAATTCCAGATTTGTCAATGGCTGAGGTATATTAACAAACGAATAAAACAGATTTGGCAAAATTCCAACTTAAAAAAAAAAACATCGCATATTCACTCAGGGTTGTGAGAGGCTGAAGAAGAAACCTCGCATGGGCTTCCCAGACCAAATAAATAATTCTGGTTCTGGCTCTGCGATTTTCAGGTTTATTACTCCCGCCAGGGAGTAATGCATTCAATCGTGTCCGTCCGTGTGTGTGTGTTCTTATGTTCGTGTGTTTGTGAACAAGATATCTGGAAAAGTTCTGAACGGATTTGGATGAAAGTTGGTGGGATGATTGCCCTTGGGATAAGGAAGAATTGATTAGTTTTTGGTGAAGCTCAGGATATTATTCCGGATCCAGGAATTTTTTTGGGAAAGATTTTTTCTGTTTTTCTGCATTAAAGCTTTTATTCTTATTCTTAAATGATGTTTTTCTCCTCTAATTCCGAGATATATCAAAATTAATTCTCTGACAGTTCGGGCCCACTTTCCTTTTCATTTATTGTTTTGGGGAGAGAGGATGTTAAAAAACAAACAAAAAAAAAACACCTTTAGAGGCCATTTTTCCCTGCAAGCAGGGGGTTGGCCTTTTTCGGGAACTGTGGTTGTTGTTGTTTTTCGGTCCCCTTTTTGAAGCAATGTTTTACGACCGGATGCCCTTCCTGACGCCAACCCTTTTTGCCGCCTTTAACGACAAGCAGGGAATTACCAGTGAACTGGTACTCAATTTGCCGACCTCGGAAGGATGACAGGCTGAGTCAACCCCCATGGCGTTAATTCAGCGATCGACCGGGATTCGAACCCAGGATCCTAGGATCCTAAGCCGGCACCCTAGCCGCTAGCCCAACACCAGGCTAGCCCAACAACATATAGAAAAAGGCCAACCCCCGCTTTGCGGGGAAAAATGGCCTCTAAAGGTGGTTATAGAGGATGTTAAACAAAACGTATTATTCCAACTTGACCCACGGCGGGAGTATGCGCTCTACTGAGTGGCGTTCTAGTTCTTTTATGTCACCAAGTTTTGGATTTTGAAAGCGAATTGTAAAAATATTGTTTAGTTTAATTTCAAATGTAATAAACGTTTCTCCTGTCCATGCCCTTGTCCATAGATTTTCCAGAATGATGCTGTGGAGGGAGCAATGATGTCCCAAGTTTGGGTTGTCCTGGTGGTCGCAATTGCGATCATTTTATTTGTCGTGGTACAATCATTTGAACCATTGGCCTGGTTCAAGTGGAAGATGCACAAAACAAAGCCCCGCACTCAGTGGTGAGGAACACAAGCGACGTTTACATCAATATTTTACTTTCTATCAACATCAATATTTTACTTTCTATCAACATCAATATTTTCATCCAAGGGGACAAGATAGCTCAGGAATTTAAAATGAATTCACGTTGAATTTTTACAAATAACTAGCAGAGGATCGACCCTCTGGGTGTGTCGAGTTTGCACATTACTTGCTGAAAAAGAACAGTCGGTGTTTTCCAAGAAAACTATAGATGTGTTTGTGTGGTCCGTCTTCGGGAACTTCAAAAGGGTTAACGGGGTCTAAAGTGTGTCAGGGTTGCAGGAGTTCAAAATGGTCTTTCGGGTCGACAATGTTCTTAAAGGGTTTTGGGTTCCAAAGGGTCTTAAGGGGTGCAAAGCTATATAGAGGTCCACGGGTTCTAAACAAAGATGCAAATGTCTAAAGGGTCTAAAAAGTCTTCAAAGGTCTAAGACAGTTAGTCCTACAGGGTATCATGGGCTCTTTAGGATCTCAGGGGTCTAAGTTCTAACGGGGTCCATTGGGTGTTAATAGTTAGTCTCCTCTAAGGGTTATAAAGGGTCTAATGGGGTCTACATACCTATAGGGTCGACAACCATGCACCCGCTCTAACCCACACGCGTGAACAAGTTACGTCATCAAGTCTACGATAGTTAAATTTAAGCTTATTTTGGACTCCTTTGTAGTTTATTATTAAATGTTATTTTTAGGTCACGATGCTAAATATAGGTCTTACCTCCACCACCGAAGGAGGCCACAAGTTACTTTTTCACCCTCTCGGTTTGTTTGTCTGTTTCTCTGTGAACAGGATATCTCAAAAAAAAGTTGTGGACGGATTCGGACGAAATTTGGTGGAGAGGTTGGGAATGTGGTTGTGGTTGGGATTCTTCACCATTGAGAGACGTGGCCAAAATAGATGCATAATATGATATTTGGAAACGTGGATGATTTATGACAAAACTTGGTGGAACAGTTGGGGTCGGCCTGAACTTAAAATGGATTCGATTTTGGTTCATGTCCGAATCCAGATCCGGCCTATCATTGGGAAACAAAACAGAAACTATTCAGCCAGGTGGAGGTATGCTCTCTACCGGGTACCTGTTCTAAGTTTTTCATTCAATGGTTAACACTGCAACCTTTGTACAAAGACTTTCAATATCGGCTACTGTTATTAACAATGCTGACATGGTTTGTTCAACTTTGTGATAATCCTCATACTCTGTCACAGAGCATCAATGCCACCGCCGAAGCAGCTTACTGAGCCAGGGTTGCACTGGGTGGTTTGCCATTGCCTTACCAGCAGTATTTCAGGCAGGAATTTGCAATTTGGCCATGGTCCCACCGATAACTCATCTCCTCTTTGTTTGCGAGGACACAGTGAGGATCTTTGTCATCCAACAACTAATGTTGGGAGACGCGACTCCCAGTTTTTTTTTCTTTTTTTTTATACACAAGATCGAGGCTCATGTAAGAGCTAACATTATTCACAAAAAGACAAACTGACACATAAAACATGAGATAAAGGGAGCAGGAGAGAACATGGGGGGAGAGAGGGAAGCACATTTGAATCCATCATTGCTTCAGATATGAAATCTTTCCTCTTCTCCAATGGCTTGATCTCTGATCATCAATTTGGTTTCAGACCTGGTCACTCTACTCTGGACATGCTGCTTCTGCTTTCTCAACAATGGATGGAGGTCCTCAATACCAAACAGGAAATTAGAGTTGTCTCCCTTGACATATTACGTGCCTTCGATACAGTCTGGCACCCCGCTCTGCTCACCAAACTCTCCTCTTTTGGTATCCATGGAAATGTCCACGCATGTCTGGCGGACTTCCTCTCTAGTCGTAGTCAACGTGTGGCCCTGAATGTGTTTCTCTCATCTGCTCTTTCTGTTCAGGCTGGAGTTCCCCAAGGCAGTGTTCTGGGCCCTGTGCTTTTTCTGGTCTTCATCAATGATCTCTCTGACTTGAAAATCCTCTCTATCTCTTTGCTGATGACTCTACTCTCTGTCGCTCCATTCTTCATCCCTCAGATCGGCAGTCTGCAGCCTCCTCACTCTCTGCAGACCTGGACAAAATCACAGACTGGGAAAACAAGTGGAACATGTCTTTCAATCCTGACAAATCTCACACTCTTACAATGTCTCTCCGAAAAGACCGACTGGACAACCCTCACATCCACTTTCTGAATAATACTATCCAAGAAGTTCTGTCACTCAAGCTTTTGGGTCTCACTATCTGTCATGATCTTTCCTGGGAAAACCACATTTCAAATCTGGCCTCCAAAGCCAGTCGCCGACTGGGCATCCTCCGTCGTGCGAAGTCCTTCCTTGGCACACCTGAGCTCCTCACCACGTACAAGGCTTTCATCCGCAGCTCAATGGAATACTGCTCTCCCCTCTGGGCTGGTGCCCCTGCCTCACACCTAGCTCGTCCTCACGCTGTTGAAACCAAAGCGTTCAGAATCATTGGAATCTCCCGCGATGAAGCGAACTCCAAGGGCCTCTCACTCACTCACCGCAGGCAGGTTGGTGGTCTTTCCGTCTTCTACCGACTCCTCTCTGGCCTTGCCCCCCCAGCTCTCTCTGGGCTCTGTCCTACAAATATTCCTACAGGTCGCACAAGATCTGCCTGCAACCCTCTTATGGTTAAACTGCCAAAATCAAGGCTCTCTGCTCACCTTCACTCCTTCATTCCTCTTTTCTCCCGCCTCTGGAACAAACTCCCTCACTCTCTTCAATCCAACTCCACCCTCCAGGTCTTTAAAACAGTTGTTCACCACCATCTCTTATCTTCCCCCATCCAAAACCTTGATCTTTTCTACCCCTGATAATTTTCACCCCAATTCCACTTTTTTGAAATACCAACTTCTGTCCTGGAAGTCCTTGGTGTCCTTGTGTTTTATACTTCTCCCCTCCCCCCCCCCCCCCCTTCCCACGCCTCCTCCCCCCAAGCCCTCTCCCTCCCACACATCTCCCTGCTCTCAAATGTTGTGTTTGTGGGTTCCCCTTCTCTCCCCATCTTGTCTTCCGCTCCCTCTTTTTATATATTTTGTTTGTCTGGTTGATTTGTTTGTGAAGTAAATGTTAGCTCTTTCACGAGCCTCGATTCAGTATACAAAAAAAAACAAAAAAAAAACAAGGACAACATTTGAGAGCAGCGACATCGGGAGATCTGTGGGGGGGAGGGGGGGGGAGAGGGCTTGGGGGAGGGAGGCATGGAAAGGGGGGAGGGAGTGGGAGAGGTGAAAAAAACACATGGACACTGCTTGGACTTCCAGGAAAGAAGTCAGTATTTCAAAAAAGTGGATCTGGGGTGAATTAACGGGGGTAGAAAAGACCAAGGTTTTGGATGGGGGAAGATAAGAGATGGTGGTGAACAGCTGTTTTAAAGACCTGGAGGGAGGAGTGGGATTGAAGAGAGTGAGGGAGTTTGTTCCAGAGGTGGGAGAAAAGAGGAATGAAAGAGTGAAGGTGAGCAGAGAGCCTTGATTTTGGCAGTTTCACCAGAAGAGGGTTGCTGGCAGATCTTGCGCGACCTGTAGGAATATTTTGGGGACAGAGCACAGACAGAGCTGGGGGAGCAAGGCCGGAGAGGAGTAGGAAGAAGACAGAAAGACCACCAACCTGCCTTTGGTGAGTGAGTGAAAAGTCCTCGGAGTTAGCTTCATCACGGGAGATTCATCGCCTAGTATAACATCCATTGGAGGAATGGCACACAGTGATGATTCACAGCCTGCGAAACAACGGGAAGAGTGTATTTCTTGGTCGGGATTCAAACCCAGGCAAGACAGCTTAGAGACAAGTGTGCGTACCTTGAGGCCATGTTTTTGCTTGAATATTTTTCACATTTTGTTTTGTTAAATTGCCTGAACTTAAAATGGATTAAATTGTTGTTGTTTTTTTTCACGGATCGACAAATAATACCCCATAATATCAAAGTGTTTTTTTTTTTTAAATAGAAATCTTTACAAAATAATAACAAATGAAAAGCTGAAATGTTTCGAGTCAACAAGTATTCATCAACTGCTTTGCTATGACACTCCAAATTGAGTTCGGATGCATCCCATTTCCTTTGATCATCCTTGAGATGTCTAGCTACAAGTTGATTGGAGTCCACCTGTGGCCAATTCAATAGATTGGACATGATTTAGAAAGAAACACACCTTTCTATAAAAGTCCCCCAGTTAACAGCTCATGTCAGAGCAGAAAATCGACCATGAAGCCAGTGGCGTCACTCGGGTTGGTGTCACCCCTCCCCCCCATGACCTCCTCCCGTACCAGACCATACAGAATCCTTCATAATGTTTTTTGTGCTAATGTTACTCGTAAATCGTAATTCCCGTATATCACTGAATGTAATGGCAATAGTGGTGACATAAACAACTAGCAAAATTAAAATTACACCTTTAAATTACAACATCATACGCACAGCCTAAATGTATTTACATTTACATAGTTTCGGTAAGAAAACAACAGAATTCGAAGTAAAAACGTTTAAGAACTACATCAAAATTATGTCGATTTTAACGTTAAACTTTATTGTTGCATGAGATACATTAATGGATTAGGTTTGCATCATCAATAACGGCCCAAATCATGTCGAACTTGTAGACAAAAGCATATGGAAATATACTCATAAATGAAATAATACCATAAAAATAAACAGGAACAAATACACAAGCATTTCAGCACTTGGTGAACATCTCGACTCATTCAGAACTTTCCTTTCCTGGCCTGAAAAGCTGCGAACTTGTGAATCACTTCGTCGAAATCAATGCCTTTCGCCAACTCACTTTCAATTGATAATATCGCAAGATCGGAAAGCCTTGACTGTCCCATGGTAGATCGCAAATAGTTCTTTATAAGTTTCAGCTTTGAAAAGCTCCTCTCACATGAAGCCACAGACACACAGATCGTCAGAAATAATTTTAGGCTTCGTGAAAGGGTTGGGACCGAGTGGTTCGCACCAACCGGAGCTGTTTTCGGATGACGTGCTGATGTCCTTTGACTTCGCGCCAGGCTCTGGGCCGACCGGGCCGACGTGGTGTGTGGTGCTGATATTTTGAGAGGCTTGATTTAATACCCCAACCTCTCAACCCCAGCTCCTTTTCTGCTACCCCGCCGTTATTATTTGCTGGTATTTTTTTTTTTTTAGTGAAAGCCCACAATATATTATATCCTTATATATATGTGCTTATATATATATATGGACTTCCGCTTCCGGTCCGCTCGAGCAAGGAGGCTTACTTCGATCTCTCCACAGCATCGAAGTCCTTTCCAAGGGTGTGGTGCTGACCGGGCCGCCGTGGTGCTGACCGGGCAAACGTGGCGTGGTGCTGACGGGGCCCCCGCAGGCGTGATGCCCCCCCCCCCTACAATTTCCATGTTTTAAACGTTTCCCAGTGTGTACCCTGGATTAGAAAAGGTACACCGTATCCCTGCGTGTCCTAAGAGACGACTAAGAGGGTTGCGTCAGGAAGGGCATCCGGCCATAAAAACATTGCCTCAAAAAGAGAACCATCACAATTACAACTACATATGGGCAGGGTACAGCCCAAAGTGGAGATCGGTTTCTGAGGTTTCGGACATGGAATGTTGGGACAATGACAGGGAGATCAGGAGAAGTGGTGGAAGTATTGGTCAGAAGAAGAGTGGACATATGTTGTGTGCAAGAGACGAGATGGAAGGGAAGTGGTGTGAGAATGGTGAAGGGTAGGCAGAGACAGAAATACAAGTTTGTGTGGCAAGGGTGCCTGGAGGGCGTGAATGGTGTTGGTGTCCTGTTTTCTGAGGAGTTTGTCGACAGTGTGGTGAGTGTGACTGGAGTGAGTGATAGGTTGATGATGGTGAAAATGATGATTGGAAAGCTCTTGGTGAACGTCATCTCGGGATATGCTCCGCAGGTTGGTCGGAGCAATGAAGAGAAGGACAAGTTCTGGTGTGCGATAGAGAAGCTGATGGAAAACGTGAAAAATGAGGAAGTTGTTGTGGTAGGAGGAGACCTAAATGGACATGTGGGAAGGAGTATGGATGGTTTTGAGGGAGTTCATGGGGGTTACGGATATGGTGTGAGAAATGAAGGTGAAAGGCTTTTGGAGTTTGCTGATGGAGCTGATTTGTTGATTTATAATACTCAGTTCCAGAAAGAGGATAATAAGCTTGTTACATACACGTCAGGTGGGTCGACGACAACCGTTGACGACCTGATGGTGCGTAGGCGAGATAGGGGGCACCTCTGGGACACAAAGGTGATCCCGGGGGAGGAGGCTGTTTCACACCACCACTTGGTTGTCTGCGACATAAGGGTGAAAGGTGCGAGGAGAGCTCGGCGGGTGAAGTACCAACCGAGAATGCAGGTGTGGAGGTTGAAAGAGGTGACAGTAAGGGAGGCATTAAAAGAGAGGCTGAGTAGGGTAGAGGATGATGTGGTTGAGCTTGAAAGTGGTTGGATGTCAATGAAAGCTAGTCTGTTGGGAGCCGTTGGTGAGGTATGTGGATGGACAAAAGGACCACCGAGGCACTCGGAAACATGGTGGTGGGATGATGAAGTTGGAAAGAGGATTGACGAGAAGAGGAAGAAGTTCAAGGAGTGGCAGAAGGCGAAGGGTACGGGAGCAGAAACAGCAGAGCATGAAAGTTATAAGGCAGCCAAGAAGGCTGCAAAGAAAGAGGTAGCAAAGGCGCAGGAGGCATGTAGGAGAATGTTCGGAGAACGCTTGGGTTCGGAAGAGGGTCAGAGAGCAGTATTCAGGATTGCAAAGCAGATAGCGAAAGATGTGTGATGTGATGGGGGTGAGTTGCTTGAAGGATGAAGTGGGACAAATCGTTGTGGACCCAGATGGAATTAAAGGAAGATGGAAAAGATATATGGAAATGCTGTTGAATACAGAGAATGAATGGGATGGCAACATTGAGAGTAACCCAGTTTTAGGACCGGCAGAGAAGATAACTGAGAAGGAAGTTGAGGAAGCGATAAAAGCAATGAAGAGTAGAAAAGCGGGAGTGCCGACGGGAGTTGTGGGAGATATGTTGAAGGCAGCAGGAAGTTGGGGTGTGAAGAGAATGACAGAGATCTGTAATCTGGCGGTGAAAGAAGGCTGCATTCCAGTGGATTGGGAACCGAGTACCCTCGTCCCTCTATACAAGGGGAAAGGTGACCCTCTAGAGTGTGGCTTGTACCGAGCGATAAAGTTATTGGAGCATGGAATGAAGGTATTGGAAAGGGTGTTGGAGAGGAGTATAAGGAAGAAAGTGAAGATCGACGAAATGCAGTTTGGATTTATGCCAGGAAGAGGAACGACAGATGCGCTTTTTATTGTGAGACAGTTGCAGGAGAAGTACATGGAGAAGAGGAAGAAGTTGTTTCTTGGGTTTGTTGATCTGGAGAAAGCATTCGATAGGGTTCCACGCAAAGTATTGACATGGGCAATGAGGAAGTTAGGAGTGGAGGAATGGTTGATCAGAGTGGTGATGGCAATGTACAAAAGAGCGCGCACAGCTGCAAGGACGAAGGACGGGAACAGTGGTGAATTTGAGGTGAAGGTGGGAGTGCATCAGGGGTCGGTACCAAGTCCACTACTATTTGTAGCTGTGATGGAGGTGCTGGCTCAGAACGTAAAGGAGGGTTTACCGTGGGAGTTGTATGCAGATGATCTGGTGTTGATTGCGCAAAGTATGGATGGACTGAAGGAAAAGATGAACAAGTGGAAGGGATGTATGGAGACAAAAGGTCTGATGGTGAATATCGGAAAAACAAAGGTGATGGCAAGTGGTAAAGCATGTGGTGAGGTGGAAAGAACTGGGAAGTGGCCCTGTGCTGTGTGCAGGAAGGGTGTCGGAGTGAACTCCATTCAATGTACAATGGGCGCTGAGTGGGTTCATCAAAAATGTAGTGGTCTGAGAGGGTCATTAACCAGTGCGGCAGCTACATTCAAATGTAAGGTGTGCACAGAGGGAGCTGCAGATGGAGGAAATGTTGAGTTGGATCTTGGAGACGGCGTGAAGCTGGAAGGTGTGAAAACATTTTGCTACCTCGGAGACATGCTGAATGGAGAAGGTGGATCAGACTCGGCAATGGTTGCTAGAGTGAGATGTGCATGGAAGAAGTTTC
The DNA here is from genome assembly GCF_964187855.1 of Myxine glutinosa. Taxonomy (NCBI): domain Eukaryota; kingdom Metazoa; phylum Chordata; class Myxini; order Myxiniformes; family Myxinidae; genus Myxine; species Myxine glutinosa. The sequence goes on from NC_136269.1 coordinate 128,391,947, forward strand.
GGGAACTGAGTGGCGTGCTGATGAGGAGGGGAGTGCCGTTGAAGCTGAAGGGAAAGGTGTATGCTGCATGTGTGAGAAGTGTTATGATTTATGGGAGCGAGACATGGGTAATGAACGTATAGCAGCAACGAAGGTTGGAAAGGGTGGAAATGCGAATGGTTCGATGGATGTGCGGAGTATCGTTGAGAGAGAGGAAGACAAATGATGAATTGCGAAAAATGATGGGAATAGAGCCTGTGATTGATGTTGTGAAGAGGAACAGGTTGAGATGGTTTGGTCATGTGTTGAGGAAGGATGAAAGTGACTGGTTGAGAAGAGTGATGGAAATGAATGTAGAAGGAAGTAGACGAGACGAGACGGGGAAGACCGAGAAAGACTTGGCTAAAGATGGTGGAAGAAGAAATGTGGGCAAGGGGGTTAACAAGGAGATGCAGAAAATAGGGCAAGATGGAGAAGATTGTCATGAGGACCGCAAGGCTAACCCCCGCTGTAGCAGGGAAAATGGCCTTAAAATGCATGTTGTTGTTGTTGTTGTGAAAGGATTGGGAGAGATTCTACGAAGTCCCATTCAGCTATGAATGTCAAAACGTCTAATGTTGCCCAATATTTGGCTTCTTTCAGATCAATCTCAGCTGCTTTCAGGTGCCTTCTCAGCCTTGGTATTTCTATTAAAAGCTCACTCTCGGATACCTCATCATAGAAAGTGGTCAATTTTGGAATGGACACCTTTAACTCTTCTTCAGTGGCAGATATGAGACTCTTCACTTGAACAGCCTCAAACATGGCTGCTACTTCTTTGATGGCTCTTGATCTTATCTGGAGTTCAGAATGAAAGCGATCAATGCACTCAAGCATCGGCCTCTTATTTTCAGTAATATAAATAGAATCCTAGAAATACTTCTTTCACTTCAACGTTCCTATTGTTGATTTTTACATATCTGATCACTTCGGACATCTGGTCAGTATGTGATATGTCAGGTGTGCTGTCGAACATGATCCCAAAGTACTTCGCAGATTTTATGTCCATGACAAGCTTCTCCTTCACATGATTTGCCAGGGCACTTGTAAACTCATTCTAAGTTTTTGGTGCAAGGTAAGAGACTGATACTTTAAGTTTACATGTGATGCGCTTTAATCTCATTAGGTGCTCTTTCAGCACTGGATCATATTTTGAAAGCATCTCAACCATCTCAAGAAAGTTCCCTTTATTCAATGAAGATTCATCTTCCTTGTGGCCACGGAATGCCAGATTCTGCTTGGCAAGAAACAATGTGATATCAAGCAATCTGTGCAAGATGTCCCTCCACTTTTTCTTCTCCATTTCCATCAAAGCAATAGTTTCAGCGTCAATGGTTTTGTGCAGCCTCAGTCCTGCTGCCAATGTTTTCCACTTTTCAAGGCAACGTAGGTGCTCTTCGGATGTCTCATGGTTATGTACTTTCAGGCTCAGTTTCCACCACTTCTGAAACCCAGTCACAAATTTGGATGTCGTATCTGTGGCACTAACGGCAAACAGTCGGCAGCAAAAACAATATAAATTCTCGCTGACAAGTGAGTGAACCATCCATGACCGCAGAATTTTCTCACCATTTGGAATCACCTTGTAAAACCACTCTTTTGAAAGCTGGCGCACATCTCCCTTTGCTTCTGCATCTTTCCTTGCCGCAACACTGAAAGGCCCATCTTTGTTCTGGAAAAAAGCACTTCCCCTTTTGATGATTTCAACCCGAAAATGATCTGGAACTGGTATCTTCCAGAAAGAAACATCACATAAAATTTGCACATCTTTCTCCTTGACGTCACTCATCTCATTTACAGTATCATGGCTAGAGTCACTTTCAGCACTCTCTTCTGCTTCAAATTCTGCCATTTCCACTCCTTGCTCTTCTGCAGAATGCATGCTAGCATCAGAAGAATCAGCTTCATCAATTGGAGACTGACGAGCAGCGTCTTTTGATGAACCCCGGCCATCATCCGGTCTTTTGACATATTGAAGCATGGATCCAGCAAGTGTTTTGAATGATGTAATTCTTGCCTCTTTTGCGTTCTTTTGCTGACATCCACTTGGCCTCTTTGATATTGATTTATGCACTCCATGTGGCATGATAGAATATCCCTGCACAAAAAATAAATAAGACAAATTAGAAATATTTCAAACAAAATATATAGTTGTAAAAATATAGAATAATATGTGATAAATACAGTTGTAAATTCCTTAACTGTAATTGTAACCGTAAAGGTTCAGGTTATGTAATAGAGGAGCACTGCGCAAATGAGATCTCAGGAAACCTTGGGTCTCGCACAGAAGCCGTTTATTCGTTGGCTCCGTGAAACTACAACACGAGACGAGCATGAAATTACCGACAGATCTCATTACAAGCTACAAAAATGGCAATTCACAATTTCGGCTTCGATACAAAAAACTACACTTCTTGTCGTTCTGTACGAGAAAACAGCAATGGCGAATAAGGAACGTTAACAATGATTACACCTCAAATCGAATTCTTCCATTTATAGTTTAGGAGTCGCGGAAGGCGAGAGAACGAGGCCATTCGTAGGGTTCGAAGATGGTTTATTGTAACAGCAAGATCCAGCACACTAAACTCGAACGGAAGTCAGCATGCTTATATAAAGCCAAAAGCCCTCTTCGGAGGGCGTGGCTCCGGCAACCGCGCGTGCGTCACGTCCGCACAACCACAAGTCCAAAAGGCCCGTGCATGTGTATTATGCCCAAATAAGGTAACCACATAAGGTAACCGCCACATGCGGTTACCTGCACATAAGGTAACCGCCACATACGTCCCCCCAGAATGCACTCCACGGGCCTATGCGTAGGCCGAGGTGACCGAGGGGCTGGGCAAGTCCTCGGGGGAGGCTGCCGAGGTTCCTCGCGGGCCTCCCGAGGTTGCAGGTCGTGGGTGCAGTGCCGAGAAGGCTCGAGCGGTGCACGCGAAAAGTGGGTGAGCCAACCGAGGGGCTGGTCAAGGCCTCGGGGGAGGCTGCCGAGGTTCCTCACGGGCCTCCCGAGGATGCAGGGTCGGAGAAGTAGTTGCGGTTGTAGTTGTAGTTGCGCGAGGGTGACGAAGCGGCCGTGCCACTAACGTCAGCGCGCGCGAAGGTGACGAAGCAGCCGTGCCTTCGGAGGGTCTTGGAATAGGTTCGCCCCTCCGGTCATAGAGGAGGAGCGGAGTGCAGTGCGCGAACCTCATAGTCATGGCCGTCGTCGTTACCGAAACTCCGGCATTTCGAAACCGCGTTCGAAACTGCGCCCGAAGCCGTGCGGGAGAAGCCGGCGTCACCAGCTTAGGTGGCTTCCCTGGCTAGGGCGCGCTTGCCGTGTTCGTTCGCAGCCCCCGAATCCGTTCGGGGGCAGTCGGAGGTCACCAGTTTAGGAGTCGCAGAAGGCGAGAGAACGAGGCCATTCGTAGGGTTCGAAGATGGTTTATTGTAACAGCAAGATCCAGCACACTAAACTCGAACGGAAGTCAGCATGCTTATATAAAGCCAAAAGCCCTCTTCGGAGGGCGTGGCTCCGGCAACCGCGCGTGCGTCACGTCCGCACAACCACAAGTCCAAAAGACCCGTGCCCGTGTATTATGCCCAAATAAGGTAATCACATAAGGTAACCGCCACAATAGAAACAAATGTCCTTTAAACGACCAATGTGATAAACGTTTTATGTATCACTATCAAGGAAACGAATGAGATTACTGATTACATACCAACTATGGATCCTTAATGAATCTCACGCAAGACTTCAGTGTTCACTCTCAGCACGATGTTCTCCGGTTCGTAGACCAAACATGGCCGCTACAAATCGCGTCACCACATGATCGTGCTCCAGATCGTGAAACTTCCAAAGACTTCACTAATTAAAAGATGGAAATAGCTATGGGGCCTAATGTTCCCGGTGTACGTCACAAAATCAATATGTAAAATGCTGTTAAGAAAAACAAGGTGTGAACCACCGTTAAAACCTCATTCCCACAGCTGCTACACCGCCATAACCTTTAGCATGGCAAAACCGAAATGAAAGGTTTGCTTGGTTATGAAAACTCATCTGGTTGGCAGTCATTACAGTAATATTTCTTATATTATATGAATACTAACAACATAATTGTTTTGTAAAATCTTTCCACATTCAATTACAACATTATTAGTTTCAACATTATTAGTAAATGAGTGGAAGCCTTTTTTATTTTCTCCTTCTTTTCCTTTAATTACTACTTCATTCTCAAAAAAGTTATTGATATAGGTTCACAAATACTAATTACCACAACATTGTAGCTAAAACACCAGAAAATTTGACAAAAGCAGCGACTATAAAAACACCAGCGGCAACGAAAACAGCGCGTGCTTGTGGCACGTGCAGACGAAACCACGTGATTCGAAGCATCATTGTAATTGGGTAATAATGACCGCTCTGACCGGAGCGTAATAGAAGGTTCAAAAAGCAAATTAACACGTTGTTTTAGCCTTGTAGGTATATTGATAGATGTAAGCTGGGCTTACGGAAAATGTTTTTGTTGTTATAACTAACAACAGGGATATTTTTATAAAAATTATTAAATTTTTGCTGAAACACTAAAAATTTGGTGTCACCCTCTTTGATAGTGTCACCCGGTGCGGTCCGCACCCCCCCCCCCCGCACCTCCCTAGTGACGCCAGTGCATGAACTCCAAGGAACTTTCCGTGGAATAATAATAATAATAATAATAATTCATTTATTTTGTATAGCGCTTTTCCAGAAGCCCAAAGGCGCTTTGACAGAGTGCAAAACATAATGCATAACAATAGATGAAAACAACAAGTGCAAAAAGACAAGAATCAATAGGGAAATATTTAAAGCAAAAGGAGGGAGAAGGAGAAGAGATAGTCAGGGGTTAAATGCTGTGGGTTGAATGTTGAATGCAGTGCTGAACAGGTGGGTCTTGAGTGATGTTTTGAATGTGGTGAGTGAGGAGTAGTCTCTGATGGTGTGAGGTAGTGAGTTCCAGAGGGTGGGAGCAGCGATGGAGAAGGCCCTGTCCCCCCAGGATCTGAATTTGGTCCGGATGGGGAGGGGGGGGGGGGGGTCAGGAGGTTTGTACCAGCAGAGCGGAGGTTGCGGGTGGGAGTGTGTCTGGAGAGGTCAGCCAGGTAGGATGGGGCCAGGTTATGGAGGGCTTTGTAGGTCAAGAGGAGGATTTTGTACTGGATTCTCTGGGAGATGGGGAGCCAGTGAAGCTTGTAAAGGACGGGGGTGATGTGGTCACGGGTCCGGGAATGGGTGAGTAGACGGGCAGCGGAGTTCTGAATGTATTGGAGTTTATTGGTGATTGTTGAGGGTGAACCATAGAGGAGGCTATTGCAGTAGTCCAGACGGGAGGTGATGAAGGCGTGGATGAGTGTTTCTGCAGCCGTGGAGGAGAGGGATGAGCGGAGACGGGCGATGTTTTTCAAGTGAAAGAAGGCTGTCTTTGTGATCTGTTTAGTGTATTTGTCGAAGGAGAGGGTTTGGTCAAAGATGACGCCAAGTTTCCGGATGAGAGGGGAGGTGGATACTGGGATACCGTCGATGTTGAGGGCAAAGTTATGGGTGGATTTTGTGAGCGTTTTTGGGCCAATGATGATTATTTCAGATTTATCACAGTTAAGTTTGAGGAAGTTGATTTGAAGCCAGGATTTTATTTCAGAGATGCAGTTTGTCAGGATAGAGTGGGTGTCGGTGGAGACGGACTTGGTGGAGATGAAAAGCTGGATGTCATCGGCGAAGCAGTGGAATTGGAGACCATGACGGTGGATTAAGTGACCGAGGGGGGACAGGTAAAGGATGAAGAGGAGGGGGCCAAGAACTGAACCTTGGGGGACACCTTGGGGGAGGGGAGCAGTGGGGGATTTGCAGTTATTGATGGAGATGAACTGGCGTCTGTCAGAGAGGTATGATTTAATCCAAGAGAGGGCAGTGCCGGTAACGTTAAAGGTGGATTCAAGTCGGGTGAGGAGAATGGTGTGATCGATGGTGTCAAAGGCAGCGCTGAGGTCGAGGAGGACGAGAATGTTGAGGTTGCCAGCGTCAGAGGAGAGGAGAAGGTCGTTGGTGATTTTGAGGAGAGCAGTTTCAGTACTGTGGTTGGAGCGGAATCCGGATTGGAATGTTTCATACAGGTTATTGGCAGAGAGGTGATGTTTGAGTTGAGTGGCTACAGCGCGTTCCAAAACTTTCGACAGAAAGGGTAGGTTGGAGATGGGTCTGAAGTTGTTTAGGGTGTCAGGGTTTAGACCAGGGTTTTTTTAGAATGGGGGTAACAGCAGCAATTTTGAGGGATGGTGGGACGATGCCTGTAGACAGGGAGGAGTTTATTGTTGCAATGATAAGTGGAGAGAGAGCAGGGAGGGAGGCCTTGACAAAGCTGGAGGGGATGGGGTCAAGAGTGCAGGTGGCAGTTTTCATTCCTATGAGTTCAGAGAGGTCAGTAGGGGAGACCGGGGAGAATTGAGACAGGGGAAGGCAGGATAAGGGGGGCAGGTGGTTGGAGGGGGAGCGGGTGCGGCGGTGGTCAAGCTGTTGTAGATGTTGTCAATTTTGCGTTGGAAGAAAGAAAGGAAGGAGATGCAGTTGTCTACTGTGAATGACTGGGTGGTGGTGTCCAGGGGGCGGAGGAGTTTGTTTATTGTCGAGAAGAGTGCTTTTGGGTTTCCAGAGCCAGAGTGGATAATTTGAGAGTAGTAGGCGGAGCGGGCGTGGGAGAGGGCATCTTTGTAGTGTTGTAGGTGGTCCTTGTAGGCTTGGGAGTGAACTGTGAGACCTGTTTTATTGCGGAGTCTTTCAAGTTGGCGAGCACGAGTTTTCATCAGGCGGAGTTCAGGGGTAAACCAGGGAGCAGAATGGGTGAAAGAAACTGTTTTGGTTTTTACAGGCGCAATCTGGTCAAGGCAGGAGGAGAGAGTGTGGTTGTAGTAGTCAGTGAGGTCGGAAGGGGTGTGGAGGTCAATGAAGGGAGAAGTGGACATTTTTTCAGAGAGGGTGGATGAGAATGAGGTAGGTGAAAGAGCGTTTAGCTTACGGAAGTTGATAGTGCAATAATGTCTTGGTGTTGGGGTGGGGATGTTGATGGTCATAGTGATGGCTAAGTGGTCAGAGAGGGTGAGGTCAGAGCCAGAGAGATGGTGCAAAATTAATCCAGTGAAACTGGATTCGAGATAGAATTGTGAGGAGGCAGAGATCTGGGGAAGGATATAAACAATTTCTAGAGTTGAAAGTTACCAATGGCACAGTGAGCTCCATCATTCGGAAATGGAAAAAATATGGAACTACTCAGAATCTTCCTAGGGCTGGCCGTATGACCAAACTGGGTAACCGGGCGAGAAGGACCTTGGTCAGAAAGGTGACCAATAACCCAATAACCACTCTGACAGAACTACAGAGTTCCTTGACTGAGATGGGAGAACCTGCCGGAAGGACAACAATCTCTGCAGCACTTCACAAATCTAGGCTTTATGGGAGAGTGGACAGACGGAAGCCACTCCTGAGAAAAAGGAACATGACTGCATGCTGGGAGTTTGCAAAAAGGCAGGTGAAAGACTCTTGAGAGTATGAGGCAAAATATTCTGTGGTCTGATGAGAAGAAAATTCAACTCTTTGGCCTGAATGGAAAGCGCTACTACACCGAGCACAGCTCATCGCCCATCTTATACCATTCATTCCGTGAGGCATGGTAGTGGCAGCATCATGTTATGGGGTGCTTTGTCATCGTGAGGGACTGGGAGACTTGTGAGGATAGAGGGAACAAAGACAGGAGCGAAGCACAATCAAATCCTAGAGGAGAACTTGCTTCGGAGTTCAGACTGCAAAAGACCTTAGAGCTTAGACTGTGGCGAAGATTAGTTTTATTATACTTGGGCTAAGGCTTGTAATAGAGCTGACGCACACACACACACACACACACACACACACACACACAGACATGCTGACGAGACAAACACTTAAAAGAGTTACCGTCACTTGCCGGGATACTCTGGATGCCAGAGACGTCATAACAATGGCGCCGCTTTTCTCACTGTACTCAGCAGGGCATTTCCTTGAGAAATTTCCTCCTCCTCATCAATGCAAACCGATGGGCATTATCAGTGCCCTATCCTTTCAAGCAAGGAAGCAGCACGTACCATTTTAAAAGTCTTTGGTGTGACTTGAACCGGTCCAAACCAGATGGGTGTTTTTTGGAGACACCGTCTCCTTACTGGATTGCCATTGGCTCCCTATGGGAGCTCATCCGCCCTTTGCCAGGTGTTGTTTTTGGTCCTGTCAGGGTGTCACAGTCACCCTCCCCATTAACAAAGCCAGTGATGGGTGTCGGTTTAGTCACCGATAACCTGACCATGCGGCAGGTAGCACTGGGTTACATGTTACCAGTGGCAGTCCCAAAAGACTGACCTGACCAAAACCTGATTTCCGTTCCAACAGGACAATGACCCCAAACATATAGCCAAAGCAACACTGGAATGGCTTTTGAACAAGAATGTGAAAGTCATTGAGTGGCCCAGCCAAAGCCCAGACATGAATCCCATTGAGAATCTGTGGAATGACTTAAAGATTGCTGTTCACCGACGCTCTCCATCCAACTTGATGCAGCTTGAGCAAATCTTCAAGGAAGAATGGGAGAAACTCCCCAAATCCATATGTGCAAAGCTGATACAGACATATGCAAGAAGACTTGAAGCTGTAATCACTGCCAAAGGAGCTTCTACTAAGTAGTGACTCAGTTGAATAATTATGTAAATTAGATATGTCTGTATTTCCTTTTAAATTACTAGGGCATGCCCGTACTATATCTATATCTAAAATTATATCCCCCCCTCTATTTACATGAAATGGTTTGGTCCAAAGCGAATGGCTTGCGAGTACGGTGACAATCCCCCCCCCTCTATTTACATGAAATGGTTTGGTCCAAAGCGAACGGCTTGCGAGTACGGTGACAATCCCCCCCCTCTATTTACATGAAATGGTTTGGTCCAAAGCGAACGGCTTGCGGAGTTTGGTAAAGAAATCGCCATAGCGTGCACAAAAGCGCAGGAAAGCGAAAGAATCGCAAATTAGTTTTAATTAGTTTTAAAACATAGTTTAACGGCAACATAGTTTGCCAACGTGAAATAAATGAATACGCTCTCAAATGTGCCGTCCGAGGCAGAGTCTGTTCGCCACGTTCGGCACACGTGATAGCTCGCTGCTCTCTGATTGGTTGAATCGTTTTTTGGACATAGCTCGGTAACTACTTCTCCGATTAATATGAAACCTTGAAAAGGCACATCCTCGGGTCCCCAGCAATATACCTGGCAAGTTTCAAGTATATCGGACCCGTGGTTGTCGAGAAACAGCGGTCACAGACAAACAAACATACAAACATACACACAGAGATTAGTGGAATTATAGATAGATGTTGTAGACAATTTTTAAAATGCCACTTTGATATTATGGGGTATGATGTGAAGATCAGTGACAAAAAACTCTCTATTTAATCCATTTTGAATTCAGGCTGTAACATAAAATGTGAAAAAGTCAAGGGGTGTGAATACTTTGTGAAGGTAATGTTTCTCGTTTGGTATCATGCATTTCTTCTGGTTGAATGTTGAACTTTGCCTGCATGCGGAGCTTTTCAAACGCAGCGTGGAAAGCCACCGCCGGAAACGGGGGACAGCTGAACGTGCGACCATATAAATGCATAGGCAGACACCACACTTCACTGTATAATAGATGCCGCACTTGATTTTAGCTCAAACTGACAAGTACCGTCTTTGTTTCTTGCAGTTTTCGACGTGGCCGGAGACATTTGCAGAAAAAAATGGGGAAGAAAGAGCAGCCATTGCCTGAGGAGGTTCAGGAAACGGAAGTAATGGAGATGCAGGAAGTAAAGAAACAGCTGGATCGAATAATAAAAGAAAGAAATGCATTGTTAGCTAAACAAGAATTGCAGGAACAACAATTAGAGCGAAAAAAGTTGTGGCTGAGAGAGAAAGAAAAAGTGCAGGAAAGGCGTGAAAAGTTGTTTCGAAAAGAAGAAGAACTGAAAGAAAGAAAGCGATTAGTTCAGCTCAGAGAGCAAGAGGTGCAGGCAAAGGATGTGCAACATAGATATGAGGAAGAGGTATGGATGAAAGAGAAAGAAAAGCAGAAGAAAATAGAGGAAGAACAGCAAATGGAAGAGGAAATGAGGAGAACAGATGAGGAAGAGCAGATGCAAAGTCATGATGAAAAGCTAAAGGAAAGAAAGCTGGCAGAGTGGAGGCAAATCCAACTGGAAGATCAGAAAGAACATGCGGAATTTGAACAATGGAAGGAATCGGTATGTCAGGAGCATACACGAAGAATGATTGAGATCCGACAAAAAGAGCAAGAAGTTCTAAAGAGTGAGTGCATGGTGGAGGAATTAGAGAAAGAGATTTGGAAAAAGGGAATGGAGCGCGAACAACTGCAGGCTCAATTCGAAAAAATGAAGGCGTTAAAAGAAGCGGAGATAAAGCACAGAGAGCTTGAGACACGCCGACAAGAGGAAGAGGTTAGCGAACGAGAACGGGAAGTTGAGAGAAGGGAGAAAGCGGTACACCGAAGAGTAGAAGAGGACCGTGTGCGGCAAGAACAATTTGTAGAGACAAAGACAAGAAAAGAGGAAGAGTTGTTGTGCAGAGAGCAAGAGGCACATCGACTGGAGCAAGAGATTTGTAAAATGGAAAACGATGCGCTTGCACGGGAACACGAGGCTTGGCAAAGTGAGCACAAGCGAAGAGAACAGGAAAAACACAGGGTGACGGATCAGGGAATAAAAGATCCGTTTGAGAAATTTCATGAGATGAAAGAGGAGGTAGAAGCAAGTGTGTGTGCAGAGGGAGAAGCAAGTGTTAGTGTAGAGGAGGTAGAAGCAAGTGTTAGTGTAGAGGCAGAAGCAAGTGTTAGTGTAGAGGAGGGAGAAGCAAGTGTTAGTGTAGAGGAGGGAGAAGCAAGTGTTGGTGTAGAGGAGGTAGAAGCAAGTGTTAGTGTGGAGGAGGTACAAGCAAGTGTGTGTGCAGAGGGAGAAGCAAGTGTTAGTGTAGAGGAGGTAGAAGCAAGTGTTCGTGCAGAGGGCAAAGCAAGTGTTAGTGTAGAGGAGGTAGAAGCAAGTGTTAGTGTAGAGGCAGAAGCAAGTGTTAGTGTAGAGGAGGGAGAAGCAAGTGTTAGTGTAGAGGAGGGAGAAGCAAGTGTTGGTGTAGAGGAGGTAGAAGCAAGTGTTAGTGTGGAGGAAGTAGTAGCAAGTGTTTGTGTGGAGGAGGAGGAATCAAATGTTGGGGTAGAGGAGGAAGAAGCAATGATTGTGCAAAAGGTTGCTGAATGGAAACTGCGTCGGCAGCAACTACGGTATGAAAATGCCAATGAGTTGTTGCGGAATTGGGATGAGAGTCAACGGCTGAAGCAGGAAGAAGAACAGCTGGTGAAAACAAAGGAAAAACTCTTGTTGAAAAAACAAAGAAAGAAGCAAAGGCAGGCAGCAAATAAAAGTGTGGGAATTGAACAGAAACCCCACGGTGTTGGCAGGACTCATCAGCAACAAAAGAAGCCTCACCGTGAAAATGGGCTGCAACAGCAGCAACCGAAACAGCATGTTGTTGAAGGGCTGCAGCAACAGCAACCGAAACAGCATGTTGTTGAAGGGCTGCAACAGCAGCAACCGAAACAGCATGTTGTTGAAGGGCTGCAACAGCAGCAACCGAAACAGCATGTTGTTGAAGGGCTGCAACAGCAGCAACCGAAACAGCATGTTGTTGAAGGGCTGCAACAGCAGCAACCGAAACAGCATGTTGTTGAAGGGCTGCAGCAGCAGCAACCGAAACAGCATGTTGTTGAAGGGCTGCAGCAAGCACAGACACCTCGCCGTGATTATGGGCAGCAACAGCAACACCGTGAACAGAAACATGGTGTTCAGGGATTTCACCAGGAGCAGAGGCCTCTCGGTGATCAAGGGCTGCAAGAGCAGCAGCATGGTGCTGAGGTGCCCTACCATATTCATGACCTTCAACAGGTAAGCATTCTTCAGGACTTTGGATAAGTTGGAGTGAACATACAGGTGACAAACACAGCCAACCGAAGATGAACATGATAAGTTGAAATAAATTTGGCACTTCGTCTTTGACAGACATTGCTGTTAATTCTTCCTTTGATGAAGAGGAATATCCTTAATTGTGGAAATAATTGTAATTATAATTTTGCTGGGAAAGTAACTTATTGGTTCAGCCATTCCCCATGAAGGATCATTCCCAAGAATTTTAACTCCCCTCGATTGGATTGGATCAGCTAATTCAAGCTTTTCATCGATTACATGTTCCATCAGTGCATTTTCTGATGTGTCCTTTCCTGAACAAGTTATCAAACTGATGAAGACATCAATGTATTTAATCATTCATATTTTGTTTTTCCAAAGGCCCCTCAGAAGAGGCGCTCGTTCCCTCCTCCACCACCCTCCTACATGAAACCATCTCACAAGTTAGAACGTAAGTTGCCAAGAATCTTGCCTTACATTACCAATTATTCCAAACTTTGTCGAAGCTCCACGGTCTTCACCTCCATCGTGTCCCATTTTCTTTGTGCCTCAGAAGTGTTGAAAACAAACCAATATTTTGCTGCACTCAAAGCCATCCAAGCACCAAACAAATCTTCCAATGTGGTGGAAGTCTGGCAAGAGTGTTAATGTATCCATACAGAAGTCAAGTGTGCACCTGGATGATCATTAAAATTAATTTTTTCACAATTCCACTTTCAATCAGTGACAGGTGACTCAAGGCTCCTTCTCCGGAGGAGTTCATCATGGTTCGCTTCTCGGCCATCAGATGAGGTTTTATTATTTTAAAACTCGTACAGTAAGTGGGGATGTGTGGGCTCGGCATGAGGCACAGGAATGATGGATCAACTCGCTTAAATTCCCTTGTGAAGTGACAGAACGTAAACATTCTTGCTCGTCCATTGGGAGTTGGTGATTAAGAAAATCCAGATGTCAAACTGCAGAGAAAAGTGAAATAAAACATGAACTCAAATACAGAAAACGAGGGAGAGGGGAGGCGCAGAAAAAGAGATCGATAGATATTCATTCCAGGATTCCAGGATTGTGTTGGGAGGCAGCAGAATGATGGAGATTATGGTGACGATGCTATTGAGTGCTTGTGCTGATGTGTGTGCAGCGAAAGAAGTCACCGTAATGGCCGCTGGAGACGAAGATGAAATGCTTGGCAGTGACTCTGTCATCTTTCCGCCGTGCAAGCGCTCCAAGAACACAAAAAGAAATGCCAGGTTGTTGATGATGGCGAATTCAAATTTTTTTAATTGAACATCAGTCTCCAGAACTAAGGTACGATAAACACTCGATGGACTTTATATAATCACTCGCGTCCTTTTTGTGACTTTGTTACTGTGCATGATGGGTGACTTCATGACTGTATTGACTTCATCACTGCACAAACACATTTAAACTTCACCCTCATCTCAAACCTTTTTTTCACCTTCCCTTTAGCTGCTGCCACCTTTTGAACGGCCAAGACCCAGCGAATGCGTTTTACCTTTGAGACCAACAAAAAGAGTTCTCCCTTGATGACCCAGCACACAAGTTCTACTTTGATGACCCACCAAATGAGTTGTACCTTGGAGAACGACAAAATTCTGGAAAATCAGGAAAACAGTTCTGCCTAGATGGCTCACAATGTGAGACCTACCTAAGGAGACTCGGGCAATTGGGTCGTGGGGAGGGGGGGGGGGGGGGGAAGAGTTCTGCCTGGATGGCTCACAGTGTGAGACCTACCTCAGGAGACTCGGGCGATTGGGGGGGGGGGGGGGAGGGAGGGGGGAAGAGTTCTGCCAAGATGGCTCACAATGTGAGACCTACCTTAGGAGACTCGGGCATGGGGGTGGGAAGAGTTCTGCCTAGATGGCTCACAGTGTGAGACCTACCTAACGAGACTCGGGCAGGGGGGTGGGAAGAGTTCTGCCGAGATGGCTCACAGTGCGAGACCTACCTAAGGAGACTCGGGCAGGGGGCTGGGAAGAGTTCTGCTGAGATGGCTCACAGTGTGAGACCTACCTCAGGAGACTCGGGCGATTGGGGGGGGGGGGGGGAGGGAGGCGGGAAGAGTTCTGCCAAGATGGCTCACATTGTGAGATCTACCGACCTACCTAAGGAGACTCGGGAAATTTGGGAAAATCAGGAATAGTTTTGCATTGGAGACTCAAAAGGTGGGTTCGATTTTGGAGACTTGGAAGGTGAGTTCCATTTTGGATAGTTGAAAAGTGGGTTCTCCCAAGAAGACTCTGGGTTCTCAACATATCAGTCATTCTTCGTTGGATGCTGCTTGATGAGAGTTAAATTCAATTGGTTCAAAAATAATTAAATGATTTATTACTTAATTTGACATGGTGAAGCAATGCATTTATTTATTATTTTTCAGCAATATCAAGACAGTGCTGGGAAGACCTGGGATTTCTTGAGACATTTACAATACATCTCCGTCCCTCTTTCTACTTCTTCAAACCGAAAACTGAAAATTCACTCACGAGTCAGAACAGGCAGAGAAGAAAAAAAAACTTTATCGAGTTGAAATACTCCATTGGATTGTCTTTAATTCACCGTGTATTATCTATTATTATTGAACTGTTCAAATAAAAAAATTGAGCTATTTAAAACAAAATTTGTGTAAAAATGATTTATTATCTTGGGATAAGGGTTGGGTTTGGGGTGTGAGGGTTGGATTTGGGGTGTGAGTGTTGGGTTTGGATTTGAATGTGAGGGTTAGCGTTGGGTTTGGGATGTGAGGGTTGGTTTGGGTTTGGATTTGACTGTGAGGGTTAGCATTGGGTTTGGGGTGTGAGGGTTGGGTTTGGATTTGAATGTGAGGGTTAGCGTTGTGTTTGGGGTGTGAGTGTTAGGTTTGAATTTCAATGTGAGGGTTAGCGTTGGGTTTGGGGCGTGAGTGTTTGTTTTGGATTTGAATGTGATGGTTAGCATTGTTTGGGACGTGAGGGTTAGGCTTACGTTTGGGTTAGATTTGAATGTGAGGGTTATAGGCCGTGGGCAGTCCGACGGAAAGGGGATAGAAAAAACTTTTCTACCCAAGCAAACAGCTAGAAAAGGTGCGACTTGAACTTTTGACTGCTGATAGACAAATATATTGTTGCGTGATTCCCCTCGGTGAAGACCCGGACATCACGAATAGCCAAAGCCAGCTTTAACTCCAAAGGCGTTTCGTTCAAATGGCGGATTTCACTGTCCAAGTGCGGGTGGAAGAAAGAAGAAGAAGAAGAAGAGGAAGCTGGAAGTTTTTACCTGACTCGATCTGCCGATCTGAGTGAGTTTGAGGTGAAGGTGGGAGTGTATCAGGGGTCGGTTCTAAGTCCACTACTATTTGTAGCTGTGATGGAGGTGCTGGCTCAGAATGTAAATGAGGGTTTACCGTGGGAGTGGTTGCATGCAGATGATCTGGTGATGATTGCAGAAAGTATGGATGGACTGATGGAAAAGATGAACAAGTGGAAGGAATGCATGGAGACAAAAGGTCTGAAGGTGAATTTCGGATAGACGAAGGTAATGGCAAGTGGTAAAGCATGTGGTGAGGTGGAAAGAACTGGGAAGTGGCCGTGTGCTGTGTGCAGGAAGGGTGTCGGAGTGGACTCCATTCAATGTACAATGTGCGCTGAGTGGGTTCATCAAAAATGTAGTGGTCTGAGAGGGTAATTAACCAGTGTGGCAGCTACATTCAAATGTAAGGTGTGCACAGAGGGAGCTGCAGATGGAGGAAATGTTGAGTTGGATCTTGGAGACGGCGTAAAGGTGGAAGGTGTGAAAACATTTTGCTACCTCGGAGACGTGCTGAATGGAGAAGGTGGATCAGACTCGGCAACGGTTGCCAGAGTGAGATGTGCATGGAAGAAGTTTCGGGACCTGAGTGGCCTGCTGATGAGGAGGGGAGTGTCATTGAAGCTGAAATAGTGTCGCAACACTATTTTGGGTGGGTAATCCTGGGATCTCCTGGAGTAAAATAGGCTATATTATTTTTCCAGTTTCAGCTTTGGCCTCCAGCATTTTCAGGTTTGGACTCCCGCATAACGTTATTTTCCCGGGTGCCGCACAAACGGCTGCACCGATCGGACTCCAACAATCGAATCGAATCAAATCGGATGAGCTAACAGATCGCTGTCTCCATCGATCTTGCCAGGGCCGTAACACCTGTCGGCTCAAAATCCTTTTAACTGTTGACTTTGTAGTTTTTACAATGAAGGAAACACATATCGGGAGTACATACGACATAGCGATTGTGAATGTGACAGCTCTGAGGCGTCGTTCGCTTTGCATCGCAGTGATGGGCTGTAAGATTAAAATCTGGCTTTAAGCCCCCTCACCACCCAAAGCCTTCAACCAGACATATTAACACGCTCCTCCCCCTTCATTCCCATTCTTCAAAGCAAAGTGGTAAAATTTGTTGTTTCGCCATTATATATTACGAGCAACGGTACCCGCCCTAAGGGCGGGGCTTCAATTGGGAGGCGCAAATGATTATTTAAACGATTTATATAAACATCCGTTAAATATCACACGCAAATCATCAAAATCTAAACAGTATTTTTAGAATTTCAATAAAAAACCACATCACTGTTCATATCGGTAAATATTATTCCATCGTGTTTCAACTGCACACTTTTCTTTAGGACAAAAAATGGTATGATTTTGTACCTCTTCTTCAGCTTAGAACTTCAGGATAGATGACATTGCTGATAAAAGTTCCTTTTCTCTCTTTGAAGTTCTTGGCAAACATTTTTATATTGTCACTGCTGCCAACGCGACGCCATGGCATTATTCATTACATTCATTCATCTATCTATAATTCCAGTAATCTCTGTATGTCTGTATGTCTGTGACCGCTGTTTCTCGACAACCACGGGTCCGATATACTTGAAACTTGCCAGGTATATTGCTGGGGACCTGAGGATGTGCCTTTTCAAGGTTTCATATTAATCGGAGAAGTAGTTACCGAGCTATGTCCAAAAAACGATTCAACCAATCAGAGAGCAGCGAGCTATCACGTGTGCCGAACGTGGCGAACAGACTCTGCCTCGGACGGCACATTTGAGAGCGTATTCATTTATTTCACGTTGGCAAACTATGTTGCCGTTAAACTATGTTTTAAAACTAATTAAAACTAATTTGCGATTCATCGTAACTGCGATTTGTCTTTACCAAACTCCGCAAGCCGTTCGCTTTGGACCAAACCATTTCATGTAAATAGAGGGGGGGGATTGTCACCGTACTCGCAAGCCGTTCGCTTTGGACCAAACCATTTCATGTAAATAGAGGGGGGGGGGATATAATTTTAGATATATATATAGTACGGGCATGCCCTAGTTCATTCAATGACCATTAAACATTATTATTATGCTCATTAAACGTTCATTAAACATTAAACGTTCATTAAACGATTACGAAAATAAAAACGAAAAACATTACGAAATTACGTTCACACCGTCACATCAAACACTACCGTGAACACAAACATCGTCACAACATCGTCACAAAGGTTACGCTACGTAATTCAAAAAGTGAACACATGGAATATTGGAGACCCCATTGCCCAAACGATTTGTCTACAAATACTGTTTACATTTTGATGATTTGCATGTGATATGATTTAACGGATATTTATATAAATCGTTTAAAATAAAAAAGCCTTCAATTTCTGATATTTTGCCTTCCCAATTGAGGGCTTCCTAATGGAAGCCCCGCCTGTAGGGCGGGTACCGTTGCTGGTGTAATAGATCCTCTGTTGAAGTGTCATCAACCGGTCAGGTCAGCCGGGGTGGTCTTAGTGATTTTGGGGCCCTGTCAAAAGTCAAAGATGCCCCCACCTCCTTTATTCCCACCCAACCCATTCTGAACAAGAGTAAAACGCCCAATTTCCACAATGCATGTCCCTTCAATAATGCACCGCAGATTGCGATTGGACTTTACTCTTCTCTCCAATATTCACCAAAACATCCAGAAAACATAGAGCTATCACTATAAGCTAAAAAATAAATTAATATAAAAATAGGAATGTAATAACTCTTGATTAATTTAGCATCTCACTGTGAGTGCATTTTATTGATCTCAAAAAATAGGGGCAATACCCCTGGGTGCTCACCTGGAAGAATAAAGCAGCATGCTACATGACTGCAGGTATATTAAACAATCACAGTGTGTTATGTTAAACCAATTTCAGTGGTTACTGGAGGACTGGGCAGCATGTGGAATCATACGGACGTAATCATGAGACTTTAAACAAATTAAAAATGCCTATGGGGGGTGATAGATAGATAGACAGGACCAGACGGACAGGACAGGACCAGACGGACAGGACAGGACAGGACAGACAGAGACAGACAGACACAGACAGACGGAGAGAGAGAGACTTAAATTTTGTGTCCTTTTATTATAAAAGTGAAAAGCCATTCCACAAAGCAGTTGTAAGCAAAGCAACTAGTTTAAAGAAACATTGCATGAGGATCATAAATACACCAAAAGGAGCAAAGGATATTTAAAAGAAACCAGCAAGTATAAAACAATATTTTACAAACCAAAGGTAAAGACACAAACAAAACCACAAACAATTTTAAAGGAAAGTGCTCATGCAAGAGCTATGAATACATCAAGAGCAAAATTACGCGTTTAATTTAAGTTAAGCGAAAAATTAAGCGAGAGAGAGCTAGAAATTTATTCAAGGACACAGGAAGAAACATGTATGCAAGCAATCAGTTCCAAAGAAAAAAAGTCAAATCAATCAGGAATTATAAAGTAATTACCACTTTTGAATCATCGACTGAGCACAAAACATTGCCAATACACCACTTTCTCTCAAAAAGTTGGACGTTTCCATTACTGATAAAGAAATCAAATTCTAGCTTGAGTCGTGTTGAGACAAACCCTTTAAAAATAGAAATAGCATCAGAGCCATAGCCGTTATCTATTTTAATTTTTCGAGATTTATATATTGCATATTTTGCAACAGCAACCAAAAAATTGAGAACACCCACGTCTCTACATGTGGGCCTGAAAGACACACCAAATATAAACATATGCATATTGAAAGGGAAGGACAGTTGGTGAAAAAGATATTCAAGGAGCAAGAAAAGCGATGTCAGTCTATGACACTGTGCAGAAGCATGAAACAAATCCTCCTTCTGATCACAGAAAGGACAAGTTTCCGGCAGCGAGCTGTTAATACGGTTAACAAAAATATTGGAGGGGAGTGCCCAGTGTGCTAACCTCCATTGTATATCCGCTAACACGCCATGTATTGGTGAGGTGTACATGTGAGGCCAAAGGGGAGTAGACGGAGACCCCGATCCTAACTGCTCTGACCACAAAGCTACTCGTGTTCTCCCAGAGAGGGGTACATTCTTATTTTGTCGAGAGAGATCACGGATTCCAATCTTAGTTATAAGATGAAAAGGAGGGGTATGTTCAATCTCCGGCTGAAGAGAAGAAGGGAGCACTTTGATTTCAGGGAAACTTAACCGAAAATCTTCAATGTTACCAACACCTTCCCAGCCGATGTTTAGCTGTCTAAATTTTCTAATAACTATACGTACAACTTGGTCTACAAGTCGGACAGACCGAGATCCAACTGAGGTTGCCACCAAACCAGCAGGTTTCCACTTAACTCCAGATGAATCTCTCAGATCACATACTTTGTTAATCCCTCCTTGGATATTTTTTTTATCAGGGCATGGCTATGAGGAATAGCAGGAAAAAAAATTATTGAAGAAAAGGGGTTCTTGAAGGAACATTAGACAATTATAGCTCAAGGAAGCGGTGGACGTCAAACCTTTTCCAAGTGTCCAATAAACTCTGATAGAATCTCAGAAGAGAGGCAAAATTTATATTCTCGAGGTCGATCAAAAGAAGCTGCCGATCATATCTCGGTTTACCAGTCTGTTGTAACAGAAAAATTGCAAAGGGCCTCCAGGGCAGCTGTTCAGCAAACAGTAGTCTCTGCAGAGACTGCAGCCGAAAGGCCACAACCGGGCCAGAAATATCAATAATGCCCTGGCAACCTTCCTTCCGGGGGTAGTACAATATCTCAGGCCTCAGCCAATGGTAGCCACTCCAAAAGAAGTTTACCAGCATTCGCTGAGTAGCCATAATTAGTTGGTTTGATGGCTGTAAAGCAAAGATTCTGTGCCATAATTTTGTTGCAACCAGATTGTTTATGACAAGGGTACGACCTCGATAGGAGATGGACCTCAGCAGTCCTTCCCATGCTTTCAATCTGTGCATAATTTGTTCCAGCACTCCTTCCCAATTTTTCATTTCTGTTTCACGATTACCAATATGCACTCCAAGATATTTAACCCCATCTGTTCTCCAGACCAGGTTGTGTGGGAGTGAGGGTGGTGATACACAAGAGAGATTGCCTTTGCCACACCATAATGCTGTACTTTTATTCCAATTGATCCCACCGGAAGAGGCTGCAGAGAAATCTCGCATACAATGTTGTAAAGCAGAGACATCATTGGAGCTTCCAATCAAAACACAGACATCATCAGCATAAGCCGGCTGCACAAATTCTGCTCCTTCTATACTTCTCATTCCCTGAGGTATTCACTGTCTAATAGACCGAAAGGAGTGGTTCAAGGGCGACTATATATAAAAGCCCAGAGAGGGGGCACCCTTGGCGAATACCCCGTTGGAAAGGAAAGGGAGAGCATAACCTATTGTTGATCTTTATCATACATTGAGTATTAGTATACAGGAGTTTCACATAAGAGATGAAAGTTTCACCAAACCCCATTCCTTCCAGGACAGAAAAAAGGTACTTGTGGTCAACACGATCGAAGGCCTTAGTTTGATCAAGAAACAGCAATCCAAAATCGTCACGCAGGAAATTATTGCATGAAATAACATCTCTTACCGAAAAAATATTATCATAAATAGATTTTCCAGGCACACAATAGTTCTGGTCCAGGTGTACAACTGAACTGATCACAGTCTTCATACGATTAGCAAGTACTGGTCCGGGTGTATAACTGAACTGATCACAGTCTTCATACGATTAGCAAGTACTTTAGAGAGAATCTTGTAATCAACACACAATAAGGAGACAGGTCGCCAGTTATCAACGAGATGAAGATTCCCAGCTTTTGGTAGCAAACAAACGACTGCTCGTCTACAAGACATTGGAAGTTCTCCGGCACGTATGCTTTCATCGAGTAAGTCAGGTCCCACAAGGGCCCAGAAGGTCTTGTAGAATTCTGCAGGCAGGCCATCTATTCCAGAAGCTTTCCCATCTTTCAGGCTCCGTACAGCTGCTTCAAGTTCATCAGCCGAAATTGGGGAGTCAAGCATGCATCGCTCATCCTCCTCGACACTCGGAAGCCCAGCAGTTAACTCTCGTATCACCTCATTGTCCACGTTCTGAGGAGAATACAAGTTAGAATAGAACCCTTTCAGAGTACACCTGATCGCCTGCTGGGAGGTCACCAGCGACCCATTGGGAGTGAGTAAAGTATGAATTTGTTGTGACCTTTTGAGGGAAGACTCTAACTTAAAGAACTCTTTGTTTGGCATGTCCAGAGTTAAATAGCTCATTCGCATTCGGACCAAGGCACCCATCGCCCGTTGCCGTACCGCTTCCTCCAGCACTGCTTTCTTTGCCCATATTAGTTGGTCATGTGCACCTCTCCCAACCTCGTCAACATTCTGTTCTAACGATATAATTTCAGATTTTAACAGATCGATTGATATTGATTGGATTTTAGTGGTGTATGCACTATATTGTTGACAGAAATTCTTAATTTGGGATTTTGCAATGTCCCACCACAGCCGGAGACTATCACACTCAGGTCTGGAGGAGCGAATTTTCTCCCACACGACGTGAAAGGCCTCATTCAATTCTTTGTCATGTAAGAGACGAGTATTCCAAGACCAGTAAGCACTACCACCAGGTGGAAAGGGTAACTTAAAGGACATTGAGATTAAACAGTGGTCTGTGAATCCAGTTGGTAAAATTTTGGAGACAGACACCACATTCAACATTGGCTTGTTCACATAAAATCTGTCCAGCCTTGCCATTGACATAATATCATCATTGCATCTACACCATGTATAACAGCGTGAGAGTGGGTGTTGTGATCTCCACACATCCTTAAGCCGAAAGATGTTGATGGTGTCCTCTCGAGCTTTCGTAGAGGCAACATGAGGCTCATGACCATTCCTATCAATCGACGGACAAATTGTGCAATTAAAATCTCCCGCGATACAGATAAAAGCTGTTGCATCCAGAGTTTTTACAAAATCCCGCAGAGTGGAAAAGAAAATTTTCCTCTCCATTGGGTCACACGGTGCATAAACATTCACTGCTATAATCTTTTGGGTATTATAAAGAAATTCTATGGAGATCAAATGCCCTTTATAGATTTCTTTAAATGAAACCTGTTGAGCACAAATCTTATGACTTAGGCAAATGGCAACACCGGCCCGAGGTGTACGGAACCCACTTAGCCACCAATGCCCCTTAGAAAGTTTCCCCCAATCGGCTACTTGAGCACTAGTAGCGTGGGTCTCTTGCAAGAGAATAATGTCAGCCTTTTCTTTTCCAACCGCTTGAATGGTTTGCACCCTCCGTAAGGGGGCACGACCCCCATTTATATTTAAGGATACAACATTTAGTTCCATAGTTGATTCTTCTGGGGGGTATAGTCCTCTTCCTCATTTAATTACTTGTTTGCCTTCGTGATGGCTTTCCTCAGCCGCTGAAATTCAGGTTCGGAGATTTGCACATACTCGCTCCTTTCAGCAAAGGTTTTGTGGCTGCAAGGAAGGCCTGGATATTAGGAAAATGATCCTTAATTCGTACATGCCTTTGTCTGAAAGTTTCCTTCAAAAATCTAACAATATTTTCTTTTGAGATCTCCAAAAGCTGCTCTTCCTCCTGAAGGGGGGGGGGGGGGGGGGCTGTTAACCATTGCCACTGGTTCCTCATGGCCGATCAGTGTCTCAGTAGTTAGAATTCCCTTCGTGACGCTAGAAACGAGTTCCTCCTGAACCTGTACAGAAACACCTGTTCCATCCCCATCTACCTTAGGTTATTCATCCTCATTATCCTCATGCATCATTGCAATGGGGGGGGGGGGGGGCGGGAGGAGTCGTTATTAGCAGTAATGGGTATTTTGCATTACCCGTTAGAATTGATATGGACATCAGCAGGCTGTTCGGTTTCGCAGGTTGATTTGCAACCTTCAGGAAAAAGTTCCCCTTCATCCCGAGCAGGTGATATCATGTCAGCCATAGTTTCACCACCTTGCTGATCTTCATGTGAAGGACTGTCTGAATCGTTTAACTGCTTCCTGTCTGCACCACCAACACTTTAACATATTTTGTCCACATTCCTCGTACTTAAAAGTGACCGTTTGAAATTTTTCCGAGATACCGCAGCTACAATCTGCTGCTCCTCACAAATCATTCCCTCTACAGGTAGAGGCTTCTCCCTTACATTTGCTGACTCATCGGTTGCACGATGGCCAGCTGTACTGGATGACTCATCGCTTAAACGAAGCACATCCGTATGGGTCTCATCAGCACCACTCTTAGCCGTACCTTGATGGTCCGACGTAGATCCCCGCACTGAAGGCGAAACAGCTATAGAACCCTCCATCATGGTCACGGGGGAGCTGGTCCGGCTGCTGTGGCATACGTTTTCTCCCCATCAGTACAATACTGCCTGGTGTGTCCATGTGCACCACACCCGTAACAAATCAACCTCTCCGTTGCCGCAAAAATTCTGTGCTCACGTTTTGATGACTAAAAACAAGAGAGACATTCAATTGCGTCAAACCATCCTTCAAAACAACATAACAAAACCGTCTAAACGTTTCGATATGCTTAAGCTTCCCGTCTGTAGTGCGTATGGAGGCTTGGATAATTCTCGACACCACAGTACCGTACTGACCGAGCTTCTGAAGAATTTCCTCATTAGACAGCGTCGGTAGAACGTTTGATAGTATTACCTTCGAAGCTGGAGTGTTCCATGGCAAAACCGGAACAAACTGGTCATTACCCAAGGTGAGTCCGTTCTGCACGACGATGCGTGCGAAACGGACACGTGAAACGAAAACAACCACCTTGTGGTGCATTCGGGACGCTGCCCGGATGTTCTCACAACCGATCAATTCTCCGATTGCGAGGAGCGTCTCCTCCAGCGAGACATCTTCCGGTGGGACAAAACACATGCCGTGTTCATCTGTTAACGCCTCATCGGCGTCACGACCGGCATTACTTCGACTATTCTTGCTAGCCATTTGAAGTAACTAAACGAAAAATAACCAATAAATGGTACTAGGGTTTGTAAAGCCTAAATAAATGAAAAAAAACACCAACAATAACTGGGAAATAAATAAATAAATCCCGTTAACCACCTAAAGTGGCTAACTTTAACCGCGCTGTCTCTCCCTCTCTCGCTCAGTAGACAAGACGATAGAAAGGGACACCGACACTCGGACAGCAGAAAGGACCAAAGGTAGGAAGAAGGAAAAAGCAACAAGAGACACAGCACGTACCGCCAGTGACTGAGCAACAGACCTGGCGCTTGCACGTGCGTGCTAAGCGAGCGGCAGCTATGCGAGGAGAGAGAGAGAGAGAGAGAGAGAGAGACATTTGACATTTCGTTCCTCTTTATTACTGGGAAGTCAGTGTACATGATGAAAAGTCATACGACACATTTCATATAAATAAGGATGGGGGTCACATGAGAGCAAGGACTATAATTTACAAATGGACTTGGAGGACACCTTCAACCAAGCTGCAAAGGGATTCCTTCACGCACCATCGCTATGAGAAGAGTGTACATTCAATGAATTCAAGCTCCAGATGTAAACGAGACGTAACTAGACCTTTGAAAATCATAAAAACATCATCATCAGATAAAAGTAGTGCACGAATGGTTTGCATTTTGTGCTTTCTTGATAAATAAATAGCAAGTTTTGCCTCCGCAAACAGATAGTTGGCTAAAATACATTCCTCTTTATATCGGTAAGAAATATTAAAACCAAATATAAAAACACAATGTGTGAAAACCAAGCCTAGCCCTTCAATCACACGTGATAAAACTGAAAAAAGAGGAGCCAACCTCGTACATTCAATAAAAGCATGAAAAACAGTTTCAGGGACATCACAGAAGGGACACATTTCCGAGTTGTCAGGGCATATGCGGTGAGATAAAACGTTTGAAGATAAAATATAATGTGCTAGTCCCCATTGCAGGTCCCCAGTGCGTTTGACAATGGGTGCCCTATACATGGTGAGCCATTTGATTGTTGCGGCAGTGCCAATTTGGAGCAGATGTCTCCAGTGTGTTTGTGGTTCTGTCGGTTTACAGGGAACAAGAATTCCAACACACATGGAATAAACAGAGGATTTCTCCATTGTATTAAAAGGAATAAGACCTTGGAAAGAAATTAAAAGTTTTGGAAAGGTGTATTGGGACAATGGAGGGTTAGCTTCCACCAGTGGGTCCCATTTTAGTCCGGTTTGTTAAAAAAGGCGTAAAATCAGAGAGAAGATCCTCCCAATGACTCTGATAGAACGAACACCAGTCGCCACAGCAACGTCAGCTGCTGACTTCCATTTATGGAGAAAAGGGTGTCGAAAGTTTTTGACCTTAGTGCAATCAATATCAATGAATTTTTGCTTGAAAGATCGGTCACTACAGACCCCTTTAAAAACTGGGTTTAAAAAGACTGGCTCATTTAAAAACATTTGGAGGGAATAATCACATGTATCACGTTGAAACTGAATCGCCTGCCATGCTTCCAGCATGCTCCTGTAAAACAGGGGGACCAAAGTTAAGTCAATGCTCTTGATGTTGATGAGAAAGAGTTGCTAGTCAAAACCAAGTTTCCCGGCTTGCCTAAGTAGGCAGTGAGCAAAAGCTTTCCACGGGACATTCGTGTACAGAAGCCGGCGTAGTGAGAGGAGGCGAAAAGCCATCACCTTACTGTTGACATCGACCAACCCCTGTCCACCTTCAGCAACGGGCAGGCTTAGCACGCCTGACCGGAGCCAGTGTTTCCCCCCCCCCCCCCCCCCAAAAAAGTCAATAAAATCACTTGAGAGTTTTTTTAAGGATAAAATCTGGGGCTTGTAGTGCCTTAAGCTTATGCCACAGCATTGATGCCGCAAGATTGTTTATTATCAGGGTGCGACCCCGATAAGAGAGCTGATGCAGTAAACCTTTCCATTTTAGAAGCCGCTGCTCAGTTTTAGTTACGAGTGTTTCCCAGTTCTTCGAGACGAAGTCCGGAGTGCCAAGAGAGACCCCTAGATAGTGTATCCCGTCTCGTGCCCACACAAGATGGCCGGGCAAGGTTGGAGGAGGGGCGTCACTCTGCGGACCCAAGTAGAGAGCATTGCCCTTGAGCCAGTTGATTTTTGCAGAGCTTGCTGATCTAAACTCCTGGACACAATGAACCAAGGAAGAAACATCTTCATCAGAGCGAACAATTACGCACAGGTCATCTGCATAGGCAATTGTCTTGACCAGGTTTACTGCTGGAAGGGGGCGAAACCAAGAAGGCGCGCACGCAATCGAATAAGCAAAGGCTCAAGTGAAAGGGAGTACAAAAGACCAGACAAGGGGCACCCTTGGCGAATTCCTCTACAAACAGAGAAAGGCTGGCATAAAATATTATTTACTTTTAACAAACTAAAAGTTTTATTACACAATAATTTAGTGTAAGAGATAAAAAAAAATTCCCGATACCAAAGCCCCGTAAAACAGAAAAGAGATAAAAATGATCAATTGCATCAAAAGCTTTTTCCTGGTCGAGGAAAACCAAACCAACATTGCTTTGTTCAATGGTACAAATATCGATAATGTCGCGAACGATAAAAAATACTGTCATGTATAGTCCTTTTGGGAATGCAGTATGATTGGTCAGGGTGTACAATCTCCCCAATCACCGGCTTGAGGCGGTTTGCAAGAGCTTTGGAATTTTTTTAATAGTCAGTACAAAGTAACGAGATTGGACGCCAGTTTTTCAAGTTCTGAAGGTCTCCTTTCTTGGGAATGAGGGCAAGTACAGCCCTGCGACAACTGAGGGGTAGCGAGCCAGATCGCAAGCTGTCGTTTAAAAGACCAAGTAGTTCAGGACCCAAAAGGTTCCAAAAGGCCCGGTAGAGTTCCATTGGGATCCCATCTAAGCCTGACGCCTTGCCAGTGTGTAAAAGTTTGCAATGCGGAAAAAAGTTCTTCCAAAGTAACTTCCACATCCAACTGTAGGCGTGTCGTTTCGGACAAGGTGGGCAAAGAGGGAACCAGAGAGTCAATCATGCCGTGATCAATGCTCTTGGCATGGTACAAGTCAGAGAAGTATTCCTTGGCGGAACCTCTGATACATTTTTGATCGTATGTCACTCTCCCTTATTTTGTCCGAAGCGAGGTTAGTTGCTGGCTTCATTTGGTTCGGGTTTCCAATCCAAAGAAGAACTTGGAAGAGGTTTTTAGAAAAAAAATTTTGCCATTCGGAGCCGGACCAAAGCTCCTCGAGCTCGCTTTACAAACAATTCAGCAAGAACGGCCTTTTTCTTAGCCAACGAAAGGTTAGTCCGTTCAGCATTAGAAGCTGAGAGGTTGGATTGTAAAGTTAGAATCTCCTTGGTAAGCAGGAATTGAATAGCAACATCATTCTTGGTATGAAAGGACCCATAATGCTGGCAAAACATTTTTATCTGGGCTTTTGCATTGTCCCACCACTGTCCGAGGAGAGGGAAGGAAGCTTTCCGCAGGAGTAAAGTCTCCCAGAAGATTTAAAGCATCAATAAAACATTTGTCTTGAAGAAGACTAACATTGATTGTCCAATAAACAGCACCACGATTACAAATCGGGGAGAAAGTGCGAAACACAACCATGTGGTGATCTGAGAAACCACTCGGGACAATACCAGTATGGGTCACAATATTTAAAAAAATCACTATTAATATAAAACCGGTCTAACCTTGCGAGGGACAGACGGCCATTTAAACACCGACACCATGTATACTGGCGTGTGGATGGATTTCGGGTTCTCCAGATGTCAACAAGGGAGAAGGTTGTCAAAGTCCTAGTCAGAGGCACAATACTTGCTGGATGAGGCTCATTCCCATTGCGATCAATGGTAGATAGAGTCCATCGTACAGTTAAAATCCCCTCCTAAACAAACAAATCCATTCAAGTCAAAACGTGCAAGAGATGTTTCTAACTGTGTGAAAAAAGCAAATCTATCCGTGCTGTCACTGGGTGCATAGACGTTCACTATCGTGTGTTTAAAACCATTAACAGTGAAAGTGAGAGAGATTAAGTACCCTTTAATTATTTCATTAAAATCAACAATGAGATTACAGAGAGAAGGATGTAAATAAATGGCTACCCCAGCCCTAGGACACTCTAAGCTACTGAAGAACCACCTTCCTTTCATTATTCTTTCCCATTCACTCATACAGGAGGAACTACATCTGGTTTCTTGTAAGAGTAAGATATCAATGTGGTTCTTCAAAACAAGCTCCTTAACTTCAGCTTTTCGTAAATACGAGCGTCCTCCGTTTATGTTTAAAGTGGCTATAGAAAAAGCCATAGTGTGGAATTTGGGGAAAGGTATCAGTCAATTGGGTCATGATATGCCTGCAGGTGCTTCCTTGCTTTCAGAACCCATTTCCTGAGACGAAACATTTGTGGTTCCGTCAAACCAAACTGCTCAGACTGAAGGAGCAGTCGCTTTGCGGAGATGATAAAACTGTGCAGATCAGGGAAGGAATCCTGAATTTTAACATTTCTCTTACGGAAAGCGTGATGTAGAAACTTTAGGATCTCCTGGAGGGGCACAGTCGGACCACTCTCCGGTTCCTGGGATAAGCCTGGATCATCCCAGACCTCGGTGCTACCACCAGAGGCAAGCGACGACGCGCCATCAGAATCGTAGTTTGATTGGGGATCTACATTAATACCGTGCTCCCCCGGTGGAGCAGGTATTTCCATTTCTGCCGGGAGGGGAAAAATGATTTCCGAAGCAGAACATACACGCTCTGCTTCCATCATGTCCGGGGTTGTCTGTGGCGCAGACATCTCAGACACTTCACCTTTAGCAGGGAGAGGGACCAAAACAGGTTCATTACTGACGTCCATGGTTGTGGTATCGGCAACCACAGGGGTAGTCACAGCTACCTCTTGGAACACGACGCTACCTCCTTGTACCTCTTGGGGCACGACACTACCTCCTTGTACCTCTTGGGGCACGACACGACCTCCTTGTACCTGTTGGGGTACGACACTACCTCCTTGTACCTGTTGGGGTACGACACTACCTCCTTGTACGTCTTGGGGCACGACACTACCTCCTTGTACCTCTTTGGGCACGACACTACCTCCTTGTACCTCTTGGGGCACGACACTACCTCCTTGTATCTCTTGGGGCACGACACTACCTCCTTGTACCTCTTGGGGCATAACACTACCTCCTTGTACCTCTTGGGGCACGACACGACCTCCTTGTACCTCTTGGGGAACGACACTACCTCCTTGGACCTCTTGGGGCACGACACGACCTCCTTGTTCGTGCTCGTGTTTGTCTTGCTCGTTATCAGGAGCGTTATTATTATCCTCCATAGCTAACACGGCAAATCTGTTTTCCGTTTCCACGGCAGCAAACGGGGCAGCTGCATCCAAATGGGAGCTATTTAATTTGCCCGACGCCGCCACTTTTTTCGGAACGCTCACCGTCACATTGTGACCATTGACGTTTGGGCACTTGTTTCTCCGAGATTGAACGGTGATAAAACCCTCGTCTGCTCGTCATCCGCTTGAGGGCCCTATAGTTCCGCACTCGCACCGCGGGGCTGATTATGGGAGGTGTCTGTACACTCCTCCGCTCTAGATGTGCCACTCGTGCCGGGCTTGGGCTCCGCGACTCTAGATGTACCACGAGTGCTTGGCTTGGGCTCCGCGGCTCGAGATGTACCACTGGTGCTTGGGTTGGGCTCCAGGTGTTGAGATTCCCGGTTAGGTTCCACACGTTGAGATTCATCACCGGGAATGTTTGGTTTTGGACAAGCGTTCTTAAATGTCCGTGCTCGCCACAAATAAAGCACGTCATTGCCTCAGTAGCGATGTAAATTTGGAAGCTGCGATCTTTGTGCTTCAAAGTCACAGCAGCACTAAGCGATTGTGCATTATTCTTTAAAACAATATAACAGCTCATCTCCCCTTCCCGTTCAGGCTGGAGTTCCCCAAGGCAGTGTGCTGGGCCCTGTGCTTTTTCTGGTCTTTATCAATGATCTCTCCGACTCTCTGGAAAATCCTCTGTATCTCTTTGCTGATGACTCCACTCTCTGCCGCTCCATTCCTCTTCCCTCAGATCGGCAGTCTGCAGCCTCCTCACTCTCTGAAGACCTGGACAAAATCACAGACTGGTCAAACATGTGGAACATGTCTTTCAATCCTGACAAATCTCACACTCTTACTATGTCTCTCCGAAAAGATCGATTGGACAACCCTCCCATCTACTTTCACAACAATCTTCTCCAAGAAGTTCTGTCGCTCAAGCTTTTGGGTCTCACCATCTGCCATGATCTTTCTTGGGAAAACCACATTTCCAAGCTGGCCTCCAAAGCCAGTCGCCGAATGGGCATCCTCCGTCGTGCGAAGTCCTTCCTAGGCACACCTGAGCTCCTCACCACATACAAGGCTTTCATCCGCAGCTCAATGGAATACTGTTCTCCCCTATGGGCTGGTGCTCCTGCTTCACACCTGGCTCGGCTTCACGCTGTTGAATCCAAAGCTTTCAGAATCATTGGAATCTCCCGCGATGAAGCTATCTCTGAGGGCCTTTCACTCACTCACCGCAGGCAGGTAGGTGGTCTTTCTGTCTTCTACCGACACCTCTCCAGCCTTGCTCCCCCAGCTCTCTCTGTGCTCTGTCCCCCAAATATTCCTACAGGTCGCACAAGATCTGCCAGCCACCCTCTGATGGTTAAACTGCCGAAATCTCGGCTCTCTGCTCACCTTCACTCTTTCATTCCTCTTTTCTCCCGCCTCTGGAACAAACTCCCACACTCACTTCAATCACACTCCTCCCTCCAGGTCTTCAAAACAGCTGTTCACCACCATCTCTTATCTTCTCCCATCCAAAACCTTGATCTTTTCTACCCCCACTAATTCACCCCAGATCCACCTTGTTTGAAATTCCAACCTCTTTCCTGGAAGTCTTGGCAGTGTCCATATGTTTTATACCTCTCCCACCCCCCCCCCCCTACCCATGCCTCCCCCCCAAAGCCATCTCCCTCCCACAGTTCTCTCGATGTCTCCATGTCTCTCGGTCCCTGCTCTCAAATGTTGTGTTTGTGTCCTTCCCCCTCTCTCCCCATCTTGTCTACCGCTCCCGATGTTATTTGTTTTGTGTGTCTGTTTGTCTTTCTGTGTGATTAATGTTCGCTCTTTCACGAGCCTCGATCTTGTATACAAAAAAAAAAAAAAAAAAAAAAAAAAAAAAAAACAGTGACGCCGGAAAGACATGATGTGTTTAACCGAAGCGCCAGAACGCAAACGTGAGGGGATCATTGAGATCCGTGACACGACCGTCCCAAAACGATTTAAAGCACAGGTAATCTCCTCGCTTTTAAAGAAAGGTGGTAAATTCGAAATAATAATTTTAACGGCAGTTGTGTCCAAAGGACACACAGTAAGAAAAAGATCCGGCGTGACAGACAAGCCAGTTTCGACTGTCTGAGCAACGTATCGCTCTTCGGACAGGAAGAGCACGACACGTTGATTCATTTTCGACGCTGCGAGAATGTTTTCGAGCCCAATTTGTTCTCCGAAACCCATTACAACGTCATCAACACTAACTCCGTCCGGTGGACAAACTATGACCCCGTTCTTTGGAGTAAGTGCCTCGTACACACTATTGTGCAAACGTAGCCTACGTTTGTCATTGTGTAAACTTAACAAATTAAGTAAATTGAAAAATCAAAAACAAACCTGCCACAAGTAAAACTAGCAAGTGGAGGAAAAGGAAAAGTAATAATATGGGTGAAGTATTTAGCCAAGAAAAGGCTAAACGTATAAACACGGCAAATGGAAGAGCAGGCCCAAACCAGGAGGTCCTGAACAGGACTGCTAATCACCTACAGTGCACGCTCTCTTTCTCTCTCCTGTCTCAACAAAGAAAGAAAACACGGGAAAAACTTCACAAACAAGGACAAGGACACAAATGGAGTGAAATGGAGGATGGAAAAGACAAATAACACAGCACAGTCCTCACAGCTCAGCGCACACACAGCCGCCGTGGCGCCACACCCAAAACGTAACAGCTGACAGGGGGAGAGGGAGGGAGAGGGAGGGAGAGGGAGGGAGAGGGAGGGGGGGAGAGGGAGGGAGAGGGAGGGAGAGAGAGGGAGAGGGAGAGAGAGGGAGAGAGAGGGAGAGAGAGGGAGTGAGAGGGAGAGAGAGGGAGAGAGAAGGAGAGAGAGAGAGACTTTTGAAGCTCTTTTATTATAAAGGTAAGAAAACCATACAAGTCATGCAAATAATAGTCACCACAATTCAAAACATGTGCAGCCAAACAACAACAATAAAAACACAAAGCACTAAAATAAAAAACTTAACAAACCATGATCAAGTTTACAAAACCCACCCTTTGCACACCATTTTTCCACAAAAGTTTGTAAATCATCTTTCATTTGGCAAAAAGAAAATTCCAAGTGTAACCTTGCCATGACTAGAGCCTTAAACACAATTACCACATCACATAAAATATCAGCATTTGCCAGGAGCTTTGCTTTTCTTGTTTTGTAGATTGCTAATTTTCCAATAGAAATTAAGAAATTAGCAAGAGCAGTTTCAGAGCGTTTTTTATAACTAAGTGGTGTTCCAAAGATAAAAACACGTGTAGAAAAAGAGAAGTTCATACGATTAAAAAAAGTTGATAAAAAAACCAAAGAAGGGAGAGAGTCTTGCACAATCTACGTAAGCATGGAAAAGGTCTTCAGAAATCATACAAAAGCGGCATTCCACTGAATTATCCTCATTAAAACGATGTAATAAAACATTGGAGGGCAACACCATATGGGCGAGTGTCCAAGCAATATCACCAGTCCTTTTAACAATCGGTGAAACATACATTGCAGACCATTGCGGATGGGAGGGAGACCCAGAAGGCAGTTTCTCTTTCCATCGAGCCCCAAAAGAAAAGAGGCTGTAACGAGGGAAACCGAACTGAGATACACAAACGATAGAGTCTCTTTTTATCCTTGCTGGAAAGTGGCGATGAGGATAGCAAGATAGATGTTGTGGCGCTATCAGCTGGCAGGCTAGAGCTAGCACAGATCTGTGGTGGTGTATGGTGGTCACCAATGTTGGCGGTTGAGCTCAGGCCCAGGTGCCTAAAAACACACAGGATTTCCTGTAGGACCTTGGCTACGCTCCTCAAAGATCTGATGCCAGTTCTTACTTGAAGATGTCCTGCGGAGAACCAACTGTTCCTGTTACAGTCACGAAGGTCCCGAGTTGTTTTCACGCCAGCACTCACAAAACGTTGCACAAAGGCACGTGAGCGAGGAATAGCAGGAAAGAGGGCATTGTAGAAAAGGGGTTCCCGGAGGAACCTTTCACTGTTGTATGTCCCCATTTGGCGAGTTATTGAAATGGACCGCCAGACGTTCAAGACATCTTGGTAAAAGTCAGGGAGCAGCGAAACATCGACATGTTGCAGCTCCATGAAGAAGAGTTCACAATTGTACCCAAGCATGCCGGCTTGTTTTAGTATACAGTTTGCAGTCGATTTCCAGGGCAAGGCCTCCAGAAATATAAAACGACGAGCTGTGGAGACTCGGAAGGCCATCACCCGACAAAGAATGTCCACAAGCCCATGACCACCTTCTGCCAGTGGGAGGCAAATAGTCTCTGGCTTTAGCCAGTGTTTGCCATCCCAAAAGAAGTCAAGTAAACATTTTTGGATTGACGACACCAACGTTGCAGGTGGCTGCAAGGCAATCATTTTATGCCATAAGAGAGGGGCCACCAGGTTGTTAATGACCAGGGCACGACCTCGGAAAGACAAGGTCGACAAAATTCCTCTCCATCTGTTTAATTTGTTGCTGATTTTGTGGAGCAAACCATCCCAATTCCTTTTGACAAAGCCTGGGGTTCCAAGGTAAACACCGAGGTATTTCACACCTTCTTTTTCCCATGTCAAATTCATAGGGAGAATTGGAAGGGCAGAAGGTGGCGTACCGCCGACCCAAACTGCTTTGCATTTCGACCAATTAATTTGCGTTGTACATGCTTGAGAGTATACCCGTAGGCACTCAAATAGCAGAGCAATGTCATTACTGCTGCGAACAGCAACACATACATCATCAGCATAGGCCGAAATGATAACGGGATTTTCTGATGGAGTCACTGAAAATCCCATAAGAGAAGATCGTAAACGAATCAAAAGGGGCTCAATGCAAAGAGAGTACAAGATTCCAGATAAGGGACAGCCTTGCCGAATTCCCCTCCCAATCCGCAAGGGTGAACACAGACCATCATTGATTTTGATCAAGCTAAAAATGTGATTATACAATAAGGACACATATGAAATAAAGGATGCCCCAAAACCAAATTGCTTTAAAATGTGAAACAAATACTCATGATTAACAGTCAAAAGCCTTTTCTTGGTCAATAAAAAAGAGACCGGTATGTTGTTGTTGAAATGCACACACATCCCACAGGTCTCGTACCAAAAAAATGTTATCGTGCATAGATCTGTGCATAACAGTACGATTGATCCTGATGTATTACTGTGCTTAGAACAGTCTTTACACGGTTAGCTAGCGTTTTGGCAAAAATCTTGTAATCTGTGCAGAGAAGAGAGATTGGACGCCAGTTCTGTATCAATTGCAGGTCGTTTTTCTTAGGGATAAGGCAAACAACTGCACGCCGACAACTAAGGGGTAACAATCCCTCACGCAGACTGTATAAAAATACTGAGTGCAAAGCAGGACCAAGCATGTCCCAAAAGGTTTTATAAAATTCAGCTGGTAGCCCATCAAAACCAGGAGCCTTATGATCAGCAAGGCCATCGAGCGCAGTTTTAAGTTCACCGAGAGTAATGTTCTCATCCAAGACATGCCGTTGATGCTCATCTATCTGCGGTAGATTGGTCGTAATATTCTGCATTGCAGGCACATCATTGGGTTTAAGGAAAACACATTCTCAAAATAAGACCGAACAAAATGAACAATCTCCGTATTATCACTAGGAATATGCCCATCACTAGCCCGAAGACTAAGCATTTGCTGGCTCGCCTTCGTCGTCTTCTCAAACTTAAAGAAATCTTTACAACATGTGTCTGACGACAGTAAACCATTCACTCTCAGCCTGACTAAGGCACCAATACCATTTTCTTGAATTAATTCCTCAAGCAGAGTTTGTTTTTCAAAGAGGAGTTGACACCGTCTTTCATCACTGAGGACCTCAGCACCTTCCTGCAATCGTAGAATTTCTTGTTTCAAGGCATCAATACATAATTGTTTACTTTGAGAGCAATTGGTTTTGTATTGCTGACAGAAAACACGGATCTGCGCTTTAGCATAGTCCCACCACTGACATAGATTTAGGAAACGATGTTGGAAATCCACAACCTTGTCCCAAAAAACCACAAAGGATGATTTAAAGAAAGGATCGCTCAGAAGTGAGGTGTTAAAGGACCAATACAGGGTGCGGCGTTTGAAACGAGGAAAAGAAAAGCACAGTTTTACCAAAGAATGATCAGAGAAGCCTGAAGGGACAATAGCCGTATTTGTCACAAGGTTGACAGCAGAGTTAGGAATATAAAATTTATCAAGACGAGCAAGTGAAAGATGATTTAGTAAAACCCGACACCAGCTAAATTGCTGCAGGTTTGGGTGTTGTTGCCGCCATACATCGTTGAGGTCATGCCGCGAAATTATACTGGAAAGAGGCCTACTTGAAGCTGGATGTGGCTCTGCACTGTTCCTATCTAAAGTTGGGTTTAAAGTACAGTTAAAGTCACCCCCTAAGCACAACAATGTATCAGAAGAGAGGTGTCTCAGGAAATTAAAGGACTGATTTAAAAAAGTTCCTCTATCTGTGCTATCGCTTGGAGCATAGATGTTAACAAACATAAATCGTTGCTGATTGTATTCAAACTCTACAGAGGCTAGATAGCCTGGTACGATTTCCTTAAAGATGGGGGGGGGGGAGACAGCCAAACGTGAACTGACAAAAAAAGCAATACCCGCACTCACAGAATCTGTATTACTAAAAAACCAAGTGCCAATCAGCTGTTGCTGCCAATCAGCCATGCAGTCTGCAGTGGCACGAGTTTCTTGCAATAAAAGTACATCAATCTTTTCCCTCCTGGCTAATTGCACAGTTTGGGACCGACGCAGCTGACTGCGCCCACCATTAATGTTCAAGCTTGCTATGTTCATAGAAACATAGGCAGCAACACAGCCATTACAGGTTTAATTCTTTCCTTGCTGTGACAAGGTACCTCTTCAGTCTTTTCAGTGATTGATCAGAAATATGAAGGGCCGCAGATTGTTGTACAACTTCCTGAGCCCCACTAATGAAGGCATGAGTATCAACGAAAAAATCGCAGATTTTCACGCGCTTTTTACGGTAAGTTTTTTGTAGGAAATCCACGATTTCAGCATGAGGGACAGAGCCTCCAGAGACATGCTCCGATGAGAAGTCAGCCTCACCATCACTCAGTGAGGCAACGGAAGAACCCCCATCAGAGTCACAATCATTGCATTGAGAGTCCATTGCCGAGGCAACGGGCTCATCGACGCGAAAATCTGAGACTTCAGCACTATCACCCTGCTGACCATGAGCTTGACAAGGCTCAGCTGCCTCAATGGAGGATTCCACAGACAGATCACTAGTTCCAACACACTCACCACTCCCCACAGAGGGAGGGGTGGCACAATCAACACAAGCTTCAGCAGGGGACACACATGGAGGCTCAACCTCACATGGAGGTTTACCCTCAGAACACTGGAGAGACTCAGGTGCTGTCTGGCCAACACATACATTTTCAGCATTTATCACATTACCCTCAGAGTATTCTGAAGGCGGGGGAGGTTGAGGAATTTCCTCAACTGGAGGAAACTGCTGAGGAGGAGGTCGCGCTCCACCATAACCTTCACTAACCACTTGAGCGAAGGTTGGAGGACCGGCCAAGACCTTATTACCAGGCTCGTTGAGGTCGCTAGAAGGTGGGAGGGTTCTTTTCCTGGTTCTCTGTTTGTCTACAATGGGGTTTGCATCAGCACCATCCATATTGTTTACATCATCGACAACGATCTCAGTAGAGCCCTGCTGTTCATCACCATTCAGGCTAGTGACTATCTGTGGACTTTTTCGGGCACGAGTCCTTTAAATGACCATATTGACCACACTCAAAACAAACTAGAGACTCTGTGGAGACAAAGACCCGATAAGTGTGACCTTCGACCTTGAAGGGCAATACCGCATTTAAAGAGGTTACACCACGCGGTAAGATCATATAAACAAAACGACGAAAGGACATGACGTGTTTTAAACGGTTATTTTTCCCTCGTACAGGAACCATAGTAACTGAAGAGATGACAGAACCAAGTTTGTTTAGTTCAGTAACCAGGTCTTTGTTCTTAAGGAACGGAGGAGCGTTAGAGAGAGAAACCCGAACTGCCGGCGTGTCGAGTGGACATACCTGAACAAACACGTCGGGAGCAAAGAAGAGCCCGTGCTCGACTATTTGAGCAACCATTGGTACTGTGGAAACAAAGATTACCACGCGTTTATTCATGCGAGAAGCCGCTTTTACATTATCCAAACCGATTAACTCTCCGACCGCAAGGATAATGGCCTCCACATCGATTCCCGACGGAGGTGAGCA
Organism: Myxine glutinosa; assembly: GCF_964187855.1. NCBI lineage: Eukaryota > Metazoa > Chordata > Myxini > Myxiniformes > Myxinidae > Myxine > Myxine glutinosa. Next base: position 128,429,878 of record NC_136269.1, read on the forward strand.
AACTAACCCATGCTTCCGGGTTAGCGCTTCAAGAGACGTGTAACGAGAGCTATCCGCCATCGTTTGCACGTTTAAACAAAGGGTAAATGTATAAAGGTTAATGAAGCTAAAAAGCTCCAGTAAACAAACGAAAAATAAAAATATTTACGAAAAAAGAAACGGAAAAAGTATTATGATTTGTAACACGAGGCGAAAAAACCCCGAAGATGGAACCGCCCTAAGGGGGAACCTTTACTGGTCTCACCACGTGTGCTCTCTCACTTTCTCACTCTCAAGAGGGGGGGGGGGGGGGGGATGATAACGTGGAAGGGTGACACACAAAAGACGGAACAAAGGTGAGAAAAGGTAAGGGGAGGGTAAAGATACAAACCACGAGCACGGAGCTACAATGCCAAGACACGAACAGACGCCATGACACCGCACCCAGCGCACCGACAGCCGATAGGTGGCGACAGAGAGAGGGAGGGAGAGAGAGAGGGAGAGAGAGGGAGAGAGAGGGAGAGGGAGAGAGAGAGGGAGAGGGAGAGAGAGGGAGAGAGAGAGGGAGAGGGAGAGAGAGAGAGAGGGAGACTTTGACTTTTAAGCTCTTTTTATTATAAAAGTATAAAACAAGAGTACCACCAAAAGCAATTCATCCAGGAAAATCAGTAAAATCATAGCAATCCCAGAAGGAAAAAACAATCGGTGCACTGCAAACCAAGCGACAGAAAAGGTGCAAATACCAAAAAAAACACACAAGGAGAAAATCTAGGCATAATTTCTAAACTAGGCATAATTATATATGTACAAATTTACAATCGCATCTGCAACCCTGAGGAGAGACTTAAGAAAGAAAGAGTAGGTCAAGACCAGGGGGGGGGGGGGGGGGGGAACGCCGGCAAGGAGAAGCATGGAACAGTGTATAAGAAACACCCGCACTGTATTATACAGAAATTAACAATTTGTTATCTTGGACCTCACAAATCCCTCCAACACACCAGGTCGCAACAAAATTTGCAAGGTCGTTTGCAGTTTGGACACAGCCAAATTCAAGCTTGAGCCTTGCTGACACCAACGAACTAAAAAACACCATAATACTGCATTCCTGCATGGGTCTGCCGCCCAGCTTCGCCTTCCGCGACAGGTATATGGCCAGTTTAGCAGTAGCGGTTAGGAACCCAAATACAATAGATGTGGTTCCCTTTTTGGGAGGAAAGCCAAAGATGTAAGCTTTCAAAGAAAAGGTAACCTGCAATCTATGGGAAATAAAATTTAACCAATGAAACAAAGGAGAAAGTCTTTCACAATTAATGAAAGCATGAAACAAATCTTCCCTCACCGGACAAAAGGGGCAACAGCCGGAAATGGGGGAAAAAAAAACGAATGACAGCATTGGAAGGAACAATCCAGTGGGCCAAACGCCACTGAAGGTCACCTGTTCTTTTAGGAATAAGTCCAGCATACATTGTATCCCATAAAGGCTCAGAGGGGGGACCGGGAGGCAAGAGTCCTTTCCACCGGGTAACCCCAGCTAGAGGTGGGTCCCCAAGAAGAAGTTTCACACAAGACCTATAAATACTCTTGCTGCTCATAACATGGAAGGGGGGTGACCCTGCGCTCATGGGGGGCAGCTCGTTTGGGGTAAAAGCGACACCTAATTTTGGGACTGTGGGCTCAACCTCTGCGTCCTGCGTCCAATGTAGGCCTAGCTGGTGGCCCCTTCGGATCACCGCTCTTAGTATGTTCTCGATTTGCCTCCTGGACCGAACACCTGTTAGGTCCGCCAGCTCGTTCGCAGGCTTCCATCCCTGTCCAGAGTCGTGTCGGAGATGACACACTTTCAGGATGTTGGCCACTATAAAATGCTGGCAGAAGTCGCGACTCCTCGGGATATCGGGGAAAAGTGGGTTGAAAAATAAAGGCTCGTGTGCATACATGTTAGTGCCATACGAGTCTGTTTGGCGACTTATCGAAACGCCCTGCCAGGCATTCAAGAGGCTCTGATAAAAGACTGGGAGCAGAGATGTATCGACGTGTTGAAGGTTGGTCAGGAAAAGTTCCTGTCCGTATCCGAGCCTCCCAGCTCGTTGAAGAATGGAGCAGGCTAAGGGCTTTCCTGGTAGGTGTTCTGCATAAAGCAAGCGTTGGATGGAGCGGAGCCGGAAGGCCAACAGGCGGCATTTCACATCGACTAGGCCATGACCACCCTCGGCCAAGGGACAACATATGGCGCTGGGTCGAAGCCAGTGGTAGCCTCCCCAAAAAAAATCCACCAGTTTCCTCTGGATAGCTTGGAGCAAAACCTCGGGTGGTTGCAGGCAGATGAACCGGTGCCACAAAAGGGTAGTGACGAGGTTGTTGACAACTAGCGCGCGACCCTTATAGGAAAGGTGGGGAAGAGCTCTTTTCCATCGGCTCAAACGCCCATCTACCTGGTCAATGATCCTGTCCCAATTGTTCTGGGCATACTGAGGAGGACCGAGGAAGACGCCCAAATACTTGATGCCATCGTTTGCCCACACTAGCTCTGCAGGAAGGGGAGGTGGTGGTAATAACGGTGGCATAGGTAAGTCATTTTTTGGAAAGGGGATCCACAGAGCCTTGCTTTTCCCCCAATTACACCTTAATGATGAGGCAAGGTTGAAGTCCGACAAACACTTTGCCATGGCGTCACTGTCGCATTTTCTTTTTATAATGACACAAAGGTCATCGGCATAAGCTGACAGGGTCAAAGGTGGGTGTCCTGGAGAAAGGACAAGTCCAGGGATATCCTTTCTGAGGGCGATTAAGAGGGGCTCCAAGGCGAGGGCAAATAATAGACTTGAAAGTGGACAACCTTGCCTTACCCCTCTCTGAACCTTTATGGGTGGGCAAAATTCGTTGTTAACTTTGATCAAGCTGGAGATGTTTGCATATAACAAAGCTATGTAGGCTCTAAAATTTGTGCCAAGCCCGCAAGCTTGTAACACATGACACAAAAACTCATGATCAATGCTATCAAAGGCCTTTGCAAGGTCAAGAAACACCAAACCAAAATCCTCTTTGACACATTTACCAGTTAACAAATCTCTGACTAGGAATATGTTGTCATAGATGGATCTGCCAGGGATGCCGCAACTTTGATCAGGTGACACCAGGTCCCCAATAACTGTCTTCAACCGGTTCACAAGGACCTTGGAAAACAGTTTGTAATCCGTGCACAACAAAGAGATCGGACGCCAGTTTGACAGGTGTCGGAGATCGCCAGTCTTGGGTAGCAGGCAGAGTACTGCTCTTCTAAAACTGAGCGGTAATTCTCTGGATAAAAGAGATGCATCCAGAACATTGAGCAGCTCTGGGCCCAAAATGTCCCAGAATGCCGAAAGAAATTCGGCCGGTAGGCCATCGATGCCAGGGGCTTTTCCCGACCATCTCAGCGAGTGCACCGGTTAGCTCTGGAAGGGTAATTGGAGCATCCAGTTCCAGACGTTGGGCCTCAGCCACGGAAGGAAGATGAGAGGTCAAAACATTCATCATTTCGTGAGAAACTGTTTTGGCCTTGAAAAGTTCAGAAAAGAAATCGATTATATTTAATCTTATATCACTCGGATTTGTTAGGATGTTCCCCCCTGGGTCCAAAACCGAAGATATGAGTCGTGCTGGTTTCTCTACAGTTTCTAGGTGAAAGAAAGCCTTAGTTGGGGTATCTGAAACCTTTATATTTTGTATTCTTAGCCGAACTAGTGTGCCCGCTGCTTTTTCATGGATCAAATCCCTTAATTGGGCCTTCTTCTCGAGTAGCAACCGATAGTTCACTGGGTTGCTCTCATTGGCCAACTTGCTCTCTAACCTTAAGATGTCTGCTTCCAAGCAAGCCATCGTGATATGTTTTACATTGGTACAGTGCGAATTAAATTGTTGACAAAATACTCGAATTTGGGCCTTTAGGTTATCCCACCAGAGACTAATTGAGGAGAAAGAAGATTTTTTAGTACTCATTTCAGCCCAGAAATCACGAAAGGAGTCTGTAAATAAACTATCTTCTAAAAGTTTAACGTTAAACTTCCAGTAACTATTTCTGCATGTGGGTCGAGGAAAAGAAAGATCTAAGGTTACCATATGGTGGTCTGAAAACAATGACGGAAAACAACCTGAAGAGGCCGCGACGTTCCTAAAGGGTACATTAATGTACCAGCGGTCGAGTCTTGCCGAAGACACCCGGCCATTGGCACATCGACACCAGGTAAACTGGACTATGTTGGGGTGATGCAATCGCCAAACATCCAGTAGACCGGCCGTCTTAAAGAAACGGGATAGGTCCGCATGGGACTCGGGGTGGGGTTCTGCAGAGTTTCTATCCTTCGAAGGGTCAAAGGTGCAATTAAAGTCACCACCAATGCACACACATTGGTCGAGATCAACTGATTTCAGGTGGTTTACCATGGAGGTGAAGAAGGCCTTTCGGTCCCTGCTCTCACTAGGTGCGTACACATTGAAAATGGTACAGCGGAAGTTTTGATGTGCAAGCTGAAGGGAAATAAGCCGGCCTTTTATGACTTCCTGAAAATGACAAGACTCAAAAGCTAGACCTGGCTTTAGAAAAAACCCAACCCCAGCAGATGAGGCTGACAGATTGCTAAAATAGCATTGCCCTTTGAAAGTTTGGCACCAGTCATGTTCCACGTTAGGTGTGATGTGGGTCTCTTGTAGTAAAAGAACATTTGCCTTTTTACGGTCAAACAAGTTTTTGACTTGGGCCTGACGGAGGTGACTTGCACCCCCACCATTCATGTTTAAGGTCGCAAAGGAAATGTTTTTCATTCCATGGTAATGAAATCGCCCTGTGCTTGGGAACACTCCGCACCTGCTCGGGT
>NC_136269.1:128437209-128502213 GCF_964187855.1 Myxine glutinosa
CACCATTCTCGATGACCGAACCCCCACTTTTGATGTGAGAGAACCTGTGGATAACCATCCATTTAAGGAAGGCTTCATCAGGTCTCGCACTCTGTTTATTCCATTACTGGTGAAGCAATGCATAAATGACCTGGAGGTTGAAATTTCAGGGAATAAAGGATTCAGAACCAATGTCGCATGCATATATTTTTTGGCATCATAGGACACCTCTAATCGTTGTATTCCAAGGACTTGCCAGGCATTCAAAAGGCTCTGATGAAACTCAGGAAGCAGAGTCGTGTTGACATGCTGCAGGTCCATGAGGAAGAGCTCTCGGTCATACTTCAACCCATCTGCTTCCTGCAGCCAAGCATTTGTGAGAGGCCGCCATGGGACACACTCACTATACAATAAACGCTTTATCGTCAACATGCAGAAAGCCATTATCCGACTCGGAACATGCATCAAGCTTTGGCCACCTGCATTTCGGGGTCTGCACACCACGTCCAGTCCAAGCCAATGGTGGCCTCCCCAGAAAAACTGAGTTAGAACCCTCTGAATGCCTGTGACCAAGTACCTCGGAGGTTGGAGGGGGATAACTTTATGCCAAATAAATGGACCCACCAGGTTATTTATTATTGTCAGCCTTGCCCTAAGCCCGTGGTTCTTAACCTGGGTTCGACCGAACCCCAAGGGTTCAGTGAGCCAGTCTCAGGGGTTCGGCGGAGGTCATCCGAAATGCATTGCAATTTGTTTTTTGTTTTTGTTTTTAGTTTTGTATCAATTTTGAAACGATGTGTAATTACGCTTATTATTAATATTATTATTATTTTGCTATGTATGTTACGAACGAATGGAAATGTTATTTGTAATTATTGTATTCCCATCCCATTCATGGTTTCTCTGGTCTGTGTTTAAGATTAGTTGTTTCACACTGACTGCAGTAAGTTGAATCAATGAGCAACTTGCTAATTATTCTGTTGATGGTGCTTACTTGCTTACTTACTTACTTACTGGATTTTAGACTTTGCAGGTGTTCGGAAATCCGAGTGAATAGCCTCGATTAGCTCGCCGTGTGCCGTGCGTCATTGGTCGCACCTTACTTTGGAGTTACTGATTAATTGAAAAGAAAGTTGGAAATGTTTGTGGATATGCAGGGTGGGTTCAGAGTTATATTAAAGTCAAAAGTGGATGGTGATTATAAAATATGATTGAATTACTCAGAAAATTAGATGGAGGTGATATACAGTCACGTGAAAAATTAAGTACACCCATGTAAAGTTTTGACTTTTTCAACATATTTCAACATACAGCTATTTGATCTTCATTTAAACAATATTGATAGATAAAGGTGATATAATATAACAAATATCATGAAACATTTACATTTTGTAGTCCATTGTATAATTTAAATAAACATGAATGCAAATTTCGCATGTGGAAAAAGTATGTACACCCCGACATTTATCACTACTTCAAATACATAAAATTAGAATCAGGTGCACCAGCTCACGTGCAAATGTTTGGAACATCGTTCGAGAGGATCTTGGAGGAACCTGTCTCATTTAAACCTCAGTCATTTAGTTTGGTTTGCTCTTTGTTGTTGAAGTGTGCGGCGTCACCGTGCCTAGATCAAAAGAGCTCTCTGAGGCCTTCAGATATAAGGTTATAAATGCCTACGAGTCTGGGAATGGATTTAAAAAGATCTCCAAACGATTTGAAATCAATCATTCGACTGTCTGGAAGATCATCTACAAGTGGAGAAGATTCCAAACAACGGCCAACTTGTTCAGGCCAGGCCGCCCCAGCAAGTTCAGCCCGAGAGCAGACCGCAAGTTGCTGAAAGAAGTCTCTAAGAACCCCAGAATGTCATCACGGGACCTACAGGTAGCTCTTGCCACTGTTGATGTCTCAGTGCACGAGCCTACCATTAGAAAGAGGCTGCACAAATTTGATCTACATGGGAGGTGTGCCAGGAGGAAACCTTTGCTGTCCAGAAAGAACATCAGGGCAAGACTAAAGTTTGCCAATGAACACCTAGGCAAAGACCAGCACTTCTGGAACAATGTACTCTGGACAGATGAGTCAAAGGTAGAGCTATTTGGCCACAGTACCAGAAGACATGTTTGGCGAAAACCAAATACAGCATTTGACCACAAGAACCTGATACCAACTGTAAAGCATGGTGGTGGAAATATTATGGTTTGGGGCAGCTTTGTTGCATCAAGGCCTGGGCAGCTCACCATCATAGAATCCACTATGAATTCTTCATTGTACCAGAGGGTGCTTGAGGATAATGTGAGGCCATCTGTCAGAAAGTTGAAGCTCAACCGAAGGTGGACCTTGCAACATGACAATGACCCTAAACGTACCAGTAAATCCACCAAGGAATGGCTGAAAATAAAGAAATGGAGGATTCTGGAATGGCCAAGTCAAAGCCCGGATCTAAATCCCATCGAAATGTTGTGGGGGGATTTGAAACGAGCTGTGCATGCAAGAAACCCATCAAACATCGCACAGCTGAAAGAATTCTGCATGGAGGAGTGGGCAAAAAATTCTCACAGTCGATGTCAGAGACTGGTAGACAGTTATAAGAAACGCCTACTTGAGGTTGTTTCTGCCAAAGGGGGCAATACCACCTATTGGAGCCAAGGGTGTACTTACTTTTTCCACATGCGAAATTTGCATTTATGTTTATTTAAATTATACAATGGACTCACTCAAAATGTAAATGTTTCATATTTGTTGTATTATATCACCTTTATCTATCAATATTGTTGAAATGGAGATCAAATAGCTGTATGTTGAAATATGTTGAAAAAGTAAATACTGTTGTGGATATGAGAAGTGTTTTTTTTATTGTGTAATGAATTGTAAAATATCACCCTCCTTCCTCCAGTTGTTGTGTATAAAGGTCAAAAGGTCGTTCCCGTCGTTATTTCATATACCACACGTAGCCAATCATATATCCTTCTATACAGTTATCTCCTTATTCTATGTAGGTTAAGGCCTTGTCTTCCATTAATTTAACACTCCATTGCACCGAATTCAAATAGAGTAGATTCCCTTTCATTCCCATTCCTAAAGCATCCATTGCCAACTGCATTTGGGCGGTTTTCTTCATCCCAAAACTCCATTGAGCACGCGGCCAGCGCGGAGAAGAAAGGCGTGTCTCCACCTCGTCATAGGGGGGAGGAGTGAGCCAGCCCCGAACAACCAACCAAGTACAAGGGGTTTGGCTTGAGAGGGCGGAGAGAGGTCTGGGAGGTTCGCGAAGGTTCAAGGGTGGGGCTTATATAACCCGCGGGAGACGCCCCCACCTCAGATGAGAGACAGAGGATGAGCCCTTGGAAAGCACGCGACGCACCTGAGACGAGCTGCGTGATCCAGGAGAGGAGAGAGGGATGTCCCATGAGCTTTGAACCACCGCAGCTTTAAACCACCACAGGTTTGAGCTTCGACGGCAGATTCGACCGTGGCCGCGAAGGAACGGCGGCTGCTGAACGTGCCGATCGAGAAGGGGGCGGCGGCTGCTCACGCCCGGCCCGACCGTGCTCCGGTTCCAGTTGGACCTTCCTCTCCTTCCAGCCAATCGTTCCTGCCTTCATCCCCCATTCGTGTGAGTTTGATTGTAGTCTGTCTTTTTGTCTTGTCCTGGGGTACCAAGTAAGACTGCATAGGTAAGCTAAGGTGCACTGTGTCCGCTTCTTCTTCTTCTGTTTTTATTTTATTATCCTTCCTCCTCCTTGGTTTCTTTTAATTGTGTAAATATGAGTAATAAATTATATTTGTCCTTCATACCTTTTGTCTCCTTCTTCTTCACATCCTTCGTCTTCGTCTTTTACAAATTGAATACCTGTGGCACGATTTGGCCAACGTTTCAGGATCGGGTTTAGTCTTTGCTAATGACTCGAACTTCGGGTTGCTAAAAACCGCTCGGCAACTAGACCATCCAAACCGGGGTTCGAGCGGGAGTCCCTCCCTTGCTCGCGGTCAGGAGTGGCACTCAGGTCCTTGGGACTTTTTGTAGACCAAATACCCTGGCTGCTGCCGACCGGGAGGAGCGTTGGGACCCCCAGGACTCACGTCACTCAGTCGTGGACAAGGGGACTAATCCCCCCTTCTTAAGGGGAAAAGGCCGACGGAGACATCCGTAACAATACTTTACACGGGGTGTACTTACTTTTTCACGTGACTGTAACTCCTTTGGTCGCAATTCAAAACTAACAATTCGCAGTTTTCTATGTAATATTATAATGGGATTTGATGTGACATAGAGTCGAGTCGATAATAAATCCCGTCATCGTAACTATAACTTATGTTTTCTTCGTTAAAATATCTCAGTTTTCAGAGGGGTACTGATTATATTTAAGCATGTTCCTTTTTTTTATTTTTGTCAAATAATTATTTGCCCGAACTCATTTAAGACCAGGTTGTTACTTTTTTGTTGTTTTTGCATTATGTCGAGCAAAAAAAGGAAGTGGTCGGAGGATTATGTGCTGTACGGGTTCACGTGTTTGACGGAACGGGACGGAAGTCAGCGTCCTCAATGCATGCTTTGCAATGTCAAGTTGAGCAACTCCAGCGTAGCACCAGAAAAACTACGGGAACACTTCAAAAAAACTGCACAGTGAGGGGCAGTACAAAGACGCAACGCTGGATGAATTCAAATTGAAGAGAGTCCGATTCGACGCAAGTGCTTCCCCATATGGAGTTCTTTACAATGAGCCATGTTTCAATTTATTCCATGCAGCGGTTTTGGAGTTATAGAGATGCAATATTTTTCGGTTTTTCCAAGATGGCGCCTGCACCACATGACCTATGACGTCATGATTATCATTAAAATATTCTACAGGAGCAGGCGCTCCTATAGTGAAAATTTCGTGCCCATCAGACAAACGTTGCTGAGAAAAAAAATTCACAATAATCGGATAAGTGTTGTACTTGTCGAATTATGACGTCATAACAAAGGCACCGATGACATCATTATTAACATATCTTATTCCCCAACGGGAGTACTTGACAATGAGCCACGCTTCAATTTTTTCCATGGAGTGGTTTCAGAGATATAGAGGTGCAACTTTTTTCGAATTTTTTCCAAGATGGTAAAATTTCGTGTCAATCGGACCAACGGTTGCCGGGAAAATGAATTTTTAAAATGGAGACACGGACGTACGGCACACGGCAGACGTACACAACCGAATGCTTAACCCCGTATTTTCGCTTCGCGAGCGCAGGGTAAATATACAATCGCTGTCAACTGTTCAATAAAGCGCTCATTCTGATCACGCATTGTTGATTATTTGATTTATTTCGCTGCTTGCACTATGCAAGCATAACCCACTTCATCAAATGTATAAACCTTTTATTTATTACGTCTGCACGTCGGTTGCACCCCAGTATATGCTTGCAGTCTGCCCCACGATGGCAATAAACCTGAAAAATTTCATTATGCCTCCGCCCCCGAAGGTGGCCCGAGGCATCATGTTTTTGGGTTGTCCGTCCGTCTGTCCATACGGGCTAAACCTCGTTTTTCTCAGCAACCACATGTTCGATTGAGACAAACCTTTCCGGGTGAGTGACACCCATGCAGAATGTTTTTAAATGATTGTGACGTCATATGTCACGTGGTATGGCAGCCATATTGGATTAAACGCAAATAATTAAAATATATATCTTGGAAACCGCTGAATGGAAATTTTTTTAAACTTGGCACATTGTCAAGTACTCCCAATGGGGAACAAAGGTGTGATGATGATGACGTCATCAGTGAGGTGGGAAACCAGCCACAAATGTTTTCATCGAATTCCTTGTCCTAAATATCTGATATTGGATACACATGATCTATGACCCATTTGTATCGAAATATTAAATTTATAACATTATACGTCACATGGTTTGTCAGCCATATTGGATTTCGCCTAAATGTTTCAAAAGACATCTTCTCCCAAACCACTGAGGTGATCGACTCGAAACTTTACGTGTGTCATCGACAAGGCATGATGATTGAAAGTTGATCACGAAAACGTCATCGGTCACTTGGTGTGGCAACAGTAGTTGATTGAAAGAAAATATTAAACAATTACATCTCAGAAATCGCTGACCCTATTGTGGCAAAACTTCACAAATGTCATCCAATACCATTGCTGCATGGGGTTTGAAAATGATGACGTTGTAGGTCATATGGCTTGGCAGCCATCTTGGATATAAAACCAAACCTCATCCGATCAACACGAAACTTAACAAACGTAATCCCCTACCAATACAAGTGTACACTGCACCACCATTTTGTACATTTTTTATGTCAAACGTCACGTGGTTTGGCAGCCATATTAGCTTGAAATCCGATATTAAAAATGACTCTCCTCCAAAACCGCTTCACCGATCGATGTGTTGGTGGTGGTGGGAGTGACAACGGTGGTTGTGTTGGTAGTTATAATGGTGGTTGTGATGAAAATGGTTGTGATGGCAGAGGTGGGAGTGATAATGGTGGTTGTGATGAAAATGGTTGTGATGGTGGTGAAGGCAGTGATAATGGTGGGTGTCATAAAAATGGTTGTGATGGTGGTGGTGGGAGTGATAATGGTGGTTGTGATGAAAATGGTTGTGATGGTGGTGGTGGGGGGAGTAATGTTGTGATTGACAATGGTGGTTGTGATGGTGGTAGTTGGAGTGGAATTGAGAGTGACAATGGTGGTTGTGTTGGGAGTGATAATGGTGGTTGTGATGAAAATGGTTGTGATGGTGGTGAAGGGAGTGATAATGCTGGGTGTCATGAAAATGGTTGTGATGGTGGTGGTGGGAGAGATAATGGTGGTTGTGATGAAAATGTTTGTGTTTGTGGCAGTGGGAGTGATGTGAGTGACAATAACAGTTGTGTTGGTGGTGTTGTGAGTGATAATGGTGGTTGTGATGGTGGGAGTGACAATGGTGGTTGTGTTGGGAGTGATAATGGTGGTTGTGATGAAAATGATTGTGATGGTGGTGGTGGGAGTGATAATGGTGGTTGTGATGAAGATGGTTGTGATGGTGGTGGTGGGAGTGATAATGGTGGCTGTGTTGGGAGTGACAATGGTGGTTGTGTTGGTGGAGGTGGGAGTGATAATGGTGGTTGTGATGGTGGTGGTGGTGGTGGAGGGAGAGATGTGAGTGGCAATGGTGGTTGTGATGGTGGTAGTTGGAGAGGAATTGAGAGTGACAATGGTGGTTGTGTTGGTGGAGGTGGTAGTAATAATGGTGGTTGTGATGAAAATGGTTGTGATGGTGGTGGTGGGAGTGATAATGGTGGTTGTGATGAAAATGGTTGTGAGGGTGGTGGTGGGAGGGATAATTGTGGTTGTGATGAAAATGGTTGTGATGTTGGTGGTGGCATTGATAATGGTGGTTGTGATGAAAATGGTTGTGATGTTGGTGGTGGGAGTGATGTGAGTTACAATAACAGTTGTGTTGGTGGTGTTGTGAGTGATAATGGTGGTTGTGATGGTGGTGGTGGGAGTGGTAATGGTGGTTGTGTTGGGAGTGATAATGGTGGTTGTGTTGGTGGAGGTGGGAGTGATAATGGTGGTTGTGATGGTGGTGGTGGTTGGAGTGATGTGTGACAATGGTGGTTGTGATGGTGGTAGTTGGAGTGGAATTGAGAGTGACAATGGTGGTTGTGTTGGTGGAGGTGGGAGTGATAATGGTGGTTGTGATGAAAATGGATGTGATGGTGGTGGTGGGAGTGATGTCGTGAGTGACAATGGTGGTTGTGTTGGTGGAGGTGGGAGTGATAATGGTGGTTGTGATTGTCGTGGTGGGGGTGGGAGTGATGTGAGTGACATTGGTGGTTGTGATGGTGGTAGTTAGAGTGGAATTGAGAGTGACAATGGTGGTTGTGTTGGTGGATGTGGGAGTGATCATGGTGGTTGTGATGAAAATGGTTGTGATGGTGGTGGTGGGAGTGATAATGGTGGTTGTGATGAAAATGGTTGTGATGGTGGTGGTGGAAGTCATAATGGTGGTGGTTTTGGTGGTGGTGGGAGTGGAATTGTGAGTGACAATGGTGGTTGTGATGAGAATGGTTGTGATGGTGATGGTGTGAGTGATAATGGTGGTTGTGATGAAAATGGTTGTGATAGTAGAGGTGGGAGTGATAATGGTGGTTGTGATGAAAATGGTTGTGTTGGTGGTGTTGTGAGTGATAATGGTGGTTGTGATGGTGGTGGTGGTGGGAGTGATAATGGTGGTTGTGATGGTGGTAGTTGGAGTGGAATTGAGAGTGACAATAGTGGTTGTGTTGGGAGTGATAATGGTGGTTGTGATGAAAATGGTTGTGGTGGGAGTGATAATGGTGGTTGTGATGAAAATGGTTGTGATGGTTGTGGTGGGAGGGATAATGGTGGTTGTGATGAAAATGGTTGGGATGTGGTGGTGGGAGTGATAATGGTTGTGATGGTGGTGGTGGGAATGATAATGGTGGTTGTGATGAAAATGGATGTGATGGTGATGGTGGGAGTGATGTCGTGAGTGACAATGGCGGTTGTGTTGGTGGAGGTGGGAGTGATAATGGTGGTTGTGATGGTCGTGGTGGTGGTGGGAGTGATGTGAGTGACAATGGTGGTTGTGATGGTGGTAGTTGGAGTGGAATTGAGAGTGACAATGGTGGTTGTGTTGGTGGATGTGGGAGTGATAATGGTGGTTGTGATGAAAATGGTTGTGATGGTGGTGGTGGGAGTGATAATGGTGGTTGTGTTGGTGGTGGTGGGAGTGGAATTGTGAGTGACAATGGTGGTTGTGATGCAAATGGTTGTGCTGGTGGTGGTGGGAGTGATAATGGTGGTTGTGATGAAAATGGATGTGATGGTGGTGGTGGGAGTGATGTCGTGAATGACAATGGCAGTTGTGTTGGTGGAGGTGGGAGTGATAATGGTGGTTGTGATGAAAATGGTTGTGATGGTAGAGGTGGGAGTGATAATGGTGGTTGTGATGAAATTGGTTGTGATGGTGGTGTTGGGAGTGATAATGGTGGTTGTGATGAAATTGGTTGTGATGGTGGTGTTGGGAGTGATAATGGTGGTTGTGATGAAAATGGTTGTGATGGTGGTGGTGGGAGTGATAATGGTGGTTGTGATGAAAATGGTTGTGATGGTGGTGGTGGGAGTGATAATGGTGGTTGTGATGAAAATGGATGTGATGGTGGTGGTGGGAGTGATGTTGTGAGTGACAATGACAGCTGTGTTGGTGGAGGTGATAATGGTGGTTGTGATGAAAATGGTTGTGATGGTAGAGGTGGGAGTAATAATGGTGGTTGTGATTAAAATGGTTGTGATGGTGGAGTTGTGAGTGATAATGGATGGTTGTGATTGACGTTGGCTTGAGACGGACTGATATGTGTGTTTATTAAAAGTGGATTCCTCTCCATTGTGCATTAAGCGTGTGCGTGTGCATGTGTGCGTGTGTGTGTGTTATTTCTCCTTTTGTTTACAAATTATGGTAAAATGTGTTTCATTTGTCACTCGTTTTGGGACGCAAATGGTAATCGTCATGTTAAAACTTGATGTGACGGTAAATCTGGCGATGTCAACATTTTTTCAGGATCTGGCATCTCAATATTTGGCGTCCCACCACACGTCATAATCCGTCCATAACGTCGTGCCATATAACGTTTTTGAGCCTGCCATCTCTCAATGGTGAAAAATCAATTAAAATTAAAAAAAATTCTCCTGATTCGTCCTTGTCACACACTCAGCGATTGTGACGTCACTATGGTTGGGCATGGTCACAATCACAGACAGAGACGTACATTGTTCGGGCTCATTTGGTTATCGACGAGAAGCAGACAAGATGTGGATTCTCATCGCTGTCCTCATCCTTGTGCTCAGTTGTGGAATATCGCGACCAACACAGCAGGTAACGGGTTTGTAAGAGATAACGTACTCGGGGAAGGTACACCACACGACAGGAGATTCTTAGTTGTAGAGGTGGTTGTGTTGGTGGTGGTGGGAGTGGAATTGTGAGTGACAATGGTGGTGGTGTTGGTGGTAGTGGGAGTGGAATTGTGAGTGACAATGGTGGTTGTGTTGGTGGTGGTGGGAGTGGAATTGTGAGTGACAATGGTGGTTGTGTTGGTGGTGATGGGAGTGGAATTGTGTGACAATGGTGGTTGTGTTGGTGGTGGTGGGAGTGGAATTGTGAGTGACAATGGTGGTTGTGATGGTGGTGGTGGGAGTGATAATGGTGGTTGTGATGGTGGTGGTGGTGGTGGGAGTGATGTTGTGATTGACAATGGTGGTTGTGATGGTGGTAGTTGGAGTGGAATTGAGAGTGATAATGGTGGTTGTGATGAAAATGGTTGTGATGGTGGTGGTGGTGGGAGTGATAATGGTGGTTGTGATGAAAATGGTTGTGATGGTGGTGGTGGGAGTGTTAATGGTGGTTGTGCTGAAAATGGTTGTGATGGTGGTGGTGGGAGTCAATTAATGGTGGTTGTTTTGGTGGTGGTGGGAGTGGAATTGTGAGTGACAATGGTGGTTGTGATGAAAATGGTTGTGATGGTGGTGGTGGGAGTGATAATGGTGGTTGTGATGAAAACGGTTGTGATGGTGGAGGTGGGAGTGATAATGGTGGTTGTGATGAAAATGGCATGATTGTGGTGATGGGAGTGACAATGGTGGTTGTGATGAAAATGGTTGTGATGGTGGTGGTGGGAGTGATAATGGTGGTTGTGATGAAAATGGTTGTGATGGTGATGATAATGGTGGTTGTCATGAAAATGGTTGTGATGCTGGTGGTGGGAGTGATAATGGTGGTTGTGATGAAAATGGTTGTGATTGTGGCAGTGGGAGCGATGTGAGTGACAATAACAGTTGTGTTGGTGGTGTTGTGAGTGATAATGGTGGTTGTGATGGTGGTGGTGGGAGTGATAATGGTGGTTGTGTTGGGAGTGATAATGGTGGTTGTGATGAAAATGGTTGTGATGCTGGTGGTGGGAGTGATAATGGTGGTTGTGATGAAAATGGTTGTGAAGGTGGTGGTGGGAGTGATGTGAGTGACAATAACAGTTGTGTTGGTGGTGTGTTGTGAGTGATAATGGTGGTTGTGATGGTGGTGGCGGTGGGAGTGATAATGGTGGTTGTGATGAAAATGGTTGTGATGGTGGTGGTGGTGGGAGTGATGTTGTGATTGACAATGGTGGTTGTGATGGTGGTAGTTGGAGTGGAATTGAGAGTGACAATGGTGGTTGTGATGAAAATGGTTGTGATGGTGGTGGTGGGAGTGATAATGGTGGTTGTGATGAAAATGGTTGTGATGATGGTGGTGGTGAGTGTTAATGGTGATTGTGATGAAAATGGTTGTGATGGTTGTGGTGGGAGTGATGTGAGTGACAATAACAGTTGTGTTGGTGGAGTTGTGAGTGATAATGGATGGTTGTGATAGACGTTGGTTTGAGACGGACTGATGTGTGTTCATTCCCACCACCAGTGGTGGTGGTGGGAATGATAATGGTGGTTGTGATGAAAATGGATGTGATGATGGTGGTGGGAGTGATGTCGTGAGTGACAATGGCGGTTGTGTTGGTGAAGGTGGGAGTGATAATGGTGGTTGTGATGAAAATGGTTGTGATGGTGGTGGTCGGAGTGATGTGAGTGACAATAACAGTTGTGTTGGTGTTGTTGTGAGTGATAATGGTGGTTGTGGTGGTGGTGGGAGTGATAATGGTGGTTGTGATGAAAATGGTTGTGATTGTGGTGGTGGGAGTGATGTTGTGATTGACAATGGTGGTTGTGATGGTGGTAGTTGGAGTGGAATTGAGTGACAATGGTGGTTGTGTTGGAAGTGATAATGGTGGTTGTGATGAAAATGGTTGTGATGGTGGTGGTGGGAGTGATAATGGTGGTTGTGATGAAAATGGTTGTGATGGTGGTGGTGGGGGGAGTAATGTTGTGATTGACAATGGTGGTTGTGATGGTGGTAGTTGGAGTGGAATTGAGAGTGACAATGGTGGTTGTGTTGGGAGTGATAATGGTGGTTGTGATGAAAATGGTTGTGATGGTGGTGAAGGGAGTGATAATGCTGGGTGTCATGAAAATGGTTGTGATGGTGGTGGTGGGAATGATAATGGTGGTTGTGATGAAAATGGATGTGATGGTGGTGGTGGGAGTGATTGTCATGAGTGACAATGGAGGTTGTGTTGGTGGAGGTGTGAGTGATAATGGTGGTTGTGATTGTCGTGGTTGTGGTGGGAGTGATGTGAGTGACAATGGTGGTTGTGATGAAAATGGTTGTGATGGTGGTGGTGGGAGTGATGTGAGTGACAATAACAGTTGTGTTGGTGGTGTTGAGTGATAATGGTGGTTGTGATGGTGGTGGTGGGAGTGATAATGGTGGTTGTGATGAAAATGGTTGTGATGGGAGTGACAATGGTGGTTGTGATTTAAATGGTTGTGATGGGAGTGACAATGGTGGTTGTGATTTAAATGGTTGTGATGGTGATGGTGGGAGTGGTAATGGTTGTGATGGTGGTGGTGGGAATGATAATGGTGGTGGTGGAAATGATAATGGTGGTTGTGATGAAAATGGTTGTGATGGTGGTGGTTGGAGTGATAATGATGGTTGTGATGAAAATGGTGGTGATGGGAGTGATAATGGTGGTTGTCATGAAAATGGTTGTGATGGTAGAGGTGGGAGTGAAAATGGTGGTTGTGATGAAAATGGTTGTGATGGTGGTGGTGGGAGTGATAATGGTGGTTGTGATGAAAATGGTTGTGATGGTGGTGATGGGAGCGATAATGGTGGTTGTCATGAAAATGGTTGTGATGGTGGTGGTGGTGGGAGTGATAATGGTGGTTGTGATGAAAATGGTTGTGATTGTGGCAGTGGGAGCGATGTGAGTGACAATAACAGTTGTGTTGGTGGTGTTGTGAGTGATAATGATGGTTGTGATGGTGGTGGTGGGAGTGATAATGGTGGTTGTGATGAAAATGGTTGTGATGGTGGTGGTGGGAGTGTTAATGGTTATTGTGATGAAAATGGTTGTGATGGTTGTGGTGGGAGTGATAATGGTTGTTGTGAGTGACAATGGTGGTTGTGTTGGTGGTGGTGGGAGTGGAATTGTGAGTGACAATGGTGGTTGTGTTGGTGGTGGTGGGTGTGGAATTGTGAGTGACAATTGTGGTTGTGTTGGTGGTGGTGGGAGTGGAATTGAGAGTGACAATGGTGGTTGTGTTGGGAGTGATAATGGTGGTTGTGATGAAAATGGTTGTGATGGTGGTGGTGGGAATGATAATGGTGGTTGTGATGAAAATGGATGTGATGGTGGTGGTGGGAGTGATGTCATCAGTGACAATGGAGGTTGTGTTGGTGGAGGTGTGAGTGATAATGGTGGTTGTGATTGTCGTGGTTGTGGTGGGAGTGATGTGAGTGACAATGGTGGTTGTGATGAAAATGGTTGTGATGGTGGTGGTGGGAGTGATGTGAGTGATGTGAGTTGCAATAACAGTTGTGTTGGTGGTGTTGTGAGTGATAATGGTGGTTGTGATGGTGGTGGTGGGAGTGATAATGGTGGTTGTGATGGTGGTGGTAGTTGGAGTGGAATTGAGAGTGACAATGGTGGTTGTGTTGGTGGAGGTGGGAGTGATAATGGTGGTTGTGATGAAAATGGTTGTGATGGTGGTGGTGGGATTGATAATGGTGGTTGTGATGAAAATGGTTGTGATGGTGGTGGTGGGAGTGATGTGAGTTACAATAACAGTTGTGTTGGTGGTGTTGTGAGTGATAATGGTGGTTGTGATGGTGGTGGTGGGAGTGGTAATGGTGGTTGTGTTGGGAGTGATAATGGTGGTTGTGTTGGTGGAGGTGGGAGTGATAATGGTGGTTGTGATGGTGGTGGTGGATGGAGTGATGTGAGTGACGATGGTGGTTGTGATGGTGGTAGTTGGAGTGGAATTGAGTGACAATGGTGGTTGTGATGAAAATGGTTGTGATGGTGGTGGTGGGAGTGATAATGGTGGTTGTGATGAAAATGGTTGTGATGGTGGTGGTGGGAGCCATAATGGTGGTTGTGATGAAAATGGTTGTGATGGTGGTGGTGGGAGTGATGTGAGTGACAATAACAGTTGTGTTGGTGGTGTTGAGTGATAATGGTGGTTGTGATGGTGGTGGTGGTGGTGGGAGTGATAATGGTGGTTGTGATTAAAATGGTTGTGATGGTGGTGGTGGGAGTGATAATGGTGGTTGTGATGAAAATGGTTGTGATGGTGGTGGTGGGAGTGATGTGAGTGACAATAACAGTTGTGTTGGTGGTGTTGTGAGTGATAATGGTGGTTGTGATGGTGGTGGTGGTTGGAGTGATAATGGTGGTTGTGATGAAAATGGTTGTGGTGGTGGTGGTGGTGGGAGTGATGTTGTGATTGACAATGGTGGTTGTGATGGTGGTAGTTGGAGTGGAATTGAGAGTGACAATGGTGGTTGTGTTGGGAGTGATAATGGTGGTTGTGATGAAAATGGTTGTGATGGTGGTGGTGGGAGTGATAATGGTGGTTGTGATGAAAATGGTTGTGAGGGTGGTGGTGGGAGGGATAATTGTGGTTGTGATGAAAATGGTTGTGATGTTGGTGGTGGGAGTGATAATAGTGGTTGTGATGAAAATGGTTGTGATGGTGGTGGTGGGAGTGATAATGGTGGTTGTGATGAAAATGGTTGTGATGGTGGTTGTGGGAGTGATGATGGTGGTTGTGATGAAAATGGTTGTGATGTTGGTGGTGGGAGTGATGTGAGTTACAGTAACAGTTGTGTTGGTGGTGTTGAGTGATAATGGTGGTTGTGATGGTGGTGGTGGGAGTGGTAATGGTGGTTGTGTTGGTGGAGGTGGGAGTGATAATGGTGGTTGTGATGGTGGTGGTGGTTGGAGTGATGTGAGTGACAATGGTGGTTGTGATGGTGGTAGTTGGAGTGGAATTGAGAGTGACAATGGTGGTTGTGTTGGTGGAGGTGGGAGTGATAATGGTGGTTGTGATGAAAATGGTTGTGATGGTGGTGGTGGGAATGATAATGGTGGTTGTGATGAAAATGGTTGTGATGGTGGTGGTGGGAGTGTTTATGGTGATTGTGATGAAAATGGTTGTGATTGTTGTGGTGGGAGTGATAATGGTGGTTGTGATGAAAATGGTTGTGATGGTGGTGGTGGGAGTGATGTGAGTGACAATAACAGTTGTGTTGGTGGTGTTGTGAGTGATAATGGTGGTTGTGATGGTGGTGGTGGTTGGAGTGATAATGGTGGTTGTGATGAAAATGGTTGTGATGGTGGTGGTGGTGGTGGGAGTGATGTTGTGATTGACAATGGTGGTTGTGATGGTGGTAGTTGGAGTGGAATTGAGAGTGACAATGGTGGTTGTGTTGGGAGTGATAATGGGGGTTGTGATGAAAATGGTTGTGATGGTGGTGGTGGGAGTGATAATGGTGGTTGTGATGAAAATGGTTGTGATGGTGGTGGTGGGAGTGTTTATGGTGATTGTGATGAAAATGGTTGTGATTGTTGTGGTGGGAGTGATAATGGTGGTTGTGATGAAAATGGTTATGATGGTGGTGGTGGGAGTGATAATGGTTGTGATGGTGGTGGTGGGAATGATAATGGTGGTTGTGATGAAAATGGATGTGATGGTGGTGGTGGGAGTGATGTCATGAGTGACAATGGCAGTTGTGTTGGTGGAGGTGGGAGTGATAATGGTGGTTGTGATGGTGGTAGTTGAAGTGGAATTGAGAGTGACAATGGTGGTTGTGTTGGTGGATGTGGGAGTGATAATGGTGGTTGTGATGAAAATGGTTGTGATGGTGGTGGTGGGAGTGGAATTGTGAGTGACAATGGTGGTTGTGTTGGGAGTGATAATGGTGGTTGTGATGTAAATGGTTGTGATGGTGGTGGTGGGAGTGATAATGGTGGTTGTGATGAAAATGGTTGTCATGGTGGTGGTGGGAGTGATAATGGTGGTTGTGATGAAAATGGTTGTGATGGTAGTGGTGGGAGTGATGATGGTGGTTGTGATGAAAATGGTTGTCATGGTGGTGGTGGTAGTGATAATGGTGGTTGTGATGAAAATGGTTGTGATGGTAGTGGTGGGAGTGATGATGGTGGTTGTGATGAAAATGGTTGTGATGTTGGTGGTGGGAGTGATGTGAGTTACAGTAACAGTTGTGTTGGTGGTGTTGAGTGATAATGGTGGTTGTGATGAAAATGGTTGTGATGGTAGTGGTGGGAGTGATGATGGTGGTTGTGATGAAAATGGTTGTCATGGTGGTAGTGGGAGTGATGATGGTGGTTGTGATGAAAATGGTTGTCATGGTGGTGGTGGGAGTGATGATGGTGGTTGTGATGAAAATGGTTGTGATGTTGATGGTGGGAGTGATGTGAGTTACAATAACAGTTGTGTTGGTGGGGTTGTGAGTGATAATGGTGGTTGTGATGGTGGTGGTTGGAGTGGTAATGGTGGTTGTGTTGGGAGTGATAATGGTGGTTGTGTTGTGGAGGTGGGAGTGATAATGGTGGTTGTGATGGTGGTGGTGGTTGGAGTGATGGTGGTGGTGGTTGGAGTGATGTGAGTGACAATGGTGGTTGTGATGGTGGTAGTTGGAGTGGAATAGAGAGTGACAATGGTGGTTGTGTTGGTGGAGGTGGGAGTGATAATGGTGGTTGTGATGAAAATGGTTGTGATGGTGGTGGTGGGAATGATAATGGTGGTTATGATGAAAATGGATGTGATGGTGGTGGTGGGAGTGATGTCGTGAGTGACAATGGCGGTTGTGATTGTCGTGGTGGTGGTGGGAGTGATGTGAGTGGCAATGGTGGTTGTGATGGTGGTAGTTGGAATGGAATTGAGTGACAATGGTGGTTGTGTTGGTGGTGGTGGGAGTGATAATGGTGGTTGTGATGAAAATGTTTGTGATGGTGGTGGTGGGAGTCATAATGGTGGTTGTGATGAAAATGGTTGTGAGGGTGGTGGTGGGAGAGATAATTGTGGTTGTGATGAAAATGGTTGTGATGGTGGTGGGAGTGATAATAGTGGTTGTGATGAAAATGGTTGTGATGGTGGGAGTGATAATGGTGGTTGTGAGGAAAATGGTTGTGATGGTGGTGGTGGGAGTGATAATGGTGGTTGTGATGAAAATGGTTGTGTTGGTGGAGTTGTGAGTGATAATTATGGATGGTTGTCATAGACGTTCGTTTGAGACGGACTGATGTGTGTTTAATAAAAGTGGATTCCTCTCCATTGTGCATTAAGCGTGTGTGTGTGTGTGTGTGTGTGTGTGTGTGTGTGTGTGTGTTATTTCTCCTTTTGTTTACAAATTATGGTAAAATGTGTTTCATTTGTCACTCGTTTTGGGACGCAAATGGTAATCGTCATGTTAAAACTTGATGTGAAGGTAAATCTGGCGATGTCAACATTTTTTCAGGATCTGGCATCTCAATATTTGGCGTCCCACCACAGGTCATAATCCGTCCATAACGTCGTGCCATGTAACGTTTTTGAGCCGACCATCTCTCAATGGTGAAAAATCAATTAAAAAAAAAAAAATTCTCCGGATTCGTCCTTGTCACACACTCAGCGATTGTGACGTCACAATGGTTGGGCATGGTCACAATGATAGACAGAGACGTACATTGTTCCGGCTCATTTGGTTATCGACGAGAAGCAGACAAGATGTGGTTTCTCATCGCTGTCCTCATCCTGGTGCTCAGTTGTGGAATATCGCGACCAACACAGCAGGTAACGGGTTTGTAGGAGATAACGCACTCGGGGAAGGTACACCACACGACAGGAGATTCTTAGTTGTAGTGGTGGTTGTGGTGGTGGTGGTGGGAGTCGAATTGTGTGACACTGGTGGTTGTGTTGGTGGTAGTGGGAGTGGAATTGTGAGTGACAATGGTGGTTGTGTTGGTGGTGGTGGGAGTGGAATTGTGAGTGACAATGGTGGTTGTGTTGGTGGTGGTGGGAGTGGAATTGTGAGTGACAAGGGTGGTTGTGTTGGTGGTGGTGGGAGTGGAATTGTGAGTGACAATTGTGGTTGTGTTGGTGGTGGTGGGAGTGGAATTGTGTGACAATGGTGGTTGTGGTGGTGGTGGTGGGAGTGATAATGGTGGTTGTGATGAAAATGGTTGTGATGGTGGTGGTGGGAGCCATAATGGTGGTTGTGATCAAAATGGTTGTGATGGTGGTGGTGGGAGTGATGTGTGTGACAATAACAGTTGTGTTGGTGGTGTTGAGTGATAATGGTGGTTGTGATGGTGGTGGTGGGAGTGATAATGGTGGTTGTGATGAAAATGGTTGTGATGGTGGTGGTGGGAGTGATAATGGTGGTTGTGATGAAAATGGTTGTGATAGTAGAGGTGGGAGTGACAATGGTGGTTGTGATGAAAATGGTGTGATGGTGGTGGTGGGAGTGATAATGGTGGTTGTGATGAAAATGGCTGTGATGGTGGTGGTGGGAGTGATGTGAGTGACAATAACAGTTGTGTTGGTGGTGTTGTGAGTGATAATGGTGGTTGTGATGGTGGTGGTGGTTGGAGTGATAATGGTGGTTGTGATGAAAATGGTTGTGGTGGTGGTGGTGGTGGGAGTGATGTTGTGATTGACAATGGTGGTTGTGATGGTGGTAGTTGGAGTGGAATTGAGAGTGACAATGGTGGTTGTGTTGGGAGTGATAATGGTGGTTGTGATGAAAATGGTTGTGATGGTGGTGGTGGGAGTGATAATGGTGGTTGTGATGAAAATGGTCGTGAGGGTGGTGGTGGGAGGGATAATTGTGGTTGTGATGAAAATGGTTGTGATGTTGGTGGTGGGAGTGATAATAGTGGTTGTGATGAAAATGGTTGTGATGGTGGTGGTGGGAGTGATAATGGTGGTTGTGATGAAAATGGTTGTGATGGTGGTCGTGGGAGTGATGATGGTGGTTGTGATGAAAATGGTTGTGATGTTGGTGGTGGGAGTGATGTGAGTTACAGTAACAGTTGTGTTGGTGGTGTTGAGTGATAATGGTGGTTGTGATGGTGGTGGTGGGAGTGGTAATGGTGGTTGTGTTGGTGGAGGTGGGAGTGATAATGGTGGTTGTGATGTTGGTGGTGGTTGGAGTGATGCGAGTGACAATGGTGGTTGTGATGGTGGTAGTTGGAGTGGAATTGAGAGTGACAATGGTGGTTGTGTTGGTGGAGGTGGGAGTGATAATGGTGGTTGTGATGAAAATGGTTGTGATGGTGGTGGTGGGAATGATAATGGTGGTTGTGATGAAAATGGTTGTGATGGTGGTGGTGGGAGTGTTTATGGTGATTGTGATGAAAATGGTTGTGATTGTTGTGGTGGGAGTGATAATGGTGGTTGTGATGAAAATGGTTGTGATGGTGGTGGTGGGAGTGATGTGAGTGACAATAACAGTTGTGTTGGTGGTGTTGTGAGTGATAATGGTGGTTGTGATGGTGGTGGTGGTTGGAGTGATAATGGTGGTTGTGATGAAAATGGTTGTGATGGTGGTGGTGGTGGGAGTGATGTTGTGATTGACAATGGTGGTTGTGATGGTGGTAGTTGGAGTGGAATTGAGAGTGACAATGGTGGTTGTGTTGGGAGTGATAATGGGGGTTGTGATGAAAATGGTTGTGATGGTGGTGGTGGGAGTGATAATGGTGGTTGTGATGAAAATGGTTGTGATGGTGGTGGTGGGAGTGTTTATGGTGATTGTGATGAAAATGGTTGTGATTGTTGTGGTGGGAGTGATAATGGTGGTTGTGATGGTGGTGGTGGGAGTGATAATGGTTGTGATGGTGGTGGTGGGAATGATAATGGTGGTTGTGATGAAAATGGATGTGATGGTGGTGGTGGGAGTGATGTCGTGAGTGACAATGGCAGTTGTGTTGGTGGAGGTGGGAGTGATAATGGTGGTTGTGATGGTGGTAGTTGAAGTGGAATTGAGAGTGACAATGGTGGTTGTGTTGGTGGATGTGGGAGTGATAATGGTGGTTGTGATGAAAATGGTTGTGATGGTGGTGGTGGGAGTGGAATTGTGAGTGACAATGGTGGTTGTGTTGGTGGTGGTGGGAGTGGAATTGTGAGTGACAATGGTGGTTGTGTTGGTGGTGGTGGGAGTGGAATTGTGAGTGACAATGGTGGTTGTGTTGGTGGTGGGGTGGTGCTAGTGGAATTGTGAGTGACAATGGTGGTTGTGATGGTGGTAGTTGGAGTGGAGTTGAGAGTGACAATGGTGGTTGTGTTGAAAATGGTTGTGATGGTGGTGGTGGGAGTGATAATGGTGATTGTGATGAAAATGGTTGTGATGGTGGTGGTGGTGGGAGTGATGTTGTGATTGACAATGGTGGTTGTGTTGGGAGTGATAATGGTGGTTGTGATGAAAATGGTTGTGATGGTGGTGGTGGGAGTGATAATGGTGGTTCTGATGAAAATGGTTGTTAGGGTGGTGGTGGGAGGGATAATTGTGGTTGTGATGAAAATGGTTGTCATGGTGGTGGTGGGAGTGATAATGGTGGTTGTGATGAAAATGGTTGTGATGGTAGTGGTGGGAGTGATGATGGTGGTTGTGATGAAAATGGTTGTCATGGTGGTGGTGGGAGTGATAATGGTGGTTGTGATGAAAATGGTTGTGATGGCAGTGGTGGGAGTGATGATGGTGGTTGTGATGAAAATGGTTGTCATGGTGGTGGTGGGAGTGATGATGGTGGTTGTGATGAAAATGGTTGTGATGTTGATGGTGGGAGTGATGTGAGTTACAATAACAGTTGTGTTGGTGGGGTTGTGAGTGATAATGGTGGTTGTGATGGTGGTGGTGGGAGTGGTAATGGTGGTTGTGTTGGGAGTGATAATGGTGGTTGTGTTGTGGAGGTGGGAGTGATAATGGTGGTTGTGATGGTGGTGGTGGTTGGAGTGATGGTGGTGGTGGTTGGAGTGATGTGAGTGACAATGGTGGTTGTGATGGTGGTAGTTGGAGTGGAATAGAGAGTGACAATGGTGGTTGTGTTGGTGGAGGAGGGAGTGATAATGGTGGTTGTGATGAAAATGGTTGTGATGGTGGTGGTGGGAATGATAATGGTGGTTGTGATGAAAATGGATGTGATGGTGGTGGTGGGAGTGATGTCGTGAGTGACAATGGCGGTTGTGATTGTCGTGGTGGTGGTGGGAGTGATGTGAGTGACAATGGTGGTTGTGATGGTGGTAGTTGGAATGGAATTGAGTGACAATGGTGGTTGTGTTGGTGGTGGTGGGAGTGATAATGGTGGTTGTGATGAAAATGGTTGTGATGGTGGTGGTGGGAGTCATAATGGTGGTTGTGATGAAAATGGTTGTGAGGGTGGTGGTGGGAGGGATAATTGTGGTTGTGATGAAAATGGTTGTGATGGTGGTGGGAGTGATAATAGTGGTTGTGATGAAAATGGTTGTGATGGTGGGAGTGATAATGGTGGTTGTGATGAAAATGGTTGTGATGGTGGTGGTGGGAGTGATAATGGTGGTTGTGATGAAAATGGTTGTGTTGGTGGAGTTGTGAGTGATAATGGATGGTTGTGATAGACGTTGGTTTGAGACGGACTGATGTGTGTTTATTAAAAGTGGATTCCTCTGCTGTGTGTGTGTGTGTGTGTGTGTGTGTGTGTGTGTGTGTGTGTGTGTGTGTGTGTGTGTGTGTGTGTGTGTGTGTGTGTGTGTGTGTGTGTGTGTGTGTGTGTGTGTGTGTGTGTGTGTGTGTGTGTGTGTGTGTGTGTGTGTGTGTGTGTGTGTGTGTGTGTGTGTGTGTGTGTGTGTGTGTGTGTGTGTGTGTGTGTGTGTGTGTGTGTGTGTGTGTGTGTGTGTGTGTGTGTGTGTGTGTGTGTGTGTGTGTGTGTGTGTGTGTGTGTGTGTGTGTGTGTGTGTGTGTGTGTGTGTGTGTGTGTGTGTGTGTGTGTGTGTGTGTGTGTGTGAGATTTCTCCTTTTGTTTATAAATTATGGTAAAATGTGTTTCATTTGTCACTCGTTTTGGGACGCAAATGGTAATCGTCATGTTAAAACTTGATGTGAAGGTAAATCTGGCGATGTCAACATTTTTTCAGGATCTGGCATCTCAATATTTGGCGTCCCACCACAGGTCATAATCCGTCCATAACGTCGTGCCATGTAACGTTTTTGAGCCGACCATCTCTCAATGGTGAAAAATCAATTAAAAAAAAAAAAAATTCTCCGGATTCGTCCTTGTCACACACTCAGCGATTGTGACGTCACAATGGTTGGGCATGGTCACAATGATAGACAGAGACGTACATTGTTCCGGCTCATTTGGTTATCGACGAGAAGCAGACAAGATGTGGTTTCTCATCGCTGTCCTCATCCTGGTGCTCAGTTGTGGAATATCGCGACCAACACAGCAGGTAACGGGTTTGTAAGAGATAACGTACTCGGGGAAGGTACACCACACGACAGGAGATTCTTAGTTGTAGTGGTGGTTGTGTTGGTGGTGGTGGGAGTGGAATTGTGTGACACTGGTGGTTGTGTTGGTGGTAGTGGGAGTGGAATTGTGAGTGACAATGGTGGTTGTGTTGGTGGTGGTGGGAGTGGAATTGTGAGTGACAATGGTGGTTTTGTTGGTGGTGGTGGGAGTGGAATTGTGAGTGACAAGGGTGGTTGTGTTGGTGGTGGTGGGAGTGGAATTGTGAGTGACAATTGTGGTTGTGTTGGTGGTGGTGGGAGTGTAATTGTGTGACAATGGTGGTTGTGGTGGTGGTGGTGGGAGTGATAATGGTGGTTGTGATTAAAATTGTTGTGATGGTGGTGGTGGTGGTGGGAGTGATGTTGTGATTGACAATGGTTGTTGTGATGGTGGTAGTTGGAGTGGAATTGAGAGTGACAATGGTGGTTGTGTTGGGAGTGATAATGGTGGTTGTGATGGTGGTGGTGGGAATGATAATGGTGGTTGTGATGGTGGTGGTGGGAATGATAATGGTGGTTGTGATGGTGGTGGTGGGAATGATAATGGTGGTTGTGATGAAAACGGATGTGATGGTGGTGGTGGGAGTGATGTCGTGAGTGACAATGGCGGTTGTGTGGTGGAGGTGGGAGTGATGTGAGTGACAATGGTGGTTGTGTTGGTGGATGTGGGAGTGATAATGGTGGTTGTGATGAAAATGGTTGTGATGGTGGTGGTGGGAGTGATAATGGTGGTGGTGGGAGTGATAATGGTGGTTGTGATGGTCGTGATGGTGGTGGGAGTGATGTGAGTGACAATGGCGGTTGTGATGGTGGTAGTTGGAGTGGAACTGAGAGTGACAATGGTGGTTGTGATGAAAATGGTTGTGATGGTGGTGGTGGGAGTGATAATGGTGGTTGTGATGAAAATGGTTGTGATGGTGGTGGGAGTGATGTTGTGATTGACAATGGTTGTTGTGATGGTGGTAATTGGAGTGGAATTGAGAGTGACAATGGTGGTTGTGTTGCGAGTGATAATGGTGGTTGTGATGAAAATGGTTGTGATGGTGGTGGTGGGAGTGACAATGATGGTTGTGATGGTGGTGGTGGGAATGATAATGGTGGTTGTGATGAAAATGGATGTGATGGTGGTGGTGGGAGTGATGTCATGAGTGACAATGGCGGTTGTGTTGGTGGAGGTGGGAGTGATGCGAGTGACAATGGTGGTTGTGATGGTGGTAGTTGGAATGGAATTGAGTGACAATGGTGGTTGTGTTGGTGGATGTGGTAGTGATAATGGTGGTTGTGATGAAAATGGTTGGGATGGTGGTGGTGGGAGTGATAATGGTGGTTGTGATTAAAATGGTTGTGATGGTGGTGGTGGGAGTGATGTAAGTGACAATGGTGGTTGTGATGAAAATGGTTGTGATGGTAGAGGTGGGAGTGATAATGGTGGTTCTGATGAAAATGGTGTGATGGTGGTGATGGGAGTGATAATGGTGGTTGTGATGAAAATGGTTGATGGTGGTGGGAGTGATAATTGTGGTTGTGATGAAAATGGTTGATGGTGGTGGGAGTGATAATGGTGGTTGTGATGAAAATGGTTGTGATGGTGGTGATCATGGTGGTTGTCATGAAAATGGTTGTGATGGTGGTGGTGGGAGTGATAATGGTAGTTGTGATGGTGGTGGTGGTGGGAGTGATTATAGTGGTTGTGATGAAAATGGTTGTGATGGTGGTGGTGGTGGGAGTGATGTTGTGATTGACAATGGTGGTTGTGATGGTGGTAGTTGGAGTGGAGTTGAGAGTGACAATGGTGGTTGTGTTGGGAGTGATAATGGTGGTTGTGTTGAAAATGGTTGTGATGGTGGTGGTGGGAGTGATAATAGTGGTTGTGATGAAAATGGTTGTGATGGTGGTGGTGCGAGTGTTAATGGTGATTGTGATGAAAATGGTTGTGATGGTTGTGGTGGGAGTGATAATGGTGGTTGTGATGAAAATGGTTGTGATCGTGGTGGTGGGAGTGATAATGGTTGTGATGGTGGTGGTGGGAATGATAATGGTGGTTGTGATGAAAATGGATGTGATGGTGGTGGTGGGAGTGATGTCGTGAGTGACAATGGCGGTTGTGTTGGTGGAGGTGGGAGTGATAATGGTGGTTATGATGGTCGTGGTGGTGGTGGGAGTGATGTGAGTGACAATGGCGGTTGTGATGGTGGTAGTTGGAGTGGAATTGAGAGTGACAATGGTGGTTGTGTTGGTGGATGTGGGAGTGATAATGGTGGTTGTGATGAAAATGGTTGTGATGGTGGTGGTGGGCGTGATAATGGTGGTTGTGATGAAAATGGTTGTGATGGTGGTGGTGGGAGTGATATGAGTGACAATGGTGGTTGTGATGAAAATGGTTGTGATGGCGGTGGTGGGAGTGATAATGGTGGTTGTGATGAAAATGGTTGTGATGGTAGTGGTGGGAGTGATAATGGTGGTTGTGATGAAAATGGTGTGATGGTGGTGATGGGAGTGATAATGGTGGTTGTGATGAAAATGGTGTGATGGTGGTGGTGGGAGTGCTAATGGTGGCTGTGATGAAAATGGTGTGATGGTGGTGGTGGGATTGATAATGGTGGTTGTGATGAAAATGGTGTGATGGTGGTGGTGGGAGTGATAATGGTGGTTGTGATGAAAATGGTTGTGATGGTGGTGATGGGAGTGATCATGGTGGTTGTGATGAAAATGGTTGTGATTGTGGGAGCGATGTGAGTGACAATAACAGTTGTGTTGGTGGTGTTGTGAGTGATAATGGTGGTTGTGATGGTGGTGGTGGGACTGATAATGGTGGTTGCGTTGGGAGTGATAATGGTGGTTGTGATGAAAATGGTTGTGATGGTGGTGGTGGGAGTGAAAATGGTGGTTGTAATGAAAATGGTTGTGATGGTGGTGGTGGGAGTGATGTGAGTGACAATAACAGTTGTGTTGGTGGTGTTGTGAGTGATAATGGTGGTTGTGATGGTGGTGGTGGGACTGATAATGGTGGTTGTGTTGGGAGTGATAATGGTGGTTGTGATGAAAATGGTTGTGATGGTGGTGGTGGGAGTGAAAATGGTGGTTGTAATGAAAATGGTTGTGATGGTGATGGTGGGAGTGATGTGAGTGACAATAACAGTTGTGTTGGTGGTGTTGTGAGTGATAATGGTGGTTGTGATGAAAATGGTTGTGATGGTGGTGGTGGGAGTGATAATGGTGGTTGTGATGAAAATGGTTGTGATGGTGGTGGTGGGAGTGATAATGGTGGTTGTGATGAAAATGGTTGTGATGGTAGAGGTGGGAGTGATAATGGTGGTTGTGCTGAAAATGGTGTGATGGTGGAGGTGGGAGTGATAATGGTGGTTGTGATAAAAATGGTTGTGATGAAAATGGTTGTGATGGTGGTGGTGGGAGTGATAATGGTGGTTGTGATGAAAATGGTTGTGATGGTGGTGGTGGTGGGAGTGATAATCCTTAAGAATCCCTTGAAGGTGAAGGTGCAGAATCACTTAAAATTTTAAATAATTCTCATATCCGAATCAATATTTAGATCTTCACCAAAATCGAATATATTTGTCCTCGTCAGTCCCTCAACCTGTCCACCAAGTTTCGTCGAAATCCATCCACACCTTTTTGAGATATCTTGTTCACAAACAAACAAACAAACACACAAACACACAAACGGACAGACAGGGGTGAAAACAAAACCTCCATCCACCTGGCGGATGATAACACTGATTGCTGGTAAATGCCAAGCATCACCTGGGGAACTGGAAATTGGACGATTTATTTAATAGTTAAATTTCCGTTTCCCCAGTTGATGCTCGGCATGCACCAGCAATCAGTGTTATCATCGTGGTCTTGATGGTCCCTCAGTAGTAAAACATCCACATGTTTAAATCGTTGTGATCCCTCATCATCGTCGAGAGGTTGTGATGAGGAATATCAAGAGAGTTTATCTTTGGTTGGAAACTGCAGGTTTTCGGGTTAACTTTCCCCACCAAGCAAAGTTGGAATTTGTCCGTTCAAGGAAAAAGCTTCTTCATGGTCGTGTCCATGGAGGAATACTCACGGTATACTTTTTGTGTAACTAGTAACACACATTGCACTCGTTTACAAGGTGGAAATTGATAAACGATAAAATACATATCGGGATTGGCAAAGCTTAGCAGGTTGCGCACTCACCTTGAGCTGTCCGACCTGGGTTTGAATCTTGATCCATGTATAAACTGCCACCCTGGTGTTTCACGTGCAGAGTGGTACATCAGTGTGTGTCCCAATCATCGGAGGAACGTTAAGCCAGAGGACCCGTCTGCCAGCACTCGTTTCTCACAAAGAGGAGGCGAGTTATCACCAGCATTCTGAACAAATCACAAATTGCTTCCCAAACCCTGTTGCAAAACTGCCCTTGATCACGAAACCAATATGACCAGTGGGAGTTCAATGAGGCCTTCATCCTGTGTCCACTGGATTGAAAACGGGCTGATGGATGATGGTGATGAAATGCATCTTGAAAAGTTGGGTCTAAACCCTTTTCTTAAACAGATGATAAAGTTTCCCCTAAAAAAAATAAAAAAATCACAAACATCTTGTTTCTCCCACCAGGTCATGTTATGACGTCATGCATCACATGGTTTCAGAGTTATGACGTTTTTAAGCACAAACTTTTAAAACCTAGCTGCTCCCTCATTTGTGATCCAATCGAGGGGAAACTTCACAAATCTGTTCAGCATATCAGTCTACTAAAATGTCCTTTTAGAATTTGCGATAGGTCACGTGGTTTGGCAGACATCGTTAATTAAACGCAAATGATAAAAACATTTGTATCTATTGAACCACATCATTGATCGACGTGAAACTTCATACTGTAGTAGAAGTCATGAAGAGTAACAAGTTTGCAAAATTTGAAGATGATTGGATGTACGGTCTGGAAGCTAGAAGTTATTGCGTGAAGAAGAAGACTCTTCGACTGTGGACGATTAATTATTTATCACATGTACAAACTTGCAGGCATCGTTTGACACAATCTCCCAGGTTAATTTGAACCTCAAATAAAATTATAATTCCAGATTTGTCAATGGCTGAGGTATATTAACAAACGAATAAAACAGATTTGGCAAAATTCCAACTTAAAAAAAAAAAACATCGCATATTCACTCAGGGTTGTGAGAGGCTGAAGAAGAAACCTCGCATGGGCTTCCCAGACCAAATAAATAATTCTGGTTCTGGCTCTGCGATTTTCAGGTTTATTACTCCCGCCAGGGAGTAATGCATTCAATCGTGTCCGTCCGTGTGTGTGTGTTCTTATGTTCGTGTGTTTGTGAACAAGATATCTGGAAAAGTTCTGAACGGATTTGGATGAAAGTTGGTGGGATGATTGCCCTTGGGATAAGGAAGAATTGATTAGTTTTTGGTGAAGCTCAGGATATTATTCCGGATCCAGGAATTTTTTTTGGGAATTTTTTTGGGAAAGATTTTTTCTGTTTTTCTGCATTAAAGCTTTTATTCTTATTCTTAAATGATGTTTTTCTCCTCTAATTCCGAGATATATCAAAATTAATTCTCTGACAGTTCGGGCCCACTTTCCTTTTCATTTATTGTTTTGGGGAGAGAGGATGTTAAAAAAAACAAACAAAAAAACACCTTTAGAGGCCATTTTTCCCCGCAAGCGGGGGTTGGCCTTTTTCGGGAACTGTGGTTGTTGTTGTTTTTCGGTCCCCTTTTTGAAGCAATGTTTTACGACCGGATGCCCTTCCTGACGCCAACCCTTTTTGCCGCCTTTAACGACAAGCAGGGAATTACCAGTGAACTGGTACTCAATTTGCCGACCTCGGAAGGATGACAGGCTGAGTCAAGCCCCCTGGCGTTAATTCAGCGATCGACCGGGATTCGAACCCAGGATCCTAGGATCCTAAGCCGGCACCCTAGCCGCTAGCCCAACACCAGGCTAGCCCAACAACATATAGAAAAAGGCCAACCCCCGCTTTGCGGGGAAAAATGGCCTCTAAAGGTGGTTATAGAGGATGTTAAACAAAACGTATTATTCCAACTTGACCCACGGCGGGAGTATGCGCTCTACTGAGTGGCGTTCTAGTTCTTTTATGTCACCAAGTTTTGGATTTTGAAAGCGAATTGTAAAAATATTGTTTAGTTTAATTTCAAATGTAATAAACGTTTCTCCTGTCCATGCCCTTGTCCATAGATTTTCCAGAATGATGCTGTGGAGGGAGCAATGATGTCCCAAGTTTGGGTTGTCCTGGTGGTCGCAATTGCGATCATTTTATTTGTCGTGGTACAATCATTTGAACCATTGGCCTGGTTCAAGTGGAAGATGCACAAAACAAAGCCCCGCACTCAGTGGTGAGGAACACAAGCGACGTTTACATCAATATTTTACTTTCTATCAACATCAATATTTTACTTTCTATCAACATCAATATTTTCATCCAAGGGGACAAGATAGCTCAGGAATTTAAAATGAATTCACGTTGAATTTTTACAAATAACTAGCAGAGGATCGACCCTCTGGGTGTGTCGAGTTTGCACATTACTTGCTGAAAAAGAACAGTCGGTGTTTTCCAAGAAAACTATAGATGTGTTTGTGTGGTCCGTCTTCGGGAACTTCAAAAGGGTTAACGGGGTCTAAAGTGTGTCAGGGTTGCAGGAGTTCAAAATGGTCTTTCGGGTCGACAATGTTCTTAAAGGGTTTTGGGTTCCAAAGGGTCTTAAGGGGTGCAAAGCTATATAGAGGTCCACGGGTTCTAAACAAAGATGCAAATGTCTAAAGGGTCTAAAAAGTCTTCAAAGGTCTAAGACAGTTAGTCCTACAGGGTATCATGGGCTCTTTAGGATCTCAGGGGTCTAAGTTCTAACGGGGTCCATTGGGTGTTAATAGTTAGTCTCCTCTAAGGGTTAAAAAGGGTCTAATGGGGTCTACAGGATATACCCACATGCACATTGGGTCTACATACCTATAGGGTCGACAACCATGCACCCGCTCTAACCCACACGCGTGAACAAGTTACGTCATCAAGTCTACGATAGTTAAATTTAAGCTTATTTTGGACTCCTTTGTAGTTTATTATTAAATGTTATTTTTAGGTCACGATGCTAAATATAGGTCTTACCTCCACCACCGAAGGAGGCCACAAGTTACTTTTCACCCTCTCGGTTTGTTTGTCTGTTTCTCTGTGAACAGGATATCTCAAAAAAAAGTTGTGGACGGATTCGGACGAAATTTGGTGGAGAGGTTGGGAATGTGGTTGTGGTTGGGATTCTTCACCATTGAGAGACGTGGCCAAAATAGATGCATAATATGATATTTGGAAACGTGGATTATTTATGACAAAACTTGGTGGAACAGTTGGGGTCGGCCTGAACTTAAAATGGATTCGATTTTGGTTCATGTCCGAATCCAGATCCGGCCTATCATTGGGAAACAAAACATAAACTATTCAGCCAGGTGGAGGTATGCTCTCTACCGAGTACCTGTTCTAGGTTTTTCATTCAATGGTTAACACTGCAACCTTTGTACAAAGACTTTCAATATCGGCTACTGTTATTAACAATGCTGACATGGTTTGTTCAACTTTGTGATAATCCTCATACTCTGTCACAGAGCATCAATGCCACTGCCGAAGCAGCTTACTGAGCCAGGGTTGCACTGGGTGGTTTGCCATTGCCTTACCAGCAGTATTTCAGGCAGGAATTTGCAATTTGGCCATGGTCCCACCGATAACTCATCTCCTCTTTGTTTGCGAGGACACAGTGAGGATCTTTGTCATCCACCAACTAATGTTGGGAGACGCGACTCCCAGTTTTTTTTTTTTTTTTTTTATACACAAGATCGAGGCTCATGTAAGAGCTAACATTATTCACAAAAAGACAAACTGACACATAAAACATGAGATAAAGGGAGCAGGAGAGAACATGGGGGGAGAGAGGGAAGCACATTTGAATCCATCATTGCTTCAGATATGAAATCTTTCCTCTTCTCCAATGGCTTGATCTCTGATCAATTTGGTTTCAGACCTGGTCACTCTACTCTGGACATGCTGCTTCTGCTTTCTCAACAATGGATGGAGGTCCTCAATGCCAAACAGGAAATTAGAGTTGTCTCCCTTGACATATTACATGCCTTCGATACAGTCTGGCACCCCGCTCTGCTCACCAAACTCTCCCTCTTTTGGTATCCATGGAAATCTCCACGCATGGCTGGCGGACTTCCTCTCTAGTCGTAGTCAACGTGTGGCCCTGAATGCGTTTCTCTCATCTCCTCTTTCTGTTCAGGCTGGAGTTCCCCAAGGCAGTGTTCTGGGCCCTGTGCTTTTTCTGGTCTTCATCAATGATCTCTCTGACTCTCTTGAAAATCCTCTCTATCTCTTTGCTGATGACTCTACTCTCTGTCGCTCCATTCTTCATCCCTCAGATCGGCAGTCTGCAGCCTCCTCACTCTCTGCAGACCTGGACAAAATCACAGACTGGGAAAACAAGTGGAACATGTCTTTCAATCCTGACAAATCTCACACTCTTACAATGTCTCTCCGAAAAGACCGACTGGACAACCCTCACATCCACTTTCTGAATAATACTATCCAAGAAGTTCTGTCACTCAAGCTTTTGGGTCTCACTATCTGTCATGATCTTTCCTGGGAAAACCACATTTCAAATCTGGCCTCCAAAGCCAGTCGCCGACTGGGCATCCTCCGTCGTGCGAAGTCCTTCCTTGGCACACCTGAGCTCCTCACCACGTACAAGGCTTTCATCCGCAGCTCAATGGAATACTGCTCTCCCCTCTGGGCTGGTGCTCCTGCCTCACACCTAGCTCGTCCTCACGCTGTTGAAACCAAAGCGTTCAGAATCATTGGAATCTCCCGCGATGAAGCTAACTCCAAGGGCCTCTCACTCACTCACCGCAGGCAGGTTGGTGGTCTTTCCGTCTTCTACCGACTCCTCTCTGGCCTTGCCCCCCCAGCTCTCTCTGGGCTCTGTCCTGCAAATATTCCTACAGGTCGCACAAGATCTGCCTGCAACCCTCTTATGGTTAAACTGCCAAAATCAAGGCTCTCTGCTCACCTTCACTCCTTCATTCCTCTTTTCTTCCGCCTCTGGAACAAACTCCCTCACTCTCTTCAATCCAACTCTACCCTCCAGGTCTTTAAAACAGCTGTTCACCACCATCTCTTATCTTCCCCCATCCAAAACCTTGATCTTTTCTACCCCTGATAATTTTCACCCCAATTCCACTTTTTTGAAATACCAACTTCTGTCCTGGAAGTCCTTGGTGTCCTTGTGTTTTATACTTCTCCCCTCCCCCCCCCCCCCATCCCACGCCTCCTCCCCCCAAGCCCTCTCCCTCCCACACATCTCCCTGCTCTCAAATGTTGTGTTTGTGGGTTCCCCTTCTCTCCCCATCTTGTCTTCCGCTCCCTCTTTTTATATATCTTGTTTGTCTGGTTGATTTGTTTGTGAAGTAAATGTTAGCTCTTTCACGAGCCTCGAATCAGTATACAAAAAAAAACAAAAAAAATACAAGTACAACATTTGAGAGCAGCGACATCGGGAGATCTGTGGGGGGGGGGGGGGGAGAGGGCTTGGGGGAGGGAGGCATGGAAAGGGGGGAGGGAGTGGGAGAGGTGAAAAAAACACATGGACACTGCTTGGACTTCCAGGAAAGAAGTCAGTATTTCAAAAAAGTGGATCTGGGGTGAATTAACGGGGGTAGAAAAGACCAAGGTTTTGGATGGGGGAAGATAAGAGATGGTGGTGAACAGCTGTTTTAAAGACCTGGAGGGAGGAGTGGGATTGAAGAGAGTGAGGGAGTTTGTTCCAGAGGTGGGAGAAAAGAGGAATGAAAGAGTGAAGGTGAGCAGAGAGCCTTGATTTTGGCAGTTTCACCAGAAGAGGGTTGCTGGCAGATGTTGCGTGACCTGTAGGAATATTTTGGGGACAGAGCACAGACAGAGCTGGGGGAGCAAGGCCGGAGAGGAGTAGGAAGAAGACAGAAAGACCACCAACCTGCCTTTGGTGAGTGAGTGAAAAGTCCTCGGAGTTAGCTTCATCACGGGAGATTCATCGCCTAGTATAACATCCATTGGAGGAATGGCACACAGTGATGATTCACAGCCTGCGAAACAACGGGAAGAGTGTATTTCTTGGTCGGGATTCAAACCCAGGCAAGACAGCTTAGAGACAAGTGTGCGTACTTTGAGGCCATGTTTTTGCTTGAATATTTTTCACATTTTGTTTTGTTAAATTGCCTGAACTTAAAATGGATTAAATTGTTGTTGTTTTTTTCACCGATCGACAAATAATACCCCATAATATCAAAGTGTTTTTTTTTTTAAAATAGAAATCTTTACAAAATAATAACAAATGAAAAGCTGAAATGTTTCGAGTCAACAAGTATTCATCAACTGCTTTGCTATGACACTCCAAATTGAGTTCGGATGCATCCCATTTCCTTTGATCATCCTTGAGATGTCTCTACAACTTGATTTGAGTCCACCTGTGGCCAATTCAATAGATTGGACATGATTTAGAAAGAAACACACCTTTCTATAAAAGTCCCCCAGTTAACAGTTCATGTCAGAGCAGAAAATCGACCATGAAGTCAGTGGCGTCACTCGGGTTGGTGTCACCCCTCCCCCCCATGACCTCCTCCCGTACCAGACCATACAGAATCCTTCGTAATGTTTTTTGTGCTAATGTTACTCGTAAATCGTAATTCCCGTATATCACTGAATGTAATGGCAATAGTGGTGACATAAACAACTAGCAAAATTAAAATTACACCTTTAAATTACAATATCATACGCACAGCCTAAATGTATTTACATTTACATAGTTTCGGTAAGAAAACAACAGAATTCGAAGTAAAAACGTTTAAGAACTACATCAAAATTATGTCGATTTTAACGTTAAACTTTATTGTTGCATGAGATACATTAATGGATTAGGTTTGCATCATCAATAACGGCCCAAATCATGTCGAACTTGCAGACAAATGCATATGGAAATATACTCATAAATGAAATAATACCATAAAAATAAACAGGAACAAATACACAAGCATTTCAGCACTTGGTGAACATCTCGACTCATTCAGAACTTTCCTTTCCTGGCCTGAAAAGCTGCGAACTTGTGAATCACTTCGTCGAAATCAATGCCTTTCGCCAACTCACTTTCAATTGATAATATCGCAAGATCGGAAAGCCTTGACTGTCCCATGGTAGATCGCAAATAGTTCTTTATAAGTTTCAGCTTTGAAAAGCTCCTCTCACATGAAGCCACAGACACACAGATCGTCAGAAATAATTTTAGGCTTCGTGAAAGGGTTGGGACCGAGTGGTTCGCACCAACCGGAGCTGTTTTCGGATGACGTGCTGATGTCCTTTGACTTCGCGCCAGGCTCTGGGCCGACCGGCCGACGTGGTGTGTGGTGCTGATATTTTGAGAGGCTTGATTTAATACCCCAACCTCTCAACCCCAGCTCCTTTTCTGCTACCCCGCCGTTATTATTTGCTGGTATTTTTTTTTTTTTTAGTGAAAGCCCACAATATATTATATCCTTATATATATGTGCACATTATATATATGTGCTTATATATATATATGGACTTCCGCTTCCGGTCCGCCCGAGCAAGGAGGCTTGCTTTGATCTCTCCACAGCATCGAAGTCCTTTCCAAGGGTGTGGTGGTGACCGGGCCGCCATGGTGCTGACCGGGCAAACGTGGCGTGGTGCTGACGGGGCCCCTGCAGGAGTGATGCCCCCCCCCTAGAATTTCCATGTTTTAAACGTTTCCCAGTGTGTACCGTGGATTAGAATAGGTACACCGTATCCCTGCATGTCGTAAGAGACGACTAAGAGGGTTGGCGTCAGGAAGGGCATCTGGCCATAAAAACATTGCCTCAAAAAGAGAACCATGACAATTACAACTACATATGGGCAGGGTACAGCCAGAAGTGGAGATCGGTTTCTGAGGTTTGGGACATGGAATGTAGGGACAATGACAGGGAGATCAGGAGAAGTGGTGGAAGTATTGTTCAGAAGAAGAGTGGACATATGTTGTGTGCAAGAGACGAGATGGAAGGGAAGTGGTGTGAGAATTGTGAAGGGTAGGCAGGGACAGAAATACAAGTTTGTGTGGCAAGGGTGCCTGGAGGGCGTGAATGGTGTTGGTGTCCTGTTTTCTGAGGAGTTTGTCGACAGTGTGGCGAGTGTGACTGGAGTGAGTGATAGGTTGATGATGGTGAAAATGATGATTGGAAAGCTCTTGGTGAACGTCATCTCGGGATATGCTCCGCAGGTTGGTCGGAGCGATGAAGAGAAGGACAAGTTCTGGTGTGCGATAGAGAAGCTGATGGAAAACGTGAAAGATGAGGAAGTTGTTGTGGTAGGAGGAGACCTAAATGGACATGTGGGAAGGAGTATGGATGGTTTTGAGGGAGTTCATGGGGGTTACGGATATGGTGTGAGAAATGAAGGTGAAAGGATTTTGGAGTTTGCTGATGGAGCTGATTTGTTGATTTGTAATACTCAGTTCCAGAAAGAGGATAATAAGCTTGTTACATACACGTCAGGTGGGTCGACGACAACCGTTGACGACCTGATGGTGCGTAGGCGAGATAGGGGGCACCTCCGGGACACAAAGGTGATCACGGAGGAGGAGGCTGTTTCACACCACCACTTGGTTATCTCCGACATAAGGGTGAAAGGTGCAAGGAGAACTCGGCGGGTGAAGTAACAACCGAGTATGAAGGTGTGGAGGTTGAAAGAGGTGACAGTAAGGGAGGCATTAAAAGTTGAGCTTGAGTTGACCATGATGTGGTTGAGCTTGAAAGTGGTTGGATGTCAATGAAAGCTAGTCTGTTGGGAGCCGTTGGTGAGGTATGTGGATGGACAAAAGGACCACCGAGGCACTCGGAAACATGGTGGTGGGATGATGAAGTTGGAAAGAGGATTGACGAGAAGAGGAAGAAGTTCAAGGAGTGGCAGAAACCGAAGGGTACGGGAGCAGAAACAGCAGAGCATGAAAGTTATAAGGCAGCCAAGAAGGCTGCAAAGAAAGAGGTAGCAAAGGCGCAGGAGGCATGTAGGAGAATGTTCGGAGAACGTTTGGGTTCGGAAGAGGGTCAGAGAGCAGTATTCAGGATTGCAAAGCATATAGCGAAAGAGGTGTGATGTGATGGGGGAGAGTTGCTTGAAGGATGAAGTGGGACAAATCGTTGTGGACCCAGATGGAATTAAAGGAAGATGGAAAAGATATATGGAAATGCTGTTGAATACAGAGAATGAATGGGATGGCAACATAGAGAGTAACCCAGTTTTAGGACTGGCAGAGAAGATAACTGAGAAGGAAGTTGAGGAAGCGATGAAAGCAATGAAGAGTAGAAAAGCGGGAGGGCCGACAGGAGTTGTGTGAGATATGTTGAAGGCAGCAGGAAGTTGGGGTGTGAAGAGAATGACAGAGATCTGTAATCTGGCGGTGATAGAAGGCCGCATTCCAGTGGATTGGGAACTGAGTACCCTCGTCCCTCTATACAAGGGGAAAGGTGACCCTCGAGAGTGTGGCTTGTACCGAGCGATAAAGTTATTGGAGCATGGAATGAAGGTATTGGAAAGGGTGTTGGAGAGGAAGATAAGGAAGAAAGTGAAGATCGACGAAATGCAGTTTGGATTTATGCCAGGAAGAGTAACGACAGACGCGCTTTTTATTGTGAGGCAGTTACAGGAGAAGTACATGGAGAAGAGGAAGAAGTTGTTTCTTGGGTTTGTTGATCTGGAGAAAGCATTCGATAGGGTTCCACGCAAAGTATTGACATGGGCAATGAGGAAGTTAGGAGTGGAGGAATGGTTGATGAGAGTAGTGATGGCAATGTACAAAAGAGCGCGCACAGCTGTAAGGACGAAGGACAGGAACAGTGGTGAGTTTGAGGTGAAGGTGGGAGTGCATCAGGGGTCGGTACTAAGTCCACTACTATTTGTAGCTGTGATGGAGGTGCTGGCTCAGAACGTAAAGGAGGGTTTACCATGGGAGTTGTTGTATGCAGATGATCTGGTGTTGATTGCGCAAAGTATGGATGGACTGAAGGAAAAGATGAACAAGTGGAAGGAATGTATGGAGACAAAAGGTCTGAAGGTGAATATCGGAAAGACAAAGGTGATGGCAAGTGGTAAAGCATGTGGTGAGGTGGAAAGAACTGGGAAGTGGCCCTGTGCTGTGTGCAGGAAGGGTGTCGGAGTGAACTCCATTCAATGTACAATGGGCGCTGAGTGGGTTCATCAAAAATGTAGTGGTCTGAGAGGGTCATTAACCAGTGTGGCA
The DNA here is from genome assembly GCF_964187855.1 of Myxine glutinosa. NCBI lineage: Eukaryota > Metazoa > Chordata > Myxini > Myxiniformes > Myxinidae > Myxine > Myxine glutinosa. The sequence goes on from NC_136269.1 coordinate 128,473,945, forward strand.
GCTACATTCAAATGTAAGGTGTGCACAGAGGGAGCTGCAGATGGAGGAAATGTTGAGTTGGATCTTGGAGACGGCGTGAAGCTGGAAGGTGTGAAAACATTTTGCTACCTCGGAGACATGCTGAATGGAGAAGGTGGATCAGACTCGGCAACGGTTGCTCGAGTGAGATGTGCATGGAAGAAGTTTCGGGAACTGAGTGGCGTGCTGATGAGGGGATTGTCGTTGAAGCTGAAGGGAAGGTGCATGCTACATGTGTGAGAAGTGTTATGATTTATGGGAGCGAGACATGGGTAATGAACGTATGGCAGCAACGAAGGTTGGAAAGGGTGGAAATGCAAATGGTTCGATGGATGTGCGGAGTATCGTTGAGAGAGAGGAAGACAAATGATGAATTGCGAAAAATGATGGGAATAGAGCCTGTGATTGATGTCGTGAAGAGGAACAGGTTGAGATGGTTTGGTCATGTGTTGAGGAAGGATGAAAGTGACTGGTTGAGAAGAGTGATGGAAATGAATGTAGAAGGAAGTAGACGAGATGAGACGGGGAAGACCGAGAAAGACTTGGCTAAAGATGGTGGAAGAAGAAATGCGGGCAAGGGGGTTAACAAGGAGATGCAGAAAATAGGGCAAGATGGAGAAGATTGTCATGGGGACTGCAAGTCTAACCCCCACTCTAGCAGGGAAAATGGCCTTAAAATGCATGTTGTTGTTGTTGTTGTTGTTGTTGTTGTTGTTGTTGTTGTGAAAGGATTGGGAGAGATTCTACGAAGTCCCATTCAGCTATGAATGTCAAAAGGTCTAATGTTGCCCAATATTTGGCTTCTTTCAGATCAATCTCTGCTGCTTTCAGGTGCCTTCTCAGCCTTGGTATTTCTATTTAAAGCTCACTCTCAGATACCTCATCATAGAAAGTGGTCAATTTTGGAATGGACACCTTTAACTCTTCTTCAGTGGCAGATATGAGACTCTTCACTTGAACAGCCTCAAACATGGCTGCTACTTCTTTGATGGCTCTTGATCTTATCTGGAGTTCAGAATGAAAGCGTTCAATGCACTCAAGCATCGGCCTCTTATTTTCAGTAATAAAAATAGAATCCTAGAAATACTTCTTTCACTTCAACGTTCCTATTGTTGATTTTTACATATCTGATCACTTCGGACATCTGGTCAGTATGTGATATGTCAGGTGTGCTGTCGAACATGATCCCAAAGTACTTCGCAGACTTTATGTCCATGACAAGCTTCTCCGTCACATGATTTGCCAGTGCACTTGTAAACTCATTCTAAGTTTTTGGTGCAAGGTAAGAGACTGATACTTTAAGTTTACATGTGTTGCGCTTTAATCTCATTAGGTGCTCTTTCAGCACTGGATCATATTTTGAAAGCATCTCAACCATCTCAGGAAAGTTCCCTTTATTCAATGGAGATTCATCTTCCTTGTGGCCATGGAATGCCAGATTCTGCTTGGCAAGAAACAATGTGATATCAAGCAATCTGCGCAAGATGTCCCTCCACTTTTTCTTCTCCATTTCCATCAAAGCAATAGTTTCAGCGTCAATGGTTTTGTGCAGCCTCAGTCCTGCTGCCAATGTTTTCCACTTTTCAAGGCAACGTAGGTGCTCTTCGGATGTCTCATGGTTATGTACTTTCAGGCTCAGTTTCCACCACTTCTGAAACCCAGTCACAAATTTGGATGTCGTATCTGTGGCACTAACGGCAAACAGTCAGCAGCAAAAACAGTATAAATTCTCGCTGACGAGTGAGTGAACCATCCATGACCGCAGAATTTTCTCACCATTTGGAATCACCTTGTGAAACCACTCTTTTGAAAGCTGGCGCACATCTCCCTTTGCTTTTGCATCTTTCCTTGCCGCAACACTGAAAGGCCCATCTTTGTTCTGGAAAAAAGCACTTCCCCTTTTGATGATTTCAACCCGAAAATGATCTGGAACTGGTATCTCCCAGAAAGAAACATCACATAAAATTTGCAAATCTTTCTCCTTGACGTCACTCATCTCATTTACAGTATCATGGCTAGAGTCACTTTCAGCACTCTCTTCTGCTTCAAATTCTGCCATTTCCACTCCTTGCTCTTCTGCAGAATGCATGCTAGCATCAGAAGAATCAGCTTCATCAATTGGAGACTGACGAGCAGTGTCTTTTGATGAACCCCGGCCATCATCCGGTCTTTTGACATATTGAAGCATGGATCCAGCAAGTGTTTTGAATTTTTTTTTTTTTTTTTTTTTTTTTTGTATACAAGATCGAGGCTCGTGAAAGAGCGAACATTAATCACACAGAAAGACAAAACAGACACACAAAACAAATAACATCGGGAGCGGTAGACAAGATGGGGAGAGAGGGGGAAGGACACAAACACAACATTTGAGAGCAGGGACCGAGAGACATGGAGACATCGAGAGAACTGTGGGAGGGAGAGGGCTTTGGGGGGAGGCATGGGAAGGGGGGGGGGGTGGGTGGGAGAGGTATAAAACATATGGACACTGCCAAGACTTCCAGGAAAGAAGTTGGAATTTCAAACAAGGTGGATCTGGGGTGAATTAGTCGGGGTAGAAAAGATCAAGGTTTTGGATGGGGGAAGATAAGAGATGGTGGTGAACAGCTGTTTTGAAGACCTGGAGGGAGGAGTGTGATTGAAGTGAGTGTGGGAGTTTGTTCCAGAGGCGGGAGAAAAGAGGAATGAAAGAGTGAAGGTGAGCAGAGAGCCGAGATTTCGGCAGTTTAACCATCAGAGGGTGGCTGGCAGATCTTGTGCAACCTGTAGGAATATTTGGGGGACAGAGCACAGAGAGAGCTGGGGGAGCAAGGCCGGAGAGGAGTCGGTAGAAGACAGAAAGACCACCTACCTGCCTGCGGTGAGTGAGTGAAAGACCCTCAGAGATAGCTTCATCGCGGGAGATTCCAATGATTCTGAAAGCTTTGGATTCAACAGCGTGAAGCCGAGCCAGGTGTGAAGCAGGAGCACCAGCCCATAGGGGAGAACAGTATTCCATTGAGCTGCGGATGAAAGCCTTGTATGTGGTGAGGAGCTCAGGTGTGCCTAGGAAGGACTTCGCACGACGGAGGATGCCCAGTCGGCGACTGGCTTTGGAGGCCAGCTTGGAAATGTGGTTTTCCCAAGAAAGATCATGGCAGATGGTGAGACCCAAAAGCTTGAGTGACAGAACTTCTTGGAGAAGATTGTTGTGAAAGTAGATGGGAGGGTTGTCCAGTCGATCTTTTCGGAGAGACATAGTAAGAGTGTGAGATTTGTCAGGATTGAAAGACATGTTCCACATGTTTGACCAGTCTGTGATTTTGTCCAGGTCTTCAGAGAGTGAGGAGGCTGCAGACTGCCGATCTGAGGGAAGAGGAATGGAGCGGCAGAGAGTGGAGTCATCAGCAAAGAGATACAGAGGATTTTCCAGAGAGTCGGAGAGATCATTGATAAAGACCAGAAAAAGCACAGGGCCCAGCACACTGCCTTGGGGAACTCCAGCCTGAACGGGAAGGGGAGATGAGAGAAATCCATTCAGGGCCACACGTTGACTACGACCAGAGAGGAAGTCCGCAAGCCATGCATGGAGATTTCCATGGATACCATAGGAGGAGAGTTTGGTGAGCAGAGCTGGGTGCCAGACCGTATCGAAGGCACGTGATATGTCAAGGGAGACAGCTCTGATTTCCTGTTTGGCATTGAGGACCTCCATCCATTGTTGAGACAGCAGAAGCAGCATGTCCAGAGTAGAGTGACCTGGTCTGAAACCAAATTGATGATCAGAGATCAAGCCATTGGAGAAGAGGAAAGATTTCATATCCGAAGCAATGATTGATTCCATGACTTTGCTGATAATTGGGAGCAGGCTGATTGGTCTGTAGTTGCAAGGATCTGTTTTTGCACCTTTTTTGTGTAAAGCGGGAATGTTTGCTGATTTCCAGGATGCTGGCAGATGACCTTGAGCAAAGGATAGGGTGAAAAGAACAGAGAGAGGGTGAGATAGAGCGGCAGAGCAGGATTTTAGGACCCGTGGGCTGATGCCATCTGGTCCAGTTGCAGAATCAGAGTCGAGGTTTGACAAAAACTCCTCCACCTTGTCAGGAGAGAAGGTCACAGAGTCCAGGAGCAGTTTGGTTCGACTGGGAAAGGTGGGAACAGAGAGAGATGGGTTTGGGACTAAGGATTTTGAGGCAAACACAGAGTTGAGGCATTCGGCTTTGTCACGTGCGATGTCAACTGTGTGGCCATTTGAGGTAAGGGAGGGGATGGAGGGGGAACAAACACCAGAAACGGATTTGACCAGACGCCACCAGGATTTGGAGGAAGGAGACAGGTTTGAGAGTTCGTTCTTGAGTGAGGAGAGATAGTGCTTCCTGGCACTCCTGAGGGTAGACACACACTTGTTCCGAGCTTGGTGGAAGGAACTGAGATTTCCTTCAGTTGGATTAGCCTTCCAAGAGGCAAAGGCAAGTTGTTTCAGGGCAACTGCCTCACCACAAGATTCAGTGTACCATGGACGGGAGGAAGGGTAAGACAACTGAAGGCGAGATGGGATAAATCTGTGCATGAGAGAGATCAGTTTGCTTTGGAAGAATTCCCAGGAAGAATTGATGTCAGAGGCAGTGGAGATGGGAGACCAATCCAGACGATTGATGGCTGCTTGAAGACCGTCCCAGTCGGCCTGAGTGAAATGCCAGACTCGTCGACGCTGAGGAGGCTCTCTGAGAATGGCCAGAGAGATGTCCACTTTGACAAGCACATGATCAGAAGAACCGATTGGAGCAGAAGAAGAGCAGCAGACATTAGCAGGGAAGTTAGTCATAACCAAGTCTTGAAGAGAAGATACTCCATTGGCTGAGATCTGGGTCAGGAAATTGACAGATTGTGTCAATCCCAGTGAGTCACAGAAGTCCATTGCTGAGGTGCCATGACTGGTGAGAGAGGAACCCACACCCAACCAGGTGGCCTGATGACAATTGAAGTCACCACATATGAGGAAGAGAGAGTTGGGATGAGTGGATAGAAGTTGGTCCATGTTGTCAGACAGTGAAATGTAGATGGAGTCATCACTGTTTGGGGGACGGTACAGAACACATATGAACAAAAGGTGGGAGCGGAGAGGAAGCCGTAGCCAGAGGTACTCCTGGGGGTGAGGAGGAGAGAGGGCATTGCAAGGAGAGTGAGGAAGAGAGTTTTTGATAAAGATAGCCACCCCACCACCAGGCCGAGGCTCAGGTCTATCATACCGGAGGAGGGAGTAACCAGGAAGAGATATTAAGGAATCAGAGACATCTTGAAGGAGGAAAGTCTCTGTTAAGCAGATCAAGTCTGGATTGTCAGAAGCAACCTGTATGGAGAGATCAGTCAGGTTTGAGCGAAGGCCCCGGATGTTTGAGGTCCATACCGTTAATGAAGAGAGAGGGGGAGCATCGGGTACAGGACAGGGGAGGGGAGGGGAGGAGTAGGGTAAGATTAAGGATGAGAGGGGGAGGTAGGGAGAGCAGTTGTTAGTGTGTCAGCGATTGCAGAAGAGTTCCAAGAAAGGGAAGGATGAGGAGGATGAAAGGTTTGAAGGTGAAGGGATGAGGCACAGAGAGGGGTTGTTTGAGGGGGGGCAGAGGAAAGAAGAAGGTTGGGGGGGGTGGAGGTATGAGATAGAAGGGAGACGAAGTGGGGAGGCAGCTTTGAGGAGGAGGGGGGAGGAGGGAGAATTGGAGAGGAATGGTATGGGGGGAGATTTGAATGGGAGGGGTTGGGGGGGAGTTTTGAAGGGGAGGAGTGAGGGGGGAGTTTAGGAGGGGAAGGGCAAGGGGGGAGTTCAGGAGTGGAAGGGCAAGGGGGGAGTTCAGGAGTGGAGGGGTAGGGGGGGAGTTTAAGAGTGGCGGGGCAAGGGGGGAGTTTAGGAGTGTAGGTGCAAGGGGAGGGATTTGGATGGGAGGGGCAAGAGGGGAGTTTAGAAAGTGGATGATTAATGAAAGACGAACATTGAAAACAAATTGGGTTTGTTGTGATTTTCAAGTTAGCAATCCGGTTCAGAATGATGGAGGAGGGATGGAATGAATGTGAATTTAGACCATGTAGTGAGGGAGACGTATAAGATATTGAATTTCTTTTTTTTGAGGTGGAATGAGTTGGAGAGGAAATTGAGAAAAGCCTTTTAAATAGGAAGAAAAACAGCGTGTTGTAAAATACCACTGAGTAAAACACTGAAGGGGAAAGGTTATACATATTTAAATAATATTTAAACAGAACCGTGAACAATCTTATGTGCACAAAAATACCAACGGGGGGAGAGCCGAGAGGGACCACCACGAGTCACGTGAAGGGCAAACGGTGGATGGCAAGGAGTTAATGGGGGCGGGGCGAACAGCACACCTGGACAGAAAATACAGGACGAGTCAACAGTACACGTGGAGAAAGGAAAATAAATGTTTTTGGTTTTTTTTTTTTGTTTGTTTGGTTTTTGGGGGTGGGGGGGGGGGGGTGGAGGTGGGGATTTAGAACGTTAGACAGAGTATTATGTTCGGGGTAGAAGGGAAAAAAACTAAGAGCCAAGCAAAACACGATTAAGATAACAAACACCGACGGGGGTACAACTACAAGGCCGCACACGAGGAGCAGAACACGATTAAATAATTACAAGTTACAGGAAATTCAAACCAAAAGTAACTATAATCAAAACAATAACGCATGGACGATAAAATAACGAGTTGAAATTTGACAATCTATCTGGGGAAATGGGGGAGAAACACGTCGTCGAAGAACGAACGAACGAACGAATGAGAATGAATAAACGAATGAGAACAGAGAAGGAAATGTTTTTTTTTTGGATTTTTTTGAGTTGTGATTTACACAAGGAAGAGGGCTATGGGGTGAAAAGATTGGGAAAACAGAGAACGAAAGTTATTGGATCACAAAAACACGGACCGCTGAGAGAAAAACAAAGCCTCAAGGTTGTACAGTGTTCACTGTACAACTACAAGGCCTCAAAACACGACCCGAATTAACACGATTTTCAATACAGGTATGAAAGATTTGCACCGAAAATCTTCGTCGGGAGACAATATATACACCATAAAATAAATAGTTATAACGAAAATACAAATGGGAACAATTACTTAACTTCGATTTCGATGGATAGCATGGAGAGCTGAGAATAAACGAACCCTCGCCAGCAAGACCGGAAACGGAAGTCCAATGATGTAATTCTTGCCTCTTTTGCTTTCCTTTGCTGACATCCACTTGGCCTCTTTGATATTGATTTATGCACTCCATGTGGCATGATAGAATATCCCTGCACAAAAAAATAAACAAGACAAATTAGCAATATTTCAAACAAAATATATAGTTGTAAAAATATAGAATAATATGTGATAAATACAGTTGTAAATTCCTTAACTGTAATTGTAACCGTAAAGGTTCAGGTGATGTAATAGAGGAGCACTGCGCAAATGAGATCTCAGGAAACCTTGGGTCTCGTACAGAAGCCGTTTATTCGTTGGCTCGGTGAAACTACAACATGAGACGAGCATGAAATTACCGACAGATCTCATTACAAGCTACAGAAATTGCAATTCACAATTTCTGCTTCGATACAAACAACTACACTTCTTGTCGTTCTGTACGAGAAAACAGCAATGGCGAATAAGGAACGTTAACAATGATTACACCTCAAATCGAATTCTTCCATTTATAGAAACAGATGTCCTTTAAACGACCAATGTGATAAACGTTTTATGTATCAAGGAAACGAATGAGATTACTGATTACATACCAACTATGGATACTTAATGAATCTCACGCAAGACTTCAGTGTTCACTCTCAGTCTCAGCACGATGTTCTCCGGTTCGTAGACCAAACATGGCCGCTACACTACAAATCGCGTCACCACGACACCACATGATCGTGCTCCAGATCGTGAAACTTACAAAGACTTCACTAATTAAAAGATGAAAATAGCTATGGGGCCTAATGTTCCCGGTGTACGTCACAAAATCAATATATAAAGTGCTGTTAAGAAAAACAAGGTATGAACCACCGTTAAAACCTCATTCCCACAGCTGCTACACCGCCATAACCTTTAGCATGGCAAAACCGAAATGAAAGATTTGCTTGGTTATGAAAACTCATCTGGTTGGCAGTCATTACAGTAATATTTCTTATATTATATGAATACTAACAACAAAATTGTTTTGTAAAATCTTTCCACATTGAATTACAACATTATTAGTTTAAACATTATTAGTAAATGAGTGGAAGCCTTTTTTATTTTCTCCTTCTTTTCCTTTAATTACTACTTCATTCTCAAAAAAGTTATTGATATAGGTTCACAAATACTAATTACCACAATATTGTAGCGAAAACACCAGAAAATTTGACAAAAGCAGCGACTATAAAAACACCAGCGGCAACGAATAACGATAACAGCGCGCGCTTGTGGCACGTGCAGACGAGACCACGTGCTTCGAAGCGTCATTGTAATTGGGTAATAATGACCGCTCTGACCCCGGAGCGTAATAGAAGGTTCAAAAAGCAAATTAGCACGGAGTTTTAGCCTTGTAGGTATATTGGTAGATGTAAGCTGGGCTTACGGAAAATGTTTTTGTTGTTATAACTAACAACAGGGATATTTTTATAAAATTATTAAATTTCTGCTGAAACACTAAAAATTTGGTGTCACCCCCTCTGATAGTGTCACCCGGTGCGGTCCGCACCCCCCCCCCGCACCCCCCCCCCCCGCACCCTCTAGTGACGCCGGTGCATGAAGTCCAAGGAACTTTCCGTAGAACTTCGAGATAGAATTGTGAGGAGGCAGACATCTGGGGAAGGATATAAACAATTTCTCGAGTTGAAAGTTACCAATGGCACAGTGAGCTCCATCATTCGGAAATGGAAAAAATATGGAACTACTCAGAATCTTCCGAGGGCTGGCCGTCTGCCCAAACTGGGTAACCGGGCGAGAAGGACCTTGGTCAGGAAGGTGACCAATAACCCAACAACCACTCTGACAGAACTACAGAGTTCCTTGACTGAGATGGGAGAACCTGCCGGAAGGACAACAATCTCTGCAGCACTTCACAAATCTAGGCTTTATGGGAGAGTGGACAGACGGAAGCCACTCCTGAGAAAAAGGAACATGACTGCATGCTGGGAGTTTGCAAAAAGGCAGGTGAAAGACTCTTGAGAGTATGAGGCAAAATATTCTGTGGTCTGATGAGAAGAAAATTGAACTCTTTGGCCTGAATGGAAAGCGCTACTACACCGAGCACAGCTCATCGCCCATCTTATACCATTCTTTCCGTGAGGCATGGTAGTGGCAGCATCATGTTATGGGGTGCTTTGTCATCGTGAGGGACTGGGAGACTTGTGAGGATAGAGGGAACAAACACAGGAGCGAAGCACAATCAAATCCTTGAGGAGAACTTGCTTCGGAGTTCAGACTGCAACAGACCTTAGAGCTAAGACTGTGGCGAAGATTAATTTTATTATACTTGGGCTAAGGCTTATAATAGAGCTAACGCACACACACACACACACACACACAGACATGCTGACGAGACAAACACTTAAAAGAGTTACCGTCACTTGCCGGGATACTCTGGATGCCAGAGACGTCATAACAATGGCGCCGCTTTTCTCACTGTACTCAGCAGGGCATTTCCTTGAGAAATTTCCTCCTCCTCATCAATGCAAACCGATGGGCATTATCAGTGCCCTATCCTTTTCAAGCAAGGAAGCAGCACGTACCATTTTAAAAGTCTTTGGTGTGACTTGAACCGGTCCAAACCAGATGGGTGTTTTTTGGAGACACCGTCTTCTTACTGGATTGCCATTGGCTCCCGATGGGAGCTCATCCGCCCTTGGCCAGGTGTTGTTTTTGGTCCTGTCAGGGTGTCACAGTCACCCTCCCCATTAACAAAGCCAGTGATGGGTGTCGGTTTAGTCAACGATAACCTGACCATGCGGCAGGTAGCACTGGGTTACATGTTACCAGTGGCAGTCCCAAAAGACTGACCTGACCGAAACCTGATTTCCGTTCCAACAGGACATTGACCCCAAACATATAGCCAAAGCAACACTGGAATGGCTTTAGAACAAGAATGTGAAAGTCATTGAGTGGCCCAGCCAAATCCCAGACATGAATCCCATTGAGAATCTGTGGAATGACTTAAAGATTGCTGTTCACCGACGCTCTCCATCCAACTTGATGCAGCTTGAGCAAATCTCCAAGGAAGAATGGGAGAAACTCCCCAAATCCAGATGTGCAAAGCTGATACAGACATATGCAAGAAGACTTGAAGCTGTAATCACTGCCAAAGGAGCTTCTACTAAGTAGTGACTCAGTTGAATAATTATGTAAATTAGATAGGTCTGTATTTCCTTTTAAATTATGTTGTAGACAATTTTTAAAATGCCACTTTGATATTATGGGGTATGATGTGAAGATCAGTGACAAAAAACTCTCTATTTAATCCATTTTGAATTCAGGCTGTAACATAAAATGTGAAAAAGTCAAGGGGTGTGAATACTTTGTGAAGGTAATGTTTCTCGTTTGGTATCATGCATTTCTTCTGGTTGAATGTTGAACTTTGTCTGCATGCGGAGCTTTTCAAACGCAGCGTGGAAAGCCACCGCCGGAAACGGGGGACAGCTGAACGTGCGACCATATAAATGCATAGGCAGACACCACACTTCACTATATAATAGTTGCCGCACTTGATTTTAGCTCAAACTGACAAGTACCGTCTTTGTTTCTTGCAGTTTTCGACGTGGCCGGAGACATTTGCAGAAAAAAATTGGGAAGAAAGAGCAGCCATTGCCTGAGGAGGTTCAGGAAACGGAAGTAATGGAGATGCAGGAAGTAAAGAAACAGCTGGATCGAATAATAAAAGAAAGAAATGCATTGTTAGCTAAACAAGAATTGCAGGAACAACAATTAGAGCGAAAAAAGTTGTGGCTGAGAGAGAAAGAAAAAGTGCAGGAAAGGCGTGAAAAGTTGTTTCGAAAAGAAGAAGAACTGAAAGAAAGAAAGCGATTAGTTCAGCTCAGAGAGCAAGAGGTGCAGGCAAAGGATGTGCAACATAGATATGAGGAAGAGGTATGGATGAAAGAGAAAGAAAAGCAGAAGAAAATAGAGGAAGAACAGCAAATGGAAGAGGAAATGAGGAGAACAGATGAGGAAGAGCAGATGCAAAGTCATGATGAAAAGCTAAAGGAAAGAAAGCTGGCAGAGTGGAGGCAAATCCAACTGGAAGATCAGAAAGAACATGCGGAATTTGTACAATGGAAGGAATCGGTATGTCAGGAGCATACACGAAGAATGCTTGAGATCCGACAAAAAGAGCAAGAAGTTCTAAAGAGTGAGTGCATGGTGGAGGAATTAGAGAAAGAGATTTGGAAAAAGGGAATGGAGCGCGAACAACTGCAGGCTCAATTCGAAAAAATGAAGGCGTTAAAAGAAGCGGAGATAAAGCACAGAGAGCTTGAGACACGCCGACAAGAGGAAGAGGTTAGCGAACGAGAACGGGAAGTTGAGAGAAGGGAGAAAGCGGTACACCGAAGAGTAGAAGAGGACCGTGTGCGGCAAGAACAATTTGTAGAGACAAAGACAAGAAAAGAGGAAGAGTTGTTGTGCAGAGAGCAAGAGGCACATCGACTGGAGCAAGAGATTTGTAAAATGGAAAACGATGCGCTTGCACGGGAACACGAGGCTTGGCAAAGTGAGCACAAGCGAAGAGAACAGGAAAAACACACGGTGACGGATCAGGGAATAAAAGATCCGTTTGAGAAATTTCATGAGATGAAAGAGGAGGTAGAAGCAAGTGTGAGTGCAGAGGGAGAAGCAAGTGTTAGTGTAGAGGAGGTAGAAGCAAGTGTTAGTGTAGAGGCAGAAGCAAGTGTTAGTGTAGAGGAGGGAGAAGCAAGTGTTAGTGTAGAGGAGGGAGAAGCAAGTGTTGGTGTAGAGGAGGTAGAAGCAAGTGTTAGTGTGGAGGAGGTACAAGCAAGTGTGTGTGCAGAGGGAGAAGCAAGTGTTAGTGTAGAGGAGGTAGAAGCAAGTGTTCGTGCAGAGGGCAAAGCAAGTGTTAGTGTAGAGGAGGTAGAAGCAAGTGTTAGTGTAGAGGCAGAAGCAAGTGTTAGTGTTGAGGAGGGAGAAGCAAGTGTTAGTGTAGAGGAGGGAGAAGCAAGTGTTGGTGTAGAGGAGGTAGAAGCAAGTGTTAGTGTGGAGGAAGTAGAAGCAAGTGTTTGTGTGGAGGAGGAGGAATCAAATGTTGGGGTAGAGGAGGAAGAAGCAATGATTGTGCAAAAGGTTGCTGAATGGAAACTGCGTCGGCAGCAACTACGGTATGAAAATGCCAATGAGTTGTTGCGGAATTGGGATGAGAGTCAACGGCTGAAGCAGGAAGAAGAACAGCTGGTGAAAACAAAGGAAAAACTCTTGTTGAAAAAACAAAGAAAGAAGCAAAGGCAGGCAGCAAATAAAAGTGTGGGAATTGAACAGAAACCCCACGGTGTTGGCAGGACTCATCAGCAACAAAAGAAGCCTCACCGTGAAAATGGGCTGCAACAGCAGCAACCGAAACAGCATGTTGTTGAAGGGCTGCAACAGCAGCAACCGAAACAGCATGTTGTTGAAGGGCTGCAACAGCAGCAACCGAAACAGCATGTTGTTGAAGGGCTGCAACAGCAGCAACCGAAACAGCATGTTGTTGAAGGGCTGCAACAGCAGCAACCGAAACAGCATGTTGTTGAAGGGCTGCAGCAGCAGCAACCGAAACAGCATGTTGTTGAAGGGCTGCAGCAAGCACAGACACCTCGCCGTGATTATGGGCAGCAACAGCAACACCGTGAACAGAAACATGGTGTTCAGGGATTTCACCAGGAGCAGAGGCCTCTCGGTGATCAAGGGCTGCAACAGCAGCAGCATGGTGCTGAGGTGCCCTACCATATTCATGACCTTCAACAGGTAAGCATTCTTCAGGACTTTGGATAAGTTGGAGTGAACATACAGGTGACAAACACAGCCAACCGAAGATGAACATGATAAGTTGAAATAAATTTGGCACTTCGTCTTTGACAGACATTGCTGTTAATTCTTCCTTTGATGAAGAGGAATATCCTTAATTGTGGAAATAATTGTAATTATAATTTTGCTGGGAAAGTAACTTATTGGTTCAGCCATTCCCCATGAAGGATCATTCCCAAGAATTTTAACTCCCCTCGATTGGATTGGATCAGCTAATTCAAGCTTTTCATCGATTACATGTTCCATCAGTGCATTTTCTGATGTGTCCTTTCCTGAACAAGTTATCAAACTGATGAAGACATCAATGTATTTAATCATTCATATTTTGTGTTTCCAAAGTCCCCTCAGAAGAGGCGCTCGTTCCCTCCTCCACCACCCTCCTACATGAAACCATCTCACAAGTTAGAACGTAAGTTGCCAAGAATCTTGCCTTACATTACCAATTATTCCAAACTTTGTCGAAGCTCCACGGTCTTCACCTCCATCGTGTCCCATTTTCTTTGTGCCTCAGAAGTGTTGAAAACAAACCAATATTTTGCTGCACACAAAGCCATCCAAGCACCAAACAAATCTTCCAATGTGGTGGAAGTCTGGCATCAGTGTTAATGTATCCATACAGAAGTCAAGTGTGCACCTGGATGATCATTAAAATTAATTTTTTCACAATTCCACTTTCAATCAGTGACAGGTGACTCAAGGCTCCTTCTCCGGAGGAGTTCATCATGGTTCGCTTCTCGGCCATCAGATGAGGTTTTATTATTTTAAAACTCGTACAGTAAGTGGGGATGTGTGGGCTCGGCATGAGGCACAGGAATGATGGATCAACTCGCTTAAATTCCCTTGTGAAGTGACAGAACGTAAACATTCTTGCTCGTCCATTGGGAGTTGTTGATTAAGAAAATCCAGATGTCAAACTGCAGAGAAAAGTGAAATAAAACATGAACTCAAATACAGAAAACGAGGGAGAGGGGAGGCGCAGAAAAAGAGATCGATAGATATTCATTCCAGGATTCCAGGATTGTGTTGGGAGGCAGCAGAATGATGGAGATTATGGTGACGATGCTATTGAGTGCTTGTGTTGATGTGTGTGCAGCGAAAGAAGTCATCGTAATGGCCGCTGGAGACGAAGATGAAATGCTTGGCAGTGACTCTGTCATCTTTCCGCCGTGCAAGCGCTCCAAGAACACAAAAAGAAATGCCAGGTTGTTGATGATGGCGAATTCAAATTTTTTTAATTGAACATCAGTCTCCAGAACTAAGGTACGATAAACACTCGATGGACTTTATATAATCACTCGCGTCCTTTTTGTGACTTTGTTACTGTGCATGATGGGTGACTTCATGACTGTATTGACTTCATCACTGCACAAACACATTTAAACTTCACCCTCATCTCAAACCTTTTTTTCACCTTCCCTTTAGCTGCTGCCACCTTTTGAACGGCCAAGACCCAGCGAATGCGTTTTACCTTTGAGACCAACAAAAAGAGTTCTCCCTTGATGACCCAGCACACAAGTTCCACTTTGATGACCCAGCACACAATTTCTACTTTGATGACCCAGCACTCAAGTTCTACTTTGATGACCCACCAAATGAGTTGTACCTTGGAGAACGACAAAATTCTGGAAAATCAGGAAAACAGTTCTGCCTAGATGGCTCACAATGTGAGACCTACCTAAGGAGACTCGGAGGGTGGTGGGGGAAGAGCTCTGCCTAGATGGCTCACAGTGTGAGACCTACCAAAGGAGACTCGGGCAATTGGGTAGTGGGGAGGGGGGGGGGGGAGGGAGGCGGGAAGAGTTCTGCCAAGATGGCTCACAGTGTGAGATCTACCGACCTACCTAAGGAGACTCGGGAAATTTGGGAAAATCAGGAATAGTTTTGCATTGGAGACTCAAAAGGTGGGTTCGATTTTGGAGACTTGGAAGGTGAGTTCCATTTTGGATAGTTGAAAAGTGGGTTCTCCCAAGAAGACTCTGGGTTCTCAACATATCAGTCATTCTTCGTTGGATGCTGCTTGATGAGAGTTAAATTCAATTGGTTCAAAAATAATTAAATGATTTATTACTTAATTTGACATGGTGAAGCAATGCATTTATTTATTATTTTTCAGCAATATCAAGACAGTGCTGGGAAGACCTGGGATTTCTTGAGACATTTACAATACATCTCCGTCCCTCTTTCTACTTCTTCAAACCGAAAACTGAAAATTCACTCACGAGTCAGAACAGGCAGAGAAGGAAAAAAAACTTTATCGAGTTGAAATACTCCATTGGATTGTCTTTAATTCACCGTGTATTATCTATTATTATTGAACTGTTCAAATAAAAAAATTGAGCTATTTAAAACAAAATTTGTGTAAAAATGATTTATTATCTTGGGATAAGGGTTGGGTTTGGGGTGTGAGGGTTGGATTTGGGGTGTGAGTGTTGGGTTTGGATTTGAATGTGAGGGTTAGCATTGGGTTTGGGGTGTGAGTGTTGGGTTTGGATTTGAATGTGAGGGTTAGCGTTGGGTTTGGGATGTGAGGGTTGGTTTGGGTTTGGATTTGAATGTGAGGGTTAGCGTTGGAATTGGGGTGTGAGTGGTGGGTTTGGATTTGACTGTGAGGGTTAGCATTGGGTTTGGGGTGTGAGGGATGGGTTTGGATTTGAATGTGAGGGTTAGCGTTGTGTTTGGGGTGTGAGTGTTAGGTTTGAATTTCAATGTGAGGGTTAGCGTTGGGTTTGGGGCGTGAGTGTTTGTTTTGGATTTGAATGTGATGGTTAGCATTGTTTGGGACGTGAGGGTTAGGCTTACGTTTGGGTTAGATTTGAATGTGAGGGTTATAGGCCGTGGGCAGTCCGACGGAAAGGGGATAGAAAAAACTTTTCTACCCAAGCAAACAGCTAGAAAAGGTGCGACTTGAACTTTTGACTGCTGATAGACAAATATAATGTTGCGTGATTCCCCTCGGTGAAGACCCGGACATCACGAATACCCAAAGCCAGCTTTAACTCCAAAGGCGTTTCGTTAAAATGGCGGATTTCACTGTCCAAGTGCGGGTGGAAGAAAGAAGAAGAAGAAGAGGAAGCTGGAAGTTTTTACCTGACTCGATCTGCCGATCTGAGTGAGTTTGAGGTGAAGGTGGGAGTGTATCAGGGGTCGGTTCTAAGTCCACTACTATTTGTAGCTGTGATGGAGGTGCTGGCTCAGAATGTAAATGAGGGTTTACCGTGGGAGTTGTTGCATGCAGATGATCTGGTGATGATTGCAGAAAGTATGGATGGACTGATGGAAAAGATGAACAAGTGGAAGGAATGCATGGAGACAAAAGGTCTGAAGGTGAATTTCGGATAGACGAAGGTAATGGCAAGTGGTAAAGCATGTGGTGAGGTGGAAAGAACTGGGAAGTGGCCGTGTGCTGTGTGCAGGAAGGGTGTCGGAGTGGACTCCATTCAATGTACAATGTGCGCTGAGTGGGTTCATCAAAAATGTAGTGGTCTGAGAGGGTAATTAACCAGTGTGGCAGCTACATTCAAATGTAAGGTGTGCACAGAGGGAGCTGCAGATGGAGGAAATGTTGAGTTGGATCTTGGAGACGGCGTAAAGGTGGAAGGTGTGAAAACATTTTGCTACCTCGGAGACGTGCTGAATGGAGAAGGTGGATCAGACTCGGCAACGGTTGCCAGAGTGAGATGTGCATGGAAGAAGTTTCGGGACCTGAGTGGCCTGCTGATGAGGAGGGGAGTGTCATTGAAGCTGAAATAGTGTCGCAACACTATTTTGGGTGGGTAATCCTGGGATCTCCTGGAGTAAAATAGGCTATATTATTTTTCCAGTTTCAGCTTTGGCCTCCAGCATTTTCAGGTTTGGACTCCCGCATAACGTTATTTTCCCGGGTGCCGCACAAACGGCTGCACCGATCGGACTCCAACAATCGAATCGAATCAAATCGGATGAGCTAACAGATCGCTGTCTCCATCGATCTTGCCAGGGCCGTAACACCTGTCGGCTCAAAATCCTTTTAACTGTTGACTTTGTAGTTTTTACAATGAAGGAAACACATATCGGGAGTACATACGACATAGCGATTGTGAATGTGACAGCTCTGAGGCGTCGTTCGCTTTGCATCGCAGTGATGGGCTGTAAGATTAAAATCTGGCTTTAAGCCCCCTCACCACCCAAAGCCTTCAACCAGACATATTAACACGCTCCTCCCCCTTCATTCCCGTTCTTCAAAGCAAAGTGGTAAAATTTGTTGTTTCGCCATTATATATTACGAGCAACGGTACCCGCCCTAAGGGCGGGGCTTCAATTGGGAGGCGCAAATGATTATTTAAACGATTTATATAAACATCCGTTAAATATCACACGCAAATCATCAAAATCTAAACAGTATTTTTAGAATTTCAATAAAAAACCACATCACTGTTCATATCGGTAAATATTATTCCATCGTGTTTCAACTGCACACTTTTCTTTAGGACAAAAAATGGTATGATTTTGTACCTCTTCTTCAGCTTAGAACTTCAGGATAGATGACATTGCTGATAAAAGTTCCTTTTCTCTCTTTGAAGTTCTTGGCAAACATTTTTATATTGTCACTGCTGCCAACGCGATGCCATGGCATTATTCATTACATTCATTCATCTATCTATAATTCCAGTAATCTCTGTATGTCTGTATGTCTGTGACCGCTGTTTCTCGACAACCACGGGTCCGATATACTTGAAACTTGCCAGGTATATTGCTGGGGACCTGAGGATGTGCCTTTTCAAGGTTTCATATTAATCGGAGAAGTAGTTACCGAGCTATGTCCAAAAAACGATTCAACCAATCAGAGAGCAGCGAGCTATCACGTGTGCCGAACGTGGCGAACAGACTCTGCCTCGGACGGCACATTTGAGAGCGTATTCATTTATTTCACGTTGGCAAACTATGTTGCCGTTAAACTATGTTTTAAAACTAATTAAAACTAATTTGCGATTCATCGTAACTGCGATTTGTCTTTACCAAACTCCGCAAGCCGTTCGCTTTGGACCAAACCATTTCATGTAAATAGAGGGGGGGGATTGTCACCGTACTCGCAAGCCGTTCGCTTTGGACCAAACCATTTCATGTAAATAGAGGGGGGGGGGGGATATAATTTTAGATATATATATAGTACGGGCATGCCCTAGTTCATTCAATGACCATTAAACATTATTATTATGCTCATTAAACGTTCATTAAACATTAAACGTTCATTAAACGATTACGAAAATAAAAACGAAAAACATTACGAAATTACGTTCACACCGTCACATCAAACACTACCGTGAACACAAACATCGTCACAACATCGTCACAAAGGTTACGCTACGTAATTCAAAAAGTGAACACATGGAATATTGGAGACCCCATTGCCCAAACGATTTGTCTACAAATACTGTTTACATTTTGATGATTTGCATGTGATATGATTTAACGGATATTTATATAAATCGTTTAAAATAAAAAAGCCTTCAATTTCTGATATTTTGCCTTCCCAATTGAGGGCTTCCTAATGGAAGCCCCGCCTGTAGGGCGGGTACCGTTGCTGGTGTAATAGATCCTCTGTTGAAGTGTCATCAACCGGTCAGGTCAGCCGGGGTGGTCTTAGTGATTTCGGGGCCCTGTCAAAAGTCAAAGATGCCCCCACCTCCTTTATTCCCACCCAACCCATTCTGAACAAGAGTAAAACGCCCAATTTCCACAATGCATGTCCCTTCAATAATGCACCGCAGATTGCGATTGGACTTTACTCTTCTCTCCAATATTCACCAAAACATCCAGAAAACATAGAGCTATCACTATAAGCTAAAAAATAAATTAATATAAAAATAGGAATGTAATAACTCTTGATTAATTTAGCATCTCACTGTGAGTGCATTTTATTGATCTCAAAAAATAGGGGCAATACCCCTGGGTGCTCACCTGGAAGAATAAAGCAGCATGCTACATGACTGCAGGTATATTAAACAATCACAGTGTGTTAAACCAATTTCAGTGGTTACTGGAGGACTGGGCAGCATGTGGAATCATACGGACGTAATCATGAGACTTTAAACAAATTAAAAATGCCTATGGGGGGTGATAGATAGATAGACAGGACCAGACGGACAGGAGAGGACAGGACCAGACGGACAGGACAGGACAGGACAGACAGAGACAGACAGACACAGACAGACGGAGAGAGAGAGACTTAAATTTTGTGTCCTTTTATTATAAAAGTGAAAAGCCATTCCACAAAGCAGTTGTAAGCAAAGCAACTAGTTTAAAGAAACATTGCATGAGGATCATAAATACACCAAAAGGAGAAAAGGATATTTAAAAGAAACCAGCAAGTATAAAACAATATTTTACAAACCAAAGGTAAAGAAAGACACAAACAAAACCACAAACAATTTTAAAGGAAAGTGCTCATGCAAGAGCTATGAATACATCAAGAGCAAAATTACGCGTTTAATTTAAGTTAAGCGAAAAATTAAGCGAGAGAGAGCTAGAAATGTATTCAAGGACACAGGAAGAAACATGTATGCAAGCAATCAGTTCCAAAGAAAAAAAGTCAAATCAATCAGGAATTATAAAGTAATTACCACTTTTGAATCATCGACTGAGCACAAAACATTGCCAATACACCACTTTCTCTCAAAAAGTTGGACGTTTCCATTACTGATAAAGAAATCAAATTCTAGCTTGAGTCGTGTTGAGACAAACCCTTTAAAAATAGAAATAGCATCAGAGCCATAGCCGTTATCTATTTTAATTTTTCGAGATTTATATATTGCATATTTTGCAACAGCAACCAAAAAATTGAGAACACCCACGTCTCTACATGTGGGCCTGAAAGACACACCAAATATAAACATATGCATATTGAAAGGGAAGGACAGTTGGTGAAAAAGATATTCAAGGAGCAAGAAAAGCGATGTCAGTCTATGACACTGTGCAGAAGCATGAAACAAATCCTCCTTCTGATCACAGAAAGGACAAGTTTCCGGCAGCGAGCTGTTAATACGGTTAACAAAAATATTGGAGGGGAGTGCCCAGTGTGCTAACCTCCATTGTATATCCGCTAACACGCCATGTATTGGTGAGGTGTACATGTGAGGCCAAAGGGGAGTAGACGGAGACCCCGATCCTAACTGCTCTGACCACAAAGCTACTCGTGTTCTCCCAGAGAGGGGTACATTCTTATTTTGTCGAGAGAGATCACGGATTCCAATCTTAGTTATAAGATGAAAAGGAGGGGTATGTTCAATCTCCGGCTGAAGAGAAGAAGAAGGGAGCACTTTGATTTCAGGGAAACTTAACCGAAAATCCTCAATGTTACCAACACCTTCCCAGCCGATGTTTAGCTGTCTAAATTTTCTTTAATTTAGACATTTTTAGACTAAATAAGACAATTTTCTTTAAATAAACACCAAACCAGCAGGTTTCCACTTAACTCCAGATGAATCTCTCAGATCACATACTTTGTTAATCCCTCCTTGGATAATTTTTTTTATCAGGGCATGGCTATGAGGGATAGCAGGAAAAAAAATTATTGAAGAAAAGGGGTTCTTGAAGGAACATTAGACAATTATAGCTCTCAAGGAAGCGGTGGACGTCAAACCTTTTCCAAGTGTCCAATAAACTGTGATAGAATCTCAGAAGAGAGGCAAAATTTATATTCTCGAGGTCGATCAAAAGAAGCTGCCGATCATATCTCAGTTTACCAGTCTGTTGTAACAGAAAAATTGCAAAGGGCCTCCAGGGCAGCTGTTCAGCAAACAGTAGTCTCTGCAGAGACTGCAGCCGAAAGGCCACAACCGGGCCAGAAATATCAATAATGCCCTGGCAACCTTCCTTCCGGGGGTAGTACAATATCTCAGGCCTCAGCCAATGGTAGCCACTCCAAAAGAAGTTTACCAGCATTCGCTGAGTAGCCATAATTAGTTGGTTTGATGGCTGTAAAGCAAAGATTCTGTGCCATAATTTTGTTGCAACCAGATTGTTTATGACAAGGGTACGACCTCGATAGGAGATGGACCTCAGCAGTCCTTCCCATGCTTTCAATCTGTGCATAATTTGTTCCAGCACTCCTTCCCAATTTTTCATTTCTGTTTCACGATTACTAATATGCACTCCAAGATATTTAACCCCATCTGTTCTCCAGACCAGGTTGTGTGGGAGTGAGGGTGGTGATACACAAGAGAGATTGCCTTTGCCACACCATAATGCTGTACTTTTATTCCAATTGATCCCACCGGAAGAGGCTGCAGAGAAATCTCGCATACAATGTTGTAAAGCAGAGACATCATTGGAGCTTCCAATCAAAACACAGACATCATCAGCATAAGCCGTCTGCACAAATTCTGCTCCTTCTATACTTCTCATTCCCTGAGGTATTCACTGTCTAATAGACCGAAAGGAGTGGTTCAAGGGCGACTATATATAAAAGCCCAGAGAGGGGGCACCCTTGGCGAATACCCCGTTGGAAAGGAAAGGGAGAGCATAACCTATTGTTGATCTTTATCATACATTGAGTATTAGTATACAGGAGTTTCACATAAGAGATGAAAGTTTCACCAAACCCCATTCCTTCCAGGACAGAAAAAAGGTACTTGTGGTCAACACGATCGAAGGCCTTAGTTTGATCAAGAAACAGCAATCCAAAATCGTCATGCAGGAAATTATTGCATGAAATAACATCTCTTACCGAAAAAATATTATCATAAATAGATTTTCCAGGCACACAATAGTTCTGGTCCAGGTGTACAACTGAACTGATCACAGTCTTCATACGATTAGCAAGTACTGGTCCGGGTGTATAACTGAACTGATCACAGTTTTTTTTTTGTTTGTTTTTTTTTTTTTTTGTATACAAGATCGAGGCTCGTGAAAGAGCGAACATTAATCACATAGAAAGACAAACAGACACATAAAACAAATAACATCGGGAGCGGTAGACAAGATGGGGAGAGAGGGGGAAGGACACAAACACAACATTTGAGAGCAGGGACCGAGAGACATGGAGACATCGAGAGATCTGTGGGAGGGAAAGGGCTTTGGGGGGGAGGCATGTGAAGGGGGGGAGGCATGTGAAGGGGGGGAGGCATGTGAAGGGGGGGGTGGGAGAGGTATAAACATATGGACACTGCCAGGATTTCCAGGAAATAAGTTGGAATTTCAAACAAGGTGGATCTGGGGTGAATTAGTGGGGGTAGAAAAGATCAAGGTTATGGATGGGGGAAGATAAGAGATGGTGGTGAACAGCTGTTTTAAAGACCTGGAGGGAGGAGAGGGATTGAAGGGAGTGTGGGAGTTTGTTCCACAGGCGGGAGAAAAGAGGAATGAAAGAGTGAAGGTGAGCAGAGAGCCGAGATTTCGGCAGTTTAACCATCAGAGGGTTGCTGGCAGATCTTGTGCGACCTGTAGGAATATTTGGGGGACAGAGCACAGAGAGAGCTGGGGGAGCAAGGCCGGAGAGGAGTCGGTAGAAGACAGAAAGACCACCTACCTGCCTGCGGTGAGTGAGTGAAAGGCCCTCAGAGATAGCTTCATCGCGGGAGATTCCAATGATTTTGAAAGCTTTGGATTCAACAGCGTGAAGCCGAGCCAGGTGTGAGGCAGGAGCACCAGCCCATAGGGGAGAACAGTATTCCATTGAGCTGCGGATGAAAGCCTTGTAAGTGGTGAGGAGCTCAGGTGTGCCGAGGAAGGACTTCGCACGACGGAGGATGCCCAGTCGGCGACTGGCTTTGGAGGCCAGCTTGGAAATGTGGTTTTCCCAAGAAAGATCATGGCAGATAGTGAGACCCAAAAGCTTGAGTGACAGAACTTCTTGGAGAGGATTTTTGAGAAAGTAGATGGGAGGGTTGTCCAGTCGATCTTTTCGGAGAGACATAGTAAGAGAGTGAGATTTGGCAGGATTGAAAGACATGTTCCACTTGTTTGACCAGTCTGTGATTTTGTCCAGGTCTTCAGAGAGTGAGGAGGCTGCAGACTGCCGATCTGAGGGAAGAGGAATGGAGCGGCAGAGAGTGGAGTCATCAGCAAAGAGATAGAGAGGATTTTCCAGAGAGTCAGAGAGATCATTGATAAAGACCAGAAAAAGCACAGGGCCCAGCACACTTCCTTGGGGAACTCCAGCCTGAACAGGAAGGGGAGATGAGAGAAATCCATTCAGGGCCACATGTTGACTACGACCAGAGAGGAAGTCCGCAAGCCATGCATGGAGATTTCCATGGATACCATAGGAGGAGAGTTTGGTGAGCAGAGCTGGGTGCCAGACCGTATCAAAGGCCCTTGATATGTCAAGGGAGACAGCTCTGATTTCCTGTTTGGCATTGAGGACCTCCATCCATTGTTGAGACAGCAGAAGCAGCATGTCCAGAGTAGAGTGACCTGGTCTGAAACCAAATTGATGATCAGAGATCAAGCCATTGGAGAAGAGGAAAGATTTCATATCCGAAGCAATGATGGATTCCATGACTTTGCTGATAATTGGGAGCAGGCTGATTGGTCTGTAGTTGCAAGGATCTGTTTTTGCACCTTTTTTGTGTAAAGCGGTAATGTTAGCTGATTTCCAGGATGCTGGCAGATGACCTTGAGCAAAAGATAGGGTGAAAAGAACAGAGAGAGGGTGAGATAGAGCGGCAGAGCAGGATTTTAAGACCCGTGGGCTGATGCCGTCTGGTCCAGTTGCAGAATCAGAGTCGAGGTTTGACAAAAACTCCTCCACCTTGTCAGGAGAGAAGGACACAGAGTCCAGGAGCAGTTGGGTTCGACTGGGAAAGGTGGGAACAGAGAGAGATGGGTTTGGGACTAAGGATTTCGAGGCGAACACAGAGTTGAGGCATTCGGCTTTGTCACGTGCGATGTCAACTGTGTGGCCATTTGAGGTAAGGGAGGGGATGGAGGGGGAACAAACACCAGAAACGGATTTGACCAGACGCCACCAGGATTTGGAGGAAGGAGACAGGTTTGAGAGTTCATTCTTGAGTGAGGAGAGATAGTGCTTCCTGGCACTCCTGAGGGTAGACACACACTTGTTCCGAGCTTGGTGGAAGGAACTGAGATTTCCTTCAGTTGGATTAGCCTTCCAAGAGGCAAAGGCAAGTTGTTTCAGGGCAACTGCCTCACCACAAGATTCAGTGTACCATGGACGGGAGGAAGGGTAAGACAATTGAAGGCGAGATGGGATAAATCTGTGCATGAGAGAGATCAGTTTGCTTTGGAAGAATTCCCAGGAAGAATTGATGTCAGAGGCAGTGGAGATGGGAGACCAATCCAGACGATTGATGGCTGCTTGAAGACCGTCCCAGTCGGCCTGAGTGAAATGCCAGACTCGTCGACGCTGAGGAGGCTCTCTAAGAATGGCCAGAGAGATGTCCACTTTGACAAGCACATGATCAGAAGAACCGATTGGAGCAGAAGAAGAGCAGCAGACATTAGCAGGGAAGTTTGTCATAACCAAGTCTAGAAGAGAAGATACTCCATTGGCTGAGATCCGGGTCGGGTAATTGACAGATTGTGTCAATCCCAGTGAGTCACAGAAGTCCTTTGCTGAGGTGCCATGACAAGTGAGAGAGGAACCCACACCCAACCAGGTGGCATGATGACAGTTGAAGTCACCACATATGAGGAAGAGAGAGTTGGGATGAGTGGATAGAAGTTGGTCCATGTTGTCAGACATTGAAATGTAGATGGAGTCATCACTGTTTGGGGGATGGTACAGAACACATATGAACAAAAGGTGGGAGCGGAGAGGAAGCCGTAACCAGAGGTTCTCCTGCGGGTGAGGAGGAAAGAGAGCAGTGCAAGGAGAGTGAGGAAGAGAGTTTTTGACAAAGATAGCCACCCCACCACCAGGCCGAGGCTCAGGTCTATCATACCGGAGGAGGGAGTAACCAGGAAGAGATATTAAGGAATCAGAGACATCTTGAAGGAGGAAAGTCTCTGTTAAGCAGATCAAGTCTGGATTGTCAGAAGCAACCTGTATGGAGAGATCAGTCAGGTTTGAGCGAAGGCCCCGGATGTTTGAGGTCCATACCGTTAATGAAGAGAGAGGGGGAGCATCGGGTACAGGACAGGGGAGGGGAGGAGTAGGGTAAGATGAAGGATGAGAGGGGGAGGTAGGGAGAGCAGTTGATAGTGTTTCAGATGTTGCAGAAGAGTTCCAAGAAAGGGAAGGATGAGGAGGATGAAAGGTTTGCTGGTGAAGGGATGCGGCACAGTGAGGGGTTGTTTGAGGGGGGGCAGAGGAAAGTAGAAGGTTTGGGGGGGTGGAGGTATGAGATAGAAGGGAGACGAAGTGGGGAGGAGGCAGCTTGGAGGAGGAGGGGGGAGGAGAGAGAATTGGAGAGGAATGGTATGGGGGGAGAATTGAATGGGAGGGATTGGGGGGGAGTTTTGAAGGGCAGGAGTGAGGGGGGAGTTTAGGAGGGGAGGGGCAAGGGGGGAGTTTTGGAGGGAAGGGGAAAGGGGGGAGATCAGGAGTGGAGGGGCAAGGGGGGGATTAGGAGGGGAGGGGCAAAGGGGAAGTTTAGGAGGGGAAGGGCGAGGGGGGAGTTCAGGAGTGGAGGGGCAAGGGGGGAGTTTAAGAGTGGAGGGGCAAGGGGGAAGTTTCGGAGTGTAGGTGCAAGGGGGGGGATTTGGATGGGAGGGGCAAGAGGGGAGTTTAGAAAGTGGATGATTAATGAAAGACGAACATTGATAACAAATTGGGTTTGTTGTGATTTTCAAGTTAGCAATCCGGTTCAGGATGATGGAGGAGGGATGGAATGAATGTGAATTTAGACCATGTAGTGAGGGAGACGTATAAGATATTGAATTTCTTTTTTTTGAAGTGGAATGAGTTGGAGAGGAAATTGAGAAAAGCCTTTTAAATAGGAAGAAAAACAGCGTGTTGTAATATACCACTGAATAAAAAACAGAAGGGAAAGGTTAAACATATTTAAATAATATTTAAACAGAACTATGAACAATCTTATATGCACAAAAATACCAACGGGGGGAGAGCCGAGAGGGACCACCACGAGTCACGTGAACAGGGCAAACGGTGGATGGCAAGGAGATAATGGGGGTGGGGCGAACAGCACACCTGGACAGAAAATACAGGATGAGACAACAGTACACGTGGAGAAAAGAAAATAAATGTTTTTGGTTTTTTTTTTTTTTTGGGGGGGGGGGGGGGGGATTTAGAACGTTAGACAGTATTATGTTCGGGGTAGAAGGGAAAAAACCAAGAGCCAAGCAAAACACACTTAAGTTAACAAAACACCGACGGGGGTACAACTACAGTACAAGGCCACACACGAGGAGCAGAACACGATTAATTAAATACGAGTTACAGGAAATTCAAACCAAAACTAACTATAATAATCAAACAATATCACATGGACGATAAAATAACGAATTGAAATTTGACAATCTATCTGGGGAAATGGGGGAGAAACACGTGGTCGAAGAACGAACGAACGAATAAGAAAGAATAAACGAATGAGCACAGAGAAGGTAATGACTTTTTTTGTTTGTTTTTTTGAGTTGAGATTTACATAAGGAAGTCGGCTTTGGGTGGAAAGACTGCGAAAACAGAGAACGAAAGTTATTGGATCACAAACGACAGGCGCTGAGAGAAAAACAAAGCCTCAAGGTTGTACAGTGTACACTGTACAGGGCCTCGAGACGACACGAATTTACGCGATTTTCAATACAGGTATGAAAGATTTGCACCGAAAATCTTTGACGGGACAATATACGTACATACACCATAAAAGAAATACAGTTATAACGAAAATACAAATTGGAACAATGACTTAACTTCGATTTCGATGGAGAGCGTGGAGACCTGCGAAAAAACGAACCGTCGCCAGCAAGACCGGAAACGGAAGTCTTCATACGATTAGCAAGTACTTTAGAGAGAATCTTGTAATCAACACACAATAAGGAGACAGGTCGCCAGTTATCAACGAGATGAAGATTCCCAGCTTTGGTAGCAAACAAACGACTGCTCGTCTACAAGACATTGGAAGTTCTCCGGCACGTATGCTTTCATCGAGTAAGTCAGGTCCCACAAGGGCCCAGAAGGTCTTGTAGAATTCTGCGGGCAGGCCATCTATTCCAGAAGCTTTCCCATCTTTCAGGCTCCGCACAGCTGCTTCAAGTTCATCAGCCGAAATTGGGGAGTCAAGCATGCATCGCTCATCCTCCTCGACACTCAGAAGCCCAGCAGTTAACTCTCGTATCACCTCATTGTCCACGTTCTGAGGAGAATACAAGTTAGAATAGAACCCTTTCAGAGTACACCTGATCGCCTGCTGGGAGGTCACCAGCGACCCATTGGGAGTGAGTAAAGTATGAATTTGTTGTGACGTTTTGAGGGAAGACTCTAACTTAAAGAACTCTTTGTTTGGCATGTCCAGAGTTAAATAGCTCATTCGCATTCGGACCAAGGCACCCATCGCCCGTTGCCGTACCGCTTCCTCCAGCACTGCTTTCTTTGCCCATATTAGTTGGTCACGTGCACCTCTCCCAAACTCGTCAACATTCTGTTCTAACGATATAATTTCAGATTTTAACAGATCGATTGATATTGATTGGATTTTAGTGGTGTATGCACTATATTGTTGACAGAAATTCTTAATTTGGGATTTTGCAATGTCCCACCACAGCCGGAGACTATCACACTCAGGTCTGGAGGAGCGAATTTTCTCCCACACGACGTGAAAGGCCTCATTCAATTCTTTGTCATGTAAGAGACGAGTATGTATTCCAAGATCAGTAAGCACTACCACCAGGTGGAAAGGGTAACTTAAAGGACATTGAGATTAAACTGTGGTCTGTGAATCCAGTTGGTAAAATTTTGGAGACAGACACCACATTCAACATTGGCTTGTTCACATAAAATCTGTCCAGCCTTGCCATTGACATAATATCATCATTGCATCTACACCATGTATAACAGCGTGAGAGTGGGTGTTGTGATCTCCACACATCCTTAAGCCGAAAGATGTTGATGGTGTCCTCTAGAGCTTTCGTAGAGGCAACATGAGGCTCATGACCATTTCTATCAATCGACGGACAAATTGTGCAATTAAAATCTCCAGCGATACAGATAAAAGCTGTTGTATCCAGAGTTTTTACAAAATCCCGCAGAGTGGAAAAGAAAAATTTCCTCTCCATTGGGTCACACGGTGCATAAACATTCACTGCTATAATCTTTTGGGTATTATAAAGAAATTCTATGGAGATCAAATGC